>NW_021703771.1:47881517-48133252 GCF_005190385.1 Monodon monoceros
TGCAGTACACGGGCCTCTCACTGTTGTGGCCTCTCCCATTGCAGAGCACAGGCTCCGGACACGCAGGCTCAGCGGCCATGGCTCACGGGCCCAGCTGCTCCGCGGCATGTGGGATCCTCCCAGACCGGGGCACGAACCCGTGTCCCCTGCATCGGCAGGTGGACTCTCAACCACTGCGCCACCAGAGAAGCCCCAATTGGTTAGTGCACTTAAATACATCTTCAAATCTCTTATGCTATATAATGTAACACAATTATTGGAATAACACCAGGGATTGGAGATCTCTGAGAATTCTGCTTACCCCACCCACCAATCTCCAGGCCATGTTTCTCTACCCACTGACCACTTGAGCATCAGAATCATTATCTTCCTCCCTGTCATGTCCCTAGTGTCACATAGGGGCTTAGTATTTGTGTAGAGACCTTTGTCACACATTTACCTTCAAATTCCTTGACTCTGCTCAAATGATACTCAGCTTCAGACATTATTATTATCATTCAGAAATACTATACATATGAAGTTTGAGACCTGTTTTCCGCCTTGGGCAACAACGTTCTCTTAATGTTTTTGTTATAACCCATGTTGACTTCACTAGGAGACATATTGTGAGGGAAGGGGGAGGAAACTAGCAATGGGCAGAGCCAGGGATGTAAGGACTGACTTTGCAGGAGGGTCGGAGGGCTTAGGTCAGTAGGTCATTCACAGTGTTCAAGGAGGCAAGGCCTGGTGCTGATACCTAAGAATTCCTACTCATGGTTGAGGCTGGAGTTTTGGCTTCCATGATACTGGAATCAGCAAGGTGGCTGTATTTTGGCACCAAGGGTCAGTCTGGATTGAAGCTGGATCCCAAGCCAGCAGGTGACAGCAATTATGTTGGGTGACAGAGGGCTGCCAGGAATTAGGTATGTTGTTAGTGCTACAGGCAGTCATTTGGCATCAAAATAGAACTCCAATTCCATTGGAAACCTGCTAGGAATCAGGAATTGGAGCATAGAACAAGGCAATGGTAGAGGGAGTTGGGAGAAGGCTGTGACTGAGGTGAATATGGAGGCTAGACTTTAGGTAGCAAGATTATTTTAGATCCCAGGTGCTGGACAGATGATACTTTTAATAATCTTTTGGGCTTGTAGGCTGGACCCAGGGACCGCATCAGGCTAGGTGTAGTATAGTCTAAACTTCTTATTCACGCGGCTGGATGGGGCTAGGAAAGGCAGGACCAACACCTTCTGGCTTTGTCGGTCTCACTGAGCTTCTCACTCTGTAGTCTCCTGCCCAGTCCTTTCCCCATGTGGGAGCTGGGAGAAGTGTCTCCTCTTCTAGTGGGTCCCACAGGGATGCAGTGGGGTAAGGTCTTGGGAGCCTCTATCCTCATGTCACAAGTAGGAGGGCAGTGAGTGGTGACAAGTCAGGTCCTGGATGAATAGCGTTGAAGTCAAAGCACAGAGAGTGAATCCAAACCTAGGTGCCTATCAAGGGGGGCCATCAGAGCAACAGTAGCAGGGGCACAGGGTGAGAGAAAGGGTTTTAAGACCCAGGAAAGTTAGGGCAGCAGGGACATGGGAGGCAGGCTGGGTGAAATGCAGACCTGCAGCTCAGTTCCTTCTTTTCTCCCTCCCTCCCTCCCTTTCTTCTTCTCTTTTTAATATTCTCAGCACATTTTAACAGGAGTTAGCCAGAGTGGGTAGGCAAATCGTTCCATTTTACTCTAGTCTAAAGCACTCTGTATATGTATATGTAACTTTTACATCACTATGTATTCTCTAGTGCTTAGAACAGTTTTGGAGGTGGTATTTAATGGTAAGGTTAATTTAAATTAAAAAAAAATAGTGAAAGGGAGAAAAAAAGATCTTGTTCACAACTAAGGCAGAAACATTATCCTAGCCTTGTGTGGCTAGGATTTTATCAGCATCTTATTGAAAAATGATTGGCAGCTAAAAAGTAGGCCCAAGGTGTAACTACTGTGGGTGTTACTTGTATTGTGCTGTGTCAAATTATAGTTAAGTTATCCATTGTAAATGTATAGGTTTATTGCGTTACAAGGGTGAAATTCCTTTCAGCCCATTTTGTTCTTGGGCTTGCAGACCTTCAAAGTAAAGGCCCTTCAGTCTTTTTACAGAGAAGTGCTTCAACAGCGTGCACTCCATTGACTGTTTTAGTGGCTCTGCTGATGTCCAGACCATTAGGGATGAGACTCCTTTAGGGATGAGACTCCGGGGGTGTCCATGAAGGGTCACAAGAGTGCCCTATGCCCTTCAGAACACAACGAAGTACTGTTGCATCACGGTAATGGCCTGTCACGCCATGTCCCATGGGACACATGATGTTCCACCAAGGGTATTAGAGGGTTTGTAGAACTGCCTAAGTTGGACTGGTCAATAAATATCTATTGAGACCTTTACTGTTTTCTCTGAGCAAGAATATTGGAAGGTGAAGAGACCAACGTGTGGCTTGGGGCCTGCAGCATCAGTGTCCTGCTCCTGCCAAAAGTTTGCTTCAGTGATTGCTTCCTCTCTCGCTTGGGCCCAGCAGGTGGGCTAGTGTGAGCACAGGTCTCCTTCCTGCCTGGCTCTCAGCAGCACTGTCAGAAACGTGTGTATCATCAATCCCCAATCATTCCTGAGAGACTCATGCATTTCCGTAAAAAACCTGATTTACATGGTGTGACTACAGATTAAAAAGATGGATTTTGTTCTGGCTTGTTGAAATCATTCTTTAGAGACAATATTTGAAACAAAAGTTGTCAAATGGTCTGTGGTCTACTTACTCTCAGATATTAATCTCTGCCTAGAGTGCCAGGATGCTCTTTTCCTCATGAAAAGAATTTCATTCTTGTGAATTTAGTCCACTCATGTGGAGTCAACCTTGTAGGACTATTATTGCCTTCTGTGTTTTGAGGGAACAGAATAAAAAAGAAAAGGCATTGGCAACCGATTGTGTGGCCCGGGTTCATAGAACAGGAGACAAATGATCTTTTCTTATCCTTTAAAAATATACAAAGCTCTACTAAAATAGAACTTCATATTATAGGTTGCAGTTATTAATTTAGGAGGTAATCGGGATTCTAATTTCTCATGATAAAAGCTTCCCCTATTGACACCACCTACTGCATAATGTCTTGGCATGATGTGCAGAATTTTCTTTGTTTTGAAGTTAGTGAATGGCAAATTTTGCCTCGTGCATTCCAATTTTTAGGCAAAGATAACTCCACAAGTTCTAAGGATGCGAGCCTGTGTTCTCCTTAGAAATAGTGAGCAAGGCAGTAAACAGATACTATTTTTAGATTGCTTGTTAATCTCCTGTTTTATTATATGCCATACACATATTATTCTGAAAGCCATCCTAAAACATGAACATGAATAAATACTGTAATTCTTTACCGCCAACCTTAATATTTCTAGAAAAATGTGTGGTAAAAAATAGAAAACGAGATTTAGCCAAAAGTTCTTTTGCCTTTATTCTTCTCCTTTTTTTTTTTTGCGGTACGTGGGCCTCTCACTGTTGTGACCTCTCCCATTGCAGAGAACAGGCTCCGGACGCGTAGGCTCAGTGGCCATGGCTCACGGGCCCAGCCGCTCCGTGTCATGTGGGATCTTCCGGGACCGGGGCGCGAACCCGTGTCCCCTACATCGGCAGGCAGACTCCCAACCACTGCGCCACCAGGGAAGCCCGCCTTTATTCTTAATCTTCTTCGCTCCTCACCCAACTTTTTCAAATCTATAATGTCATCTAAAGCCTGTTGCCTGTGGAAGCAGGAAGATGAAGAAGTGGATATGACTGGGAAGTCTCATGTTTTGGGAGGTTCCTAAAGCTTCCTGAAATTGGGGAGGGAAGAGGGCTGAAGACAGAAAGTGTGTCTCTAATACAGGACTTGCTTTGAATTATGGACGTGGACAAAGGGACTTGTTAAATCCTTTCCCCTGGCAACCTCAGTCCCTCTGGAGAATAGTAGCGTAGCCAACCACCTCGTGATGCAAATTCTTCCCATTTTCCTTGGAATTTTGGTCTTTCCCCTGTACTACTTAGACACTGTTTATTGACCTGTAGGACCTAGGGATAGTGGCAAAGTATTTCCAAAAATAGTGCTCCAGATTCCCACTTTGGTTTGTGATTAGAGGGTGAATGGAGGAGCTATTAGATTTCCATGACAATTTGAGTGTTTTGTAGTGAAGGAAGTGCTTTTTAGTTTTTAAAACGTTCAGATTTATATTGTACAATAGGTTAGACTCAGGGAAATATTAGTGTGCTAAAAAGTAGTTCTGAATGCTTTTTGTGTAGGACGTTAAATTCATGAGATCCAGAAATCATAGAATAATAACCCCCTATTTTCACTTTTAAAATATGGGAAGCACATTTCACTGTGCTTGTCATACAGAGTAAATGCAAGAACACACTGAGAATAATATGAAGCCTTGTGTTTCTGACAGGCTACTGTTTAGAATGCTGATTGTCATTCACATTTTATGTGTATGAAACAATGTGAGTTTTATAAAATTACTAAGTTTATGAGAGGATTAAGCAGGTTTTACTTTTATAGTAATAATGTGTTCAAATGCATTCGCATCAAATGGGAGATTTGTAATTGAAATTTAAATCTTAGCATAAATACAGCACTTAGAAAACTATTTTATAGGCCTCTCTTTTATGAGGATCCTGCAAAGAAGGTTACACAGCTGGAGATTGTTCAGAGACAATTAAGACTTATTGGCTTTTCAGCTGGTGATAAAAGCAGGGCTCTGAGACTCTTGGCATCTTGAAATTGTTACCCAGGTGAATTTCCTTTACAACACAAAGCTCTTCAGTATTCTTAAAAAAAATTATTTAGCATATGAGACTTAAGGGGATGATCTATTGGAGTTTAAGCCCATGGTGAATGTTAAGTATACATTTGTCTTTAACATGATTCATACACGGTGAGCCTGAGACCCTAGCCATCTTTTCAAGACTATTACTTCCTTTTCTGAGGAAAATGTTGAAGTATGCTGTTAGTTTTTAGCATTCTCTGCCTCCTATTTCTAGTCCCTCCGAAATGGTACCCCATTCCCTTTAGATTTTAACTTTTACCTCTCTCCCTTCTCTACTCCAGACTAGGAATGAGGCTGCCTGATAAACCCACTCTGATAAAGTGATGTAGTTTGAGACCCAAAATACTGCTCATAGGGTCAAGGTTTTTATGGATGATTTTTATTAATGAGGAACTTTCAGAATCCATTGGTAAAATATTTTTCACTGAAGGAACCTTTCTGGTAGCTTGCAAATCAGATCACAGAGGGGATACTTACTTCACAAATAAATTGGTTTGTATTTTCTCAAAACCCTGGAGGATATAATTTTTTACAGTTAAACACCTTAAGTTGGTGACTGGTTTGGTTCACCTTTCAGCCAAACCACAAGTGGCCACAAGACTGTGGTGTGGATAATCTGAAGTGATCAATGTTTTGAGTTCCTTTATTAGTGTAACTAGTAGGAAATTTGACTTGACTTATTTTTATTAGTGTGAGTTTGGATATTATACAGGTAAGAATGTACCTATGTTACAGAAGTTTGATTTCCGACCTGAGATTTTTTGATTTAAATCTCTCTATATTTTAATGTGACAAAATTTATTTCTTGATACATAAAGGCAGGCTGAATACTAAATTAATTTAATTTGTCTTATTACACTAGTACTATATGGCTATTAACTTTTGGGCAAACATATTGATCTTGCCTTTGATTTGCTGTTTCACACAGGGATGAGAGCTGGTGTCACAAATGCTTCCATCTTTGTACTTTGTTTCTGCTTGACAGGGTTTTGTTCTCTTTGACAGACATTCAGTGATAAAAAGTCATGTAATTATTAATTTCCTATTTGACATTGTGAACATTTCTATGCTAAGTTAGTAGGTAAAAATGTCACAATCCGTTTCTATTATATCTGCCCACAGAACTTCAAAGGGCTCCTAGCAATCGGTTCTTGAGTCAGAAAGAAGACTGTGACATGCAGATACTAAGTACAATTAACTTTGGTAACAGTATTTGACCTTTCTATAAAACAGTCCATTTTTTCAGATATTTTCCTTCCTGATGGTAGTTTGAAAAAAAATTAACATTCACCTTCTCCTTATTGCTTGCATTAACTGGAAAGAAAGTATTTTAGCAATAGACTTGCTTTGGTCTCTCACATATTGAGCAAATGCTACTCCCTGGGGCTAGAATAACCAGCAAGCTGTAGTAGGTACCAAGCTGCTTTACTGAAGTGGTATATGGACAGAGGCAATTGCTTCTTAGGAAGACACTATACTGATGACTGGGTCTCAGAGAGTTAAGCCTCCTTATATCAGCACGAGGGTGGTGAAGAGCGCTGGGCACAAAGGTGTGGAGAGGGACCGTGGCTTTCAGATTATGATGACCCTTTGAGCCCAACCCAAGGGGGACAACACTTGGCACATTTAAAAAATTTCTAGGGGGCTTCCCTGGTGGCGCAGTGGTTGAGAGTCCACCTGCCGATGCAGGGGACACGGGTTCATGCCCCGGTCCAGGAAGATCCCACATGCTGCGGAGCGGCTGGGCCCGTGAGCCATGGCCGCTGAGCCTGCGCGTCCGGAGACTGTGCTCCGCAAAGGGAGAGGCCACAACAGTGAGAGGCCCGCGTACCACAAAAAAAAAAAAAATTTCTAGGGAATTCCCTAGCTGTCCAGCGATTAGGACTTGGCGCTTTCACGGGTCGGGGAACTAAGATCCTGCAAGCTGCACAGTGTGGCAAAAGCAAACAAACAAACAATTTCTAATGGGCACATGAAAATTAGAAATGGGAAATTCATTTAATAATATATTTTATATGACCCCAAATATTATCATTTCAACATGAGGTGCTGGACACATTTCCAGGGCTCAGTAGCCACCTGAGGCCAGTAGTTACCATACTGGCCAGCACAGCTCTGGCCAGTCTCTCAATCTTCAAGTTATTTCAGTTCCTGACAGGGCAAAGCCTCCTTTCTAACCCAGATCTTATGTCCATGGAGGAAATATTGAAATATCAGTCAGGCATTACAAATTTTTTGTTTATAATTTACTGTTCCATGCAGATATTTTTAGTTTTCTCATTTTTTTCCCAAGTCTGTTGCATAGGCTTTAACAAATCAATTAGAGAAGGTGTGGTTTGTTTTTTGTTTTGTTTTGGTGTTTGGCCCTGCCACACGGCATGCTGGATCTTAGTTCCCTGACCAGGGATCGAACCCGCACCCCCTGCATTGGAAGCACAGAGGCTTAACTTAACCACTGGACCGCCAGGGAAGTTCTCATATTTTACCCTTGATGGACAGTTTTAGCTCTTTATTTTTTGTAATATGTATGATCCAAATGGAAAGAAAGTGATTTATCTGAATCAGATTGATGTGGTAGAAAGAATCCTGGGACAAGTGTTCAGACAACTCTGGTTTCAGAGGGTCACTAGCAAATTAGTGACAGGGACAATTCAGGCTAACTTTGCTGAGATTTAATTTCCTTATCCAGAAAGGAGAAATAGTAAAGTCTGTCTGCCATAGTACTGTGTGTAGGTAGGCATATAAAAACACTTAAAAAAAAACTGTAAAGAGCTAAGTAATAAAAGGTACTTTTTTAGGGCTAAACTTATTTGAGACAAAAAGTAATTCTTTGGGAAAACTTGACCCGTGGCTCCATGCTTGATCCCATATCATTCTTTGGTATGAGGCTGCTTTCTACCTTTGCTTCCTGGCTCAACTCCTCCTTTAAACTTTTGGATCAATTCCCATTCCCCTTCCAAACACTTAGTTTATTTAAAAAATTTATTGTCTCCTTGGTACAGGTGTTGGGCTGTGTTTTGTATACATCATCTCATTTAATTCCCAAGACAACTCTACAGGTTTTGCTTCATTTTACGGATGAGGATGATTTACAGAGAGACTAAGTAACTTGCCCAGCACCCCACAGACAGGACACTGCCATTTAAGTTAGGCCATGTGAATTCAGAGTCCAGTTACTTCTGTGCTAGGCAGCACTGCTGCCCATCTCAGTGCTCCTGAATGTACCGTATATAGTTTTTACATTCTGTATATTATGAGTTTTTGACATCTTAAAAAAATCTTTCTGGCTGGGGAGAGAGTGCCCCTCCTGAGGCTAGCCAGTTCTTCGAGATAGCAAAGAACTCATCTGAGAATGCCTTTGATATGCAATGGACCAATCTAGAGCCATACCTCCTCTATCTGGCCCATACACCCAGGAAGCACTATTCTTTTGCCTTAATCATCCCAGGGCCAGACACTAGGACCTAGAGACCACACCTGTGGCTTAGAGCCCACTGAAATCATTCAAACCAGCCAAACCTAAGCTGTTCACCCTGGCCTGCCTTGCATCTCCTGCAGAAACACCCATAAAGGCCGTGGCCTAAGTACTCCACTTGTTCCTATCTTCTGCCACCTGACCAAAACCTGGTGCTACCCCTGTGACCCTGTGTGACATGTAGTGACCCCCCTCTCTAGGACCTGTGAGTGTAATAAACTTTGTTTTCTTGTGCCTCTCCTGCGTCCCCTCTTGTGGCTGTACTTGACCACAGCAGGCTGGGCATCATAGCATTAAACGGATGATACACTTTGAGTAATATCTTATTTTACCATACTTTAGTAGTTTTCCAACTTGTGGCATAACTAGAGAGGGACAGTGGATAACCAAGAATGACCAAAATCCCATAAGAAGGACTGGAGATTTTCACAAGTTTAGTGAAGACAGCCCCCTAGGGAAAGAAAAAAAATACTTGTGACCTGAATGGAGAGGGCTTTTCTAAGTTTTTCTTGGGGACTAGTAAACATACAGCAGTCAAACATCAGTTTTTAGGGCTGTGGTGAAATTGGGTAGGTTCTTGAAATGTCCATGGGAAAAAAATCTCATTTGGAAAAACAGTATGGGTGTGGATGATAGATGTGAGTTGAAGATAGAGTTGGGAGGAAAAGTACAAAGCTTCATGTTCTATTTTTATCTAAATGGTTTCTGTAAAATGAGGAGAATTAACAAATTCACAACACTTTATTGAGCATGCACTCTTTTTAGGGCACTCATCAGTATACAAATACGACAGAGATCTCACAGGCACATGCCATCTTATTGGGGAGCTAAAACCACACTACATAAAAAGGCAGGTAATGTGAAGAGGACTAAGAGAGGTGGATATGATTACTCATTAAATAGGGGTCAGGCAGTACTTCCTACTATGGTCAGGATAAGCTGAGAGCCCTGGTCTGGGAGTGTGATGGCAGGACCTCCAGCCAGAGCTGGGGCAGATGAGGGCCAGAGAGATGGTGTAGAGTTTGGAAAGTTGACAAGGAGAAGAGAAAGTAGTTCAGATTCTTAAGAAGGTATGCAGTTGACTTTTATGTGTCATGATTAGAGCGTGGTAGAGCTTTCATAATTAAGATAACTCTCAGATGCCTCCTAAATGCCTCCTAAACCGTTGTCCAGATGACAGGACTAATTTAGATGAAACTTTGATTTATGCTTGTTCAGTAATTTCTCCATAAGAAAGTATATTTTAGTTACGTTCAAATGTAATTATAAGGACGATGAAGCTAAATGACCAGGAGGAAGGCCAAGATACATCTCAATTTTTTAAAAATATGCCTTCTGTAGGGTTGAGAAAGGAACACACAGGCCTCCTGGGCCCATGCTGGGGCAGGGGGAAGTCCCCTGCCTTACTAGTCTTCAAAGCCTCACTGCTTAGTGATTACACTTGCTGACAGGATGTGATCTCCACTGCTGTCCTCACCAGGCACCCTTCCAATCATTGTTTCCTGATTTCTTCCTCGTGGATCTGCTAGTTTTAGTGCATATACTTGTTGCAAATTAAAGGCTCAGTAAAATATAAGAAATGATTGAGATTACAGATTGTAGATAGGCAAACTTTATTTCACAAGCCCAAGGGGATAATTTACTTTTCATCTCCTCCCTCTCTCTTAAAATAGAGAACCTCCAACAAATGGTATATAAAGGAAAAACAGAGCAAACAGAAGAGGGAAACTTTGCAATTTATTAACTCATGCATGAAAATACAGAAAATAAGCAGGGTTCAACTTATTTGGAAAAATAAGTCTGAACCTCTTGCATTAAAACATGGTGTTGCACTAATCTAATGAGTTTTCAGGCAAATGAGGCATGAAACATTGCCAAAATATAAAGTCAGTAAAATATCCAAATTACTTTTTAATGCCATTATATGTTTTATCTTTTTGGGAGCTGGTAAAGAATAGATTATTCCTACATCTGCATTACTAGCAAAGTAAGTGAAATTATTTTACAAAGAATTTATTATTCTGATAATCTGTGAATAATGGCAGATCAAAAGCAACTGAAATTCCAAGAAGAGATGCATACACATATATCTAATTCATAGGAAACCATCAATAAAACAGAATACATTTTTACTTCAGTCATTCATTCCCTAGGAATTCAAGATAATGATGAGGAGATGAAACATGATGGTATATAAGCAGTTTTGAGGATAGCATGAAATAAGCAAGGACTGCAATATATTCTTTTTAAGAAGAGAGAATTATTTGCCAGACATAGTCATAAGATTTATTTAGAAAAGAGCAAAGAGAACATTTTTAGAGTTTATCCTAGAATTATTTTATTATATTCTGGATATGGTTGAATACAGCATTTCCTTTTGAATATAGTCGAGTGGGTTTCATGAAAAGTTTTTTTTTTTTTTTTGCGGTACATGGGCCTCGCACTGCTGTGACCTCTCCCGTTGTGGAGCACAGGCTCCGGATGTGCAGGCTCAGCGGCCCTGGCTCACGGGCCCAGCCACTTCACGGCATGTGGGATCTTCCTGGACCGGGGCACGAACCCGTGTCCCCTGCATCGGCAGGCGGACTCTCAACCACTGCACCACCAGGGAAGCCCTCATGAAAAGTTTTGGATTATGTTTTCAATAGTGAGAAACAGAAAGGATTTATTCTAGAAACACTGATTGTATTATAGTACTGTCAAGCTATTAAAATATTGCAAAATTATATACAGTTTAGTAAAGGATGGCACCTCATGAATTTTTTAAATCCTTATTTAATGTGGTTGTTTGAATCTATTTATGTACCATTTGTAATTATTTCTAATGCTTTAGTACAACTGGCTATTATGTGGCAAACTCTTTTTCAGAAGAAAATTAATCCTTCATCCTTCACATCATTAAAGCAAGGCTTGTCATTTTGAGGCATCTTAAGTGTCTTCTAGTGGATTTCACTTTGTATTTATCCTGCCCAGGTGAGGCAGGACTAACTTTACAATTTTTATCAATACTAGCTATCATCCAGTGTGTATTGACAGTTCATTTGGTTTCAGATGGTTCTAAATGATTCTCAGCACTTGGGTAGGTAAGCTTGTCTGTGAATGAGCAGGTTTCTTGTGTGCTCTTGTTTCTGTCGCCTTGTGCTGGTTTAAATGCCCTTGGTGTTCTAGAATCATATGACAGTGAGAGGACATCAGAAAAAGGAGCTGGCCTAGCAAGAAGGAGAGAATTTCTCCTTTCTCTGACTCTTTACTGGGCCTGCATTTCTGGTTCTGACAGGAATGAGAAATTGCTTGTTTGGTTTTCAGTCCACCACACAGCCAGTGGCCCAGCCAGAAACTCCATCAAACCAATGACTCCTTCACCCCCTCCTACACTGGCCAGTCCGCATTTACTTAATCTTTTGTATCGATGCCCTTGTCTTAGTCTTAACTACCACATCTGGGACCCACGTCTTCCCTAACCTGCCTTACCTGGCTTTGCACCTACTCTCTTGTCAAATACAGTTACCTGCGACTTCCCTGAATAATTCCTATTGTTCCCTACTTCTCTTCCAGGGCCAAAGCTAACACCACTGTAGCTCAAGCTTTCCATCTGCCCATCTGGGCTTTAAAGGTTCTGGTAAGAATTGGAGATAAAATTCCCAACTGATCACTACCAGTAAGCTCTAATACCATTAGCATGTCAACGAAAAAAATGTACTTGAATAGAAAGGAAATTTACCTGAACCTCTTTAAAATCTGCCTGTGATTTAACACATAATTTTTTAAAAACATCTTTATTGGTGTATAATTGCTTTCATAATTTAATTTTCCATTGAGTCTCTAAGAGAGGAGGCGAAACGCCTTAAAATATTAGTACATATCTATATTGTATGCTTCTCTTACTGGTATTACATGCAAACTGCTATTAAGGGTAAACTGCTTTGGGGTTTGTTAAGTGTGAGAAAAATAAAACAAATCTTTCCTTGTAGCAAATAAGTTTGTTTAACCATTATACAAAATTAAGCAGATTTATTTACTGATACTGTTCTTACGTGTTAATATGCATTGTGAATCTCCAAGAGGATGGCTTCATCAGGCAGTGTTTCCTGGTCCTGTGTGAGCAGGCATATTTCTTCTCAGAACACAGTCCGTGAAATCAGCTCTACCAAGTGTCCCATGGGTAGTTCATAATTCTGTCTACTGTACAGTACAATTTAAGCCCCACCCTCCTGAACTGTTGAATAGCCAAATTCCAAATTCCAGATCAAATATCCAAGAGAGTATATATAATCAATAGCAAATACATTACTGTACTTATCAATGTTTTTCTGCCATAATTCAGACTTTCCTATTCTCATATAAAGGCCTCTCCCAAATTAATGATGCCACAAATCCTTAGAGAAGAGCACGCTCTGCTTGGATTATGATAATGTGGCATATTTTACCAGTATTTTGGAAAGATGCAGAGATTGGGGACCCTAATTAGACATTTTAGCAGTTATGCCACTGCTCCTAGCCTTTGCAAATACCCTCAGTCTTTAATGTTACAATTCAAGGTTCTTGGCAGAGACTCAAGAAAGGGAGGGGAATTACTGGCTCACATAAATTGAGCAAAGCAGGGAAGGGCAGCAATACAAGTGGAACCCGGCCTTGAATAGAGTGAGGACTCTTTCCAGCCTCCTGGGATCTCTGCTTCTGTCTGCTTGTTGGCTCCGTTCCTTTTTCTGCAGCTCCACATCTTACATGTGGCCTTAACAGCTTGTTGCCTGACATTTTCCTCGCTTCACCATCAGAGAGCTGAAGACTCTATTCTTTTCCTTCTAATTTAGAAAGTCATGAAGAAAGATGATGATTGGCCCATCTTACATCACTTCCCACCTGGACGAATCACAACGGCCCCAAGAGCAGGACCATTTAAGAAGATGGCATTTCCCCGTTAGAGCACCCACAGGAGAGTTAGGGAGAAGGGCCATGCTCTGTAAGAGGGAGAGTGCAGTGCTCCTCCAAAGCAAAGGGGGTGAACAGTCTCTCAAATAATAAACATCTCCCTCAAATGGCCTCCTTCTTTACTAGCTAACTCCATCTCCTTCCCAGGTCTCAGCTCAGGGGCCCTAGAAGCTTTCCCCAGATTGTCCCTACCATCAGCCCAAATATTCTGAGAGGTTGTGGGGACTCAGTGAGTGAGGGCCAGAGAAAGGACATGAGAAAGATGAGCAGAGCAAACTGTGTTTACTTCGCTCATGCACTTGAGGCCAGTTACATTTCGGGGAGCCTCCTCTGTGGTATTGGTGTATGCAAAGCAGGAACATCTGTGCTTTAACTTTGCTACTTGCAAGGGAATCCGTTTCCCAGGGGTGATTTGTGCCTGTCTGGGATGATTTCCTAAATCTCTTCCAGTCCAGTGATTCTGGTAATTGTTCTTGTTCCTGATGTTCCAGCACTTGTGACAGTCAACCTCAGTTCCAAATTAGTCTCTTCTCTCTTCTCTCCCCTTCTGGAGGATGGAAGAGGAGAAGGGGGAGGAGAGATGTTCTTCTATGTGAACATTGCCAATGTGGATCTCCTGTAATTTTGCTGAAATCTCAAGCATTATGATTCTGCCATCACTAAAACTTTGGCAGCATTACTTGCTGCCTATGGGTGGACTAGACTTGTATAATTATAACAGACCGAAGAAGGGAGTTATGAATTTCATTGGATAAGGTTTCATTTGATAAATCAGTACACAAATAAGACATTTTTTACATTTCATTTCTACTAATGCCTATAGCATGACGATATTGGTGAATGGTTCATAAAATTTCAGTGTTGGAGCTATGAGGAAATTTAGAAATCACCTGAATCTACTGTCTATTTTAAAGATGAGAAAACAAATGCCTGGACTGGTGAGACATAAGAGTTAGTTGAAGAAGTAGGCATCTTAGTTCTCTCCAGGCCAGAGCTTTTTCTGGTTTATATTTAAGCTTCTTACATTTTAAATCAAGTGGGTAATTAGAAAATTTATGTTTCACTAATTTATTGAAGTTAATCAATATGGAAAAGAGTAGATCAGTGGGTTCTAAGTTTATGGTAGTAAATGTAGAAATAGTGTTAAAAGAAGAGTTAGCCCCAGGGTTTCCTCTCTTGAAATTACCTGATACAAACACAGTTCTACTTTTCTCTCCTTCTCTTCTTTCCTCCCTCCCTCTCTTCTCTTGTCCCCACTCTTCCTCTACGTAATGATCATTTTAGGTGGTCAGGATGCAGCCTGGTATCTGGTTGCCTGGAATTAAATATTTAATTTAATAATACATATTTCTCCAAGAAATGTACTTTTGTTTTCAAGAAGAATATTGTTTAATTTGGGAAGAACAAATAAATTCACATAGCAGGATTTGTCAATTATGGATGAAAATCATAGAAGCTTGACGTGGAAACGTCTCTCATTATTCATTTCAAAGCCGTAATGGATTTTGAGAGGAACAGAGCTTATATTTGCTTACATTCTTATAGAAACTTTTATAGACTGTAAAGCTTTCATCTATATGTCATCTTATTTGGTTAAGGTTGCCAGATTTAACAACAACAACAACAAAAGAACATCCAGTTAAATTTGAATTCCAGATACACAGCAAACACGTTTTTAGTGTAAGTATGTTTCAAATACTGCATGAGACATACTTATACTAAAAATTATTCCTTGTGTGCCTGAAATTCAAATTTAACCAGCTGTCCTGTATTTTATTTGGCAACTCTAAATTTGGACTTCTGATAACTCTGTAAAGTTGGGAGGACAGTGTCCCTCATTATACAGATGAGGACCTTTGAGTGGCCTTCTGTGTGTCAGATCCCAAGCTGTTCTTGAGCATGACATGATGCATAATTCATAGATCCTGCCTTGAGGATACTAGAGTCAAGTCACCAGGAAACAACTCATCAGTGTGATGTATGTAATAACAGGGGAAAGAATATAGTACTATGGAGTCTTATAAAAGGGCACCTACCCCAATATTGGCAAATTGGAAGGTTTCCTAAGGTGGTGACATCCATTTTGAACCCTGAATGCTGAGTAAGAATTAGGTCCATGTGACGTTGGGGAAGAAAGAAAGAGGAGAAACATTATTCTGGTATCACTTAAGGAGCTGCATATGTTCAGTATGACTTGCTGGAGGATATGCTTTGAGTTGGGAAGTGGTGACAGGTGAGGCTAGAGAGGTGTGTAAGAGTCAGCTCATTAATTGATGTGCCTAATGCAGTTTTTCTTTGGGGCAGCATTTACCCTTCAAGGTGAGACGAAATAATCCAATTTGAGTTTTAGTATGATCACCATGTCGCAATTGAGAGAGTGGATCAGAAGGGCAAGACTTAAGGAAAATTATTCATTTATTCAACATGTTTTTATTGAGTGTTAACACTGAACAAGGTACAAATTGGGAGACCAGTAATTTAAGTGGCAAATGAAGGTGTTGAGAACTAAGATAATGACCATGGGGATGGGGAGAAGTAGATCTTTGGGGAGATATTAAGGAGGTAAATCAACAGTAATTGATTATTAACAGGGCTTGGTATGTGAGGGAGAGAGGTAAGTGAAGCTGCTGGAAGCTGGATGGGTGAGTGAAATCATTTGCTGATGTAGGAAACAATTTCACATGGTGAGGGGGAAAAAACGTCCTTTTCAGTTTTGGATGTATTCACTTTGATGTGCCTGTAGGACTTCCAAGGAGAGGTGTTAAGGAGGGCAGTTTTGTAAACTAAAAAGAGAGGTTTGGCTGAACATTATGACCTGTGGATCATGAACTTATTAGAGCTGCTTGTTAAAATAATAGGTGAAAATGAGATCACCCAGGGAGTGTTTCGACTCAAAAGCTTATTTGCCAGACAGAATCTCCAGGGAAAAATCAACATTTAGAAAGCAAAATGGGCAAAGGAAGCTAACAATGCAACAACAGCTGCAAAGGAAACTAAACGAGAATGCCTAAGACAATAGAAAAAAACTCAGGAAGAAGAGTCCTTCAAAGATGTAGAAGTCCACTTTGTCAGAAGTTGAAGACAGGTGGAGTAAAATGAGGACTGGAAAAAGGGGTTCCATTTCTTGCTTTATAACAAAGGTCTTTGATGATCTTGGTTTAATGAGGACTGGCTGAGAAAATGAGGTGAACTGTATCTCTAGGAGGGGAGCTGTACCACAGGTGGGACCCACTTGTAAATAGAATTGTGAGGAGTTTAGGAAGATCCGAATAGGCCACAATACTTGCTTAACTCTGTTCCTTGGAGCATTAATACAGTGAGACATTTCCTTAAAAAAAAACCTGGAGCAAAATAAATTTGGGAAATACTACATATTATGTTAGTGTATTTAAAATTCTGAAAAGTTTAATATTTAATATTCTGAAAAGTTCTGAAGCAATGAAACCTGCCTAATTTTGCTTATCCTAGTGTTTCCCAAATATATATATACACATATATGTATATTAAATATGTTTCTATACATATGTATATATATTCATGTAATATATATTCATGTAATAACTACAAATGTCATGGAAATTTAGGAAATTCTGGGCTAGCAGAATGAAGCAACGGATGCAAAAAGGTGATCAGAATTGTCTTAAGGAATATATGAAATAATGATAAAGGCTTTTAGCTATAGTTTTTTTGACAAGGGTACATTTTAACAAGATCTACAAATTAACCAGTAAAGTGATTCCCCCACCTCCAATGAAAAAAAAAACACTTAAAAAAGAATGGTGTTATTTGTAACCATAAAAGATTCAAACAAAGTTATGAGTTATATAAAGAGAAAATAAAAATCAAGTGTAATCTCACCACTCAGCTGTGATCATTGTTAACACATTTCACATATGTACACTTAAAAAAACAAAAATGAGAACACATCATTTATATTGCTTGGTATTCTAGATCCTCCCCAGCCCCTATGCCCTATGTGCCAAGAGACCCTTAGTATTGCCTGTTGGGAGCTTCCTGGTCATAGTCACATGAAGATTTTCTCTTTTTCTGGAAAGATTTGATTGATAAACTCATTTATTGTTTCTAGAGCTTGGGCGTTACTATTTTATCTCATGAGATAATTTATCTGCTTCACAGCTAGGATGGATTCAGTTGCATAAAATATTCTGCAAAATCCAACGTCTCTTGTCCTCTGGCCAGGAAAATTGTGCATGCTTACCATTTTGTAACATTTTGTTTAGAGAATAGCAGTGACCTGGATGTCCATGGAGTTTGGTCATGCAGGAAACTCTGCTGGTGGCGATAAATGTGCTCTCCTGGCTAAGGATTTTAATAAAAAATAATCGCCCCAAAAGAGAGGTGAGAAACATGCATAGAAATTAGTGGTCTGAATCTTTTTTTTTATTTTTATTTTTGGTTGCATTGGGTCTTCGTTGCTGTACATGGGCTTTCTCTAGTTGCAGCAAGCAGGGGCTACTCTTCTTTGAGGTGCGCAGGCTTCTCATTGCGGTGGCTTCTCTTGTTGCAGAGCATGGGCTCTAGATGCATGAGCTTCAGTAGTTGTGGCTCATGGGCTCTAGAGCACAGGCTCAGTAGTTGTGGTGCACGGGCCTAGTTGCTCTCCGGCATGTGGGGTCTTCCCGGACGAGGGCTCAAACCTGTGTCCCCTGCATTGGCAGACAGATTCTTAACTACTGTGCCACCAGGGAAGCCCCTGTGGTCTGAATCTTGATCTTATATGCATATTTAAAAAATAGTTGAGGTTGGCAAAGAAAAGCCTAACGTTATCTAAAACAGAGAGGTATCATTTTAACTCTCTACATAGAGATCAACAGCATCAATTAAAATTTTTAGGGGATCCATCTTAGAGACTAATTTCAGCTTATTTAATTAATTCCTTGTTATTGGGCATTTAGGGAGTTATGATTGTTTGTTATTATGTATATTACAACCCCCAAATCCTTTTACACACATACATTCAAACATATACACTCAAATGCACACATAAACACACTAATGATATTTTCACATGGTTCTGTAGTTTTCCCCCTTGGTATAAGTTTCAGAAGCCGGAATGCTGGATCAAGGGGAATATACAGTTAAAATTTAAAATGATATATCATGCTAAATGGCTTTCCTGAAAGGCTATACCAATCTCAACTTCTAACAGCAGTGGGTGTTATTAAGTGCTTTAATATTTGCCATTATAAGTAAAATCATATTTGTTTAATTTTTATTTCTTTGAGAAAGAATGAATCAATTATGAATCTGAACATTGCTTCACATGTCAATGGACTATATTTTTTCATTTACTTCTTTTGGAATTACTTGTACATATTTCTTGACCATTTTTCTATTGCAGCATTTGCCTTTTATTGATTTTTAAAATACTTTAGTACTTTAACATAATAAAGTTTTTATTATATTAAAAATATCAATCCTCTGTCCATCATATATGTTCCAAATAGTTTTACTAATTTTCCATTTCCTTGTAATTTTGTTAATGATTATGTTCACTGTTGTAGTTGAATATATCCATCTTTATTTTATGATTTTTGGCCTTGATATTTTGCTTTAGAAATATTTTGACATCCCAAGTTTATAGTTATAGAAATGTTTACCTGGATTTCCTTGTAGATTTTTTGTTTCTGGTGTTTTTGACCATCACTGTTGTAGAACAGATACTGTCAGCCCATTCTTCAGCTTCACCCGACTCCTAGCTTCATCAGATGTAGCAAAGTTAGCAGATGGGATAAGGCTTAGAGGCACCAGTTTGACTTAACACATCATTAAAACAAAAACAAATAACAATATTTTTACATATCTTGGTTATCATTTTGGTGCAGCCAAGTCAAAATATCCATGTTTAAGTGGGTAGGTCAATTCAATTGCTAAAATGTATTCAGGATGGATACAGGAATAACTTTTTCCTATGGGGATTTTTATAATTTTTATTATCAAGTTTATGAAGCAATGAAGGTAATTTTTTCCCCCTACATTTAAATCTCTCAAATGACTTTCAAGTTTTTTGAAGGCTCACTACGGTAATGGTTTACAATGCTATACTGAAGAAAATCAGAAATACACATTCTGTTTTCCAGAAAACCTCTGTTGAGTACATGGAAAGAATTAGCTAGTTAAGTGTGATGACGACAGTAGGCATCTGTTGTTTTGGCTTGCTCACCATTTCTTTTTCCTTGAGTACTAGCACACCAGTTTTCCTTTGGGAAATATCCTCTCCTCAACTCCACATAGTCCTATGGGCGCTCTCTCTTCTATGCATTAGGAATGGGTTTATGACCAGAACAGCCAATTAGACTACATGTTCCTTCCTTTTGGTCTTCATGATTTGTTCAATGATAGTCGTGATCCAAAAGTAGGATAAGCTTTTCTTAAGATCTGATATGTCAGCCTGTGGGGAGGGTGGGGAGGGGAGGGTTACATTTTCTTTTGGATGATAAACTGTATTGAAAATATCAGTTAGAGTTTATTAAAGAGTCATGTTCTTTGCTTCTTCTGTAAAAGAAATTCAGGTCAGCATGCAAAGAAGCAGAGAAAGAGATGAGGTGGTGGAGTGGGGACCTGGATCTAGCTAAGTCTGTAATCAGTACCAAACCGTCAACTCTTAGCTATTTATCTAATAAATTAGCTCCTCCTCTTTTTAAAAAATGAGGTTGAATTCTTACTGCTTTTTTTTTTGTCACTTGTAGCTGAAAGATTGTTGATTAATACCTCAATAAAGTCACAGCCTTTCAAATGCTCAAGATTATTATTGTTGAGTAGACACTGATGGCTAGATTTTATACTTTGATATCTGAAAATAGATATAGAATGAGAAAAAACATGGCTTTGAAACTATGAGACAGTACTCTGGTTTTCTAATAAAAGGGCCTGAGAATTATTTTCAGGTTTGCTACTGATTGATTGCATAAGTCTCTTCTGAAAATGGCTGCATTATTAAAGAATGATATCGAAGTGATGCTAAGAAGAGTTTGGTGGGTCGCTAAACAGTGGGTCTCCATCGTCTCCTCCAATGAACAGTTGCTCTTTGAGATGCATAGGCTCTCAAGCACAGGTGTTGTGATGGGGGTTGATTAAATGGTTTCAAATGGCTGGAATTCCCTACAGTATGTGGTCATGCAGTAGATGGTGTCATTGCCCTGTGGTTAAGCAGTGTAGTTAGAGTTGGGTTTGTGGTGCTTATTTACCATGATTGACTTACTACTGAAGCACACTATCCAGGGCACAGAAACCACACGGGTGTTACTCCTCATTACACTGCTGATTTTTGAATACCAGATACTTAGTAATATTCAAACACTAGTCTTTTAAAATCTATGTAGAATGTGTGTTACCACTTTAAGATGTTAAATGTGGCTTTCAAAAGGAAAAACCCTTCAATTTTGTTATCTTTTTACATGGTACATTTCACACGTTAAAAAAAGGCCTGTAGGGCTTCCCTGGTGGCGCAGTGGTTAAGAATCCGCCTGCCAATGCAGGGGACACAGGTTTGAGCCCTGGTCCGGGAGGATCCCACATGCCACAGAGCAAATAAGCCCGTGCGCCACAACTACTGAGCCTGCGCTCTAGAGCCCAAGCTCCACAACAAGAGAAGCCACCGCAGTGAGAAGCCCTCGCACCGCAACAAAGAGTAGCCCCCGCTCGCCACAACTAGAGAAAGCCCGCGTGCAGACCCAATGCAGCCAAAAATAAATAAATAAGTAAATAAATTTATATATAAAAAAGAGTATTTAAAAAAGAAGGCATGTAAAAATTTAAGTAATTGAAAAGCTTTGGATGGCAAGTCCTTTATTCCTCCCTCCTTTGCTTCCTTTTTTCTTTTTTTTAAGAAAGCCATAACAATTTGGCTGTGGTGCTGGTTGTATTATTTTCAGCTGAAATGAGTGTGTTATTCTGTTTTCACTGTTGCTTTATTATCTTGTAAACTCATTTCCTCTTCTCATCAGATATCCATTATCATAACACATCACTTCAGAAATGTAGACTAGTGGAGAAGAGAGAAGATGAGTTTATGACATTTGCTTTGTCTTTTCTCAGGTCCTTTAAATAAATAACTGAATGGTTTTAGTAACATTTCTCAGAAAATCCACCTTTGAACTTGGCAGTGACGTGTTAGAAACATAAGTGAAAGGAGGGGAAAAATGATGAGGTAAGCGAGGGTTTAAGAAAGAATTAGTATGGCCGTGGCATTATTTTATTTCCTTAAAATTTTTTATTAGGGCATAAAATAAAAATGAAATGATTTTAAATTTTAAATGAAATGATTCTTAATTTTCACATCTGTATATACTCATGTACCCACCTCCCAGATCAGCGAGCAGAATATTTCCAGCACTTCAGAAGCCTCCCTGCTTTCCATCCCAAGTCAATACCCTTCTTAATGATAACCATTATTCTGACCTTTGTCATCACAGAACTGTGTTTGCTGTTCTTGAATTTCTGTAAATGGAAACCGTATAGCATAAACTATTTGTTTTGTTTGTGTGGCGACTTATATTTAATGTTTTTCTGTGAGTTCATCATTGTTGTTGAGTGTAGCTATATTTTTTCTTTATAAGAATATGCCACAATTTGCTTTAGCTTTTTGTGGTAAAAAATTACCACAATTAAGCAAATCTATAGAGAAAGAAAGTATTAGATTAGCGGTTGCTTCCTCCTGAGGTTGAGAACAGGGATTAACTGTAAAGGAACATGAGGAATCTTACTGGGGTAGTGAAAATGTTCTAAAACTAGACTATGGTGATAGTTGTGCAACTTTGTAAATTAACTCAAAATCACTGAATTGCACATTTTAAGTTGGCTGAATGTTACGGTATTTAAATAATATCTTACTTAAGTTAAAAATTTATTTATACATTCTACAGTTAATGAACACATGCATTGGTTCCAGTTTTGAACTATTATGAGTAAAGTTGCAATAAACTTTCTTAAATGTGTCTTTTGGTGAACATATGGACTCATTTAAGTTGGAGTGGAATTGTTCAGTCATAGAACACATAATTTTTATGTTCATTTCTTTTTATAATACTTATTGTAGTATAGTATTTGTTTTATTTATTGCTGAAAATTTTACATTTTATTATACTATTAATCTTTAAAAAATAAAGGAACCCAGAATGATCATACTTACTACCCATAACTGAAAAATGATATCACCCTATCATTTGTTTTAGATATTTTACTTTCTTTTTAAAAGAAATAAAATTTTATGGACACAATTTACATTTCTTTCTAATCTTCCGCAGCCTTACTGCCTTCTCTTCCTTTCCAGAAGCTTCTACTTTCATGAAATTGTATTCTTCTTTTTTATTTTTTTTGGTACTTATAAAATATATAAATATATTTATATATACATTCATAATCTGTATATAGTATTGTTTTGTAATGAAAAGTAAGCCTTGTTCATTGGTATTTGGCATAGAATAGGTATTTATCAAGTATTAGTGAAATAAATCTATTTAAAATAACATTTAGTTTTTAAATTGTAAGAGGAAGGCATACTTAATGCAAAAAACTTGACAATATAGAAAAATAAGAAGGGAAAGAAAAATTATAATCTCTTCTAATCTCACCACTTAAAAACAACTTTTATTAATATTTTGGCATATTTTTATAATTGTTCATACATATAAATATATACATATATGTATTTTTAAATAAATGGTATACTGAATATGCTTATTTATTGCCAAATTTAAAAACAATAATAATATACAAATTAATATTTTTTTTGTTTCTTCTGTGTCAGAAAGTTTTACTAAGCACTTTATATACATTATTTCATTAAAACATATTGTGACTGTATTTATCTACAATATGATTTGTGGTGACTGCATGGCATTCTCTTATATGGATTAATCATAGTTTAATAATTCTCCATTCTTGAACACTAGTTTGTTTCCAAATTTTCACTTTTCTAAGTAACAACTTAATTTCTATATATGTAAATTCCTTATTAGAAATTTCATGTATGTCTATATGAAATATATATATGGAATATATATATTCCTTATATATAACTGATTATTGCCTTAGGCTAAAGCCCTAGAACTAGAACTACAGGGTCAAGGTATAGATACATTTTAGAGTTTTGTGATTTGTTTTGCCAGAATAAACATCAGAAAAATTGTACACTTTTAGACTCTCACCTGTGGTATAGGAGACCAGCTTAAGACAAACAAGTAGATTTTGTCTCAATGTAAGATATAACATCTTAACAAAACAGCTGTCCTGGAGATACTCAAGTAGATGTTGAATAAACATCTGTTGGGGATGCTAGAAAGGGGATTTATGTAGAATGGCAGTTTTAATAAATTTTAATGACCTTTTCAATTCTTAAATTTGTAAAGGTATTTCCTGTTCCTCATTCCTCACTGCTTAATTCTCTCAAAGCAACATTTTAATAAAGACTTGTTGATCTTGATGCCAAGTTACCTTCTGGTTTCTATTTACAATCCTTGTTCGGTTTTATGTTTGCATTTCCAAGTAAATAGAATAACATCTCTTCATTATTTTCTTCATGATTAACTTATTTCTAAAAAGAGCATCAGCATTATATTCATAAGAATGGTCCCATCGGAGGGATTCTGTTTAAAATTATATTTTGGCACCTTGATAAAATTACTCCTAATTTTTTTGTGTGCTGGGAAAAGGACTACATGGAGTTAATACTTGATCCCTGTGAAATTAGAACCTCTATGAGAAAATTCTTTCTAATGTTCACAATGAGAATAAAAATCTTAGTAATAAAAATTAGGAAAATAATATACTTGAACTTGGTAAGTATATTTTCACTGTGCTTTTGTACTAAACTCTTCCAAGCCCATCATGGTTACTTATATTTTAGGTTTATGTGAGATAAAGTGTTTAATCAAATGATTGACTATTTCATAATTAAATCGTCATTGAGCACAGTGGTTGTGTGTTCATTTTGTGAAAATTATCCAACCCATGGATATTGGGCTGCAATATCATGCATGTATAAAAAGTACAACAACATAAGTTCTTTGTCTTTGAACACTGTACAATCAATATTCTATTACCACAATGCTGGTTTTGCTGCATTGTAGCTAAATTAGTGTGTCAGGTGTAGAAATGCTTAAACCATTCAAGTAACAAGGATGATACAAGAATTCTAATTATTTTCATGCCTATTATGCATTTATCTCTTGTCCAGAGGCTTTTGGAAATACCTCTCAATTTGAAAATCATTAAGATATTTATAATAAAGGAATGTGTTAATTTGTATTATTGTAAATAAAATTGTGGGACAGGAACCACATTTTAGTAACAATAATGATGACATTTGTACAGAGGCTTATAGTTAATATCCTCCAGTGGATGTTAATTCTCAACTTGGTATACAAGTAAAACCTTAAAAGTAAGTAAGAGTAGGATATTTTAAAATATATAAAGGGAGTGTAGAAATGTTACTGAAATATTAATAAAGTTACATAATTAGTCTAAGGTATCTAAAGAATAGGTTTTATATATATATACACATACATATAATTTTTTAATTGGAAATACACTAGAAGAAAATCTGGTAGCGCATATATATATATATTACTGTTATATGTAACATGCCATTTTCAAAAATGCATAGAAAAAACTAATGAAAACACTTTGAACTTATCCTAAGCAGTGTTGTAACATGTTAACAATTTTTATTAAAATGAAATCCAAATTACTATGGCATATGACATATTTTATTGAGATCTTTTTTTTTTTTTTTGCGGCTGTACGCGGGCCTCTCACTGTTGTGGCCTCTCCCGTTGCGGAGCACAGGCTCCAGACGTGCAGGCTCAGCGGCCATGGCTCATGGGCCCAGCCGCTCCGCGGCATGTGGGATCTTCCCGGACCGGGGCACGACCCCATGTCCCCTGCATCGGCAGGCGGACTCTCAACCACTGCGCCACCAGGGAAGCCCTTATTGAGATCTTTATTGTACTCATTTTTATTTGTTAACAGGAACTAATAAGTTTAAGTATGTATTTTTCTGATAGTTTTTTCAACATTTTCAAACATGTTTTGCAATTTTGCCTAAGTTTTGCAAGACTTAAAATTTTTATCTTATTTCCTGATTGTAGAATAACCTTAGGATTAAGATTTGTATGTGTGTGTTTCCGAAAAACAGGATTGAGATGGACTGAAAATAACGAATATGATAAAGTTAGTTGCCCAATTGCATGTTTTTTTTTTCTTTTCATTATCAAACACTTTGATGGCTTTAGTGAGGCTGAATAATGGCAAATTGGCTTTAAAAATACCCCAAAAGATACATTATTAGGGGAATTTTGTCTGAATTGGGTAAAAGGTGTTTTATGGATAGGACAACTATTTGAAATTTCTCTAATATGTAGCGTAGGCTATACAACACACGCACACCTTTGTCTTGGTGAACTTGCAGACTATTCTATGAGGACAATTTTGGGTGGTTACATGGAAGAAATGGCTTGCTGTTTTTCAGAAGCTGTTTTTCTTTCAAGGTAGATATCCTATCTGTTTTGTGTCTCTTTTTTCTTTTTGGTTTTATGGTTGCAAACAATAGAGATTCAAATTGTCCCCAGTAATAACAGTTGAGAATTAAGTAGTGTGGGCACGGATGGAAGGGAAAATCCAACAGTCTGGCCTCAGGAGGCACAAAAGGTCAGGTCCTGGAGGAGGCCCTGGAGGCTTCAGCCACAGGGTTCAGGAATAATTGCTCTAGTCTCTGCCCTTTAACCTGACTCAGCCACTCTCTAAACACCTGCTTTTCTTTTTACTACTTGATTGCCTAACCCCATGTTCTTTTGTTTTTTCTCCCTCTTATTTTTGTATCTGCACGTCAACTGAAAAAAAAAGCACAACCTAAAAGTTGAGAGTTATGTTTTATTTGGCAGACATACTGAGGACTTAAGCCAGGAGACAGCTCTGAGGGACTGTTCTGAAGAGGGAAGGGAGGAGCCGGGATACATAGGAGTTTTTGCAACAAAGACCAGGTAGTCAGAACATCAAACGATTACTGTTAATTAAAGAAAAGACAGACATCTCAAGTCAATGAATTTAGCACTTTTCTATGTATGGGAAGATGCAAGAGTCTGGATTCATTGAAATCATTCCTTTGATATGCACCTTAGCTATCTAGGACCAGTATCCTGTTTTCTCAATCCTTAATTCCCTCAAGGTGCACTGGGGTGGGGGGTTTGCAGTGGCTCATGACTTTATGGCTGCAACATCCTTTGTTTACTGATACGGCAGGCAACATTTTTTGTCCACATTCATAATATTGGTTTGCACCTGGAGTGGTCTACACAGCCCTACAGGTGTGTGGAGAGCAAGCAGGCATCTCCAGAGCACTGAGGCGAATGTAGGTGTGAGTGAGAGGGCTGGTGGATGGAAGGAGGACACACAGTTGGGGGGAGGAGAGAAATGACAGAGATGATTTCACAAGATTTAGCAAAAATAGGGACTGTGAGTTAAAGTAAAGTTTAACTGTAAAGATGTAAAGAAATCAGCTCTTCATGCACACCTGAGTTATGTGACTAAGTAAAATTCAAACCTGCTACATAGGCGAATTGCATAAAATCGGGCTTCTGTGTCTGCGGAACTTGCTCATCTCAGAAAGGATGACTTAATCATGCTAAGCAAGTAACTAGTCACTTAATCTCTGAGAACTCATGTGAATCTTGAATATTTTGCAAATAATATTGTTTCATTTACTTTCAATTAATAATTTGATTAGCCTGCTTGATTACAGTTCTTTGTTTTTTATTTGAAAATCTAGAGCGTGGACAGCTTTTATTTTTTCTTTTGGCAGACTTCCAAATGTATTCTCTTATTCTCCATTCCAAAGTGCCCAGGAAATCTCAATGAACTCTCTAACAGTCCTCTCACGATTTGGTAAAGTATATGCTTTTTTTTTATGATTGTTTGGGGGATAGACAACAAGCAAACTTCAGGGGCTAAACTGCTTCTCAAAGGTTAAAATTAAAGCAACTTTTGGTTTCTTCTAAGAATGAAATAAATATAAGAATTTTTACAAACATAAACAATGAACACATGGATCAGCTAGAAGGTGAATATGCCCCATAATCAGGGGAAGGGTTAAATATTGAGTGAGAGTCAGAGAGATGGGTCACAGGAATTACTTGGCAATAGGAAACAGTGAATGTACATTTTGACATATTGTGTCAATGAGGCTGCATGGACATGACAGTATCAAAATAGAAATGTCAAACTTCTCACTTCAGGAGCTTGCTGTGGGAATGTGGGAGTAGTAGCCTGGCCTATCAGAGTGTGAGTCTACTGTTCAATTGTGATTCTCCTTTAACAACCAGGTATCAGATGAATAAATAAACCTTTGAAACAGATTGCATATATTTGCGAATATGCAGTTCTGCTTTGTGGCAAAAGGAATCAAAATGCCTGGCACCATGTATCAGTAACTTTTCAAACATTTTTATTCCACAGTGATGTCAATACAATCTCTCAAATTAACATTTTCATATGTCATCTCTTTTGGGTGAACATGGTTACCATGTCAGTGTGACTAGAGGAGAGAGAAAGAAGTGGAAGAAGTGGGAAGACTAAAGCATTTGCAGTTTATAAATACTTGAGTTTGAAAAGTACCAAATGCCAGCCATTTGTGACTGTCTTATGACACCTAACATTTCATTTTACCCTGAAAAATTACCCCAACTTTTATTTCCCATGAAGGGAGAAAGAGGACTAAAACTAATTAGTATTCGCAAAACAGACTCTTCCATTCTAAGTGGCCTAAGCTTTATTATTTGAAACATTTAAAACCAGACTCCACAAAGTGCAAAATAATTCTTATTATGAAACAAACCTGTATCAATAGGGGGTAAGAGGATCAACTAGGTGGGCCCTCTTCTCCCTCCTGATCCTGCTCTTAAGATCCCTAAAGATGTTCTGTTGTAAAATTAAATTAGTACTTTTGTTACTGGAAGGGGGATCCCCTCTACGGCCCGAGAGTAGGCTCTTGTCTAACACTCGGAAATGAACTGTCCAAGGAGACACATGTACTGACAAAGCAAAAGACTTTATTGGGAAGGGGTGCTCGTGTGGAGAGCAGCAGTGTTACGGAACCCAGGAGGACTGCTCTGCCACGGGCTCGCCGTCTCAGGTTTTATGCTAATGGATTTAGCTTTCCGGGTTGTCTCTGGCCAATCATCTTTCTTGTGCCCATATCTGGTCTGAGTCTCCTGGTGGCGCGCGCATCTCTCGGCCAAGATGGATTCCAGGGTGAGGGTTTCTGGGAGGCTGGCCTATATCCTGGGCTGGCGTCTCCTCCCTCTCTTGGTCCCTCCCGAATTCTCCCGGTTAGTTTTCAGTGGCAGCACCATGCTCCTAATCCGGGCCTCCTGTGGTGAGACAGCACGCGCAAACGGTTGTTATCGTCGTGCCTGGCCAAGGCAGGCCGTTTCGGTCAACCATTCCCTAACACTCTCAGGTAGGAAGAACATTGGGTTAGAGTTTTTCTTTATGATACGTTACTTTGTGGGATTTGCTCTGCGAGAAAGCTTAATTGTTTTTTCCATAACAGTTCTTCTCTAGCATTCTAGCTCCAGGGAGCGAACTTAAAATAGGAGGGAGACTTTGTGGGAGATTATATAGAAGCTCCCCCAAATATACATAATGAATATGGAGTAGCTGAGCTAAGAACACTGTTTTCCCTTCCAGTTAAAGAGTAAAGATTTTCTTTTTATTCAAATGACAACTAATGTTTTGTCAGGGTTAAAATCCTTCAATATGTTAGTGTTATAGCTCTTTTAGAATTTGTCTAGCAGGTTTTCCAGACCGCACTGGAAAACCCCTCATGAAGAAAAAAATCCTTCAAAATGTTTACTCACCATTATATCCTCTCCTTCAGTACACAGTTCAACAGTTTGGCATTTTTTTCTCATTCTTTACGGACTTCAGGTGACAGTAGCAAAGCAAGATGGTGCTGAGGAGAGGCGTGGGGGTGGGTCTAGGTGTTACCATTGTGGAAGGAAAATAAAAAAGGAGTCAGTATCTCTAAGAGAACTCTGTAAAATGGAGCCAGGAGGCCGCTGAGGAAGTGTGACCTGTGCATGGCTCAACCTGGAAGGAATCTGACCTTTTGACCACTGATTGTCCTAACAAAGTCATCCAGAAGGTCTGCCAGAAACTCAAGGTATGGATTGGACCCTTACCCTAAAATAACTCAAGGTAGCCTATCTGCTTATTGTATCCCTCCCCCAAATAACTCATCATTCCTTAAGGATAAATATTTCCTGACTTGTGTCAGAGTCAATCACCATTTTCACGGGGCAACTAAAATAAACTTGGGACTTTTTGCCTTTATAAGCCCCTGACTCTTCCTCTTCTCCAGAACACTTTCAGTCTTACTGAAATTTGTGTCTTACTGGAATCTGTGTCTCCTGAATTGCAGTTCTTAAGACCACAAATAAAACTCTTTGTTATTTGCAGCCTTGGTACTGATTATTGCTTGACACCATTTAGTGGCTGGTGAAGGAAGGAAGGAAGCGAGCCTGCTGGGTCTCTGTTTCTGCATGTCTAAAAATGGAGATTTACTTCAGAGGTCATATTGTGAGGTATAAATGAGACAACATATGTGAGAGAGGTTAGTAAATTGTAACACAACATTAACTGTTATTGCAGAACTGCTATTGAAATAATGATATGGACTTAGAGCTCTTTTTAGGTGGGCAGAGTTAGAAAGAGTTTACCCAATAAGTCCTTGAATGGCTTGGATTCCAGGTTTAAAAAAACAAAAACAAAAACACTGTCTAAGGCTGATTAAATGTAATTTCAAATATTGTGAAATCTTCCATAAGTATCTACTCTGCTATTAGAATAGAAGTTAAGAGCATTTAAAAAAAATAAAAACTAAACTTTAGGTAGAGACTAAATTGTCTCATGATTTCAAACCCAATTCTTTTTACTAGGAAAAAAAAATTTATTCCTAACATTCTTCCACTCCATCCAGCCATCCTTCATTCATCAAATATTGTCATCATATCCCTGCCACATACTATGTTAGGAAAGACTACAGAAGAAAGTACATCGGATTGGCATCAAATTTACTTTAGTTTGAGTTGTGACCCCTTTAGCCTCCCTGCACCCTGGCTTACCCACCCACATTCTCTACTCATCCTGTCTCTTTATTGAACCAATTCTACTCAATCTTCAAGTACATCTCCAATTCTTTCTCCTCCTATGAAGAAATCAGTGGTGACTCCAGCCCTTAGCAGTCTCTCTTTATTGCACTTACTTCTAAAACCACTCATTTGGCACTTATGTGCTCCTCTGGATGGTTAGCAACGATTTATTGTATACTTGAGTTTGCCCATCCATCCATCGGAATATTCCACGGATACGTATTAAGTACAGTTATGCACTAGATATCAAACTAGATGATAGTTGTGCAGTGTTGTCATAGCACCTACCCTTGTTCTTACATTCTCATTCATACTCTTCTGATTTCCAATATTGCTCTAGGAAGGGAAGGACTATGTCTCAGCCTGGAGTCATGGTATTTGGAACCGAGATATACAAGAAATGTATACAGTTGACCCTCTGTATCCCCAGGTTCTGCATCGGTGGATTCAACCAACTGTGGATCAAAAATATTTTAAAAAAAAAATTCCAAAAAGTTCCAAAAGCAGAACTTGAATTGGGTGATCACAGGCAACTATTTACATAGCATTTACATTGTATGAGATATTATGTAAGTAATCTAGCAACGATTTAAGTGTTGGGAAGGATGTGCTAGGTTATATGCAAATACTACACTATTTGTATAAGGGATTTGAATATCCACAGATTTTGGTGTCCTCAGGGGGTTTTGGAACCAATCCCTCTCGGAGACTGAGGGACAACAGTATCTATTCATCTATAACTACCCAATTTCTATTTTAAGCCTTTTTCTGCCAGAGTGGCAGAAACTAAATGTCAGTGAATTCAGAGATTTCTCCTTCTCCCCCCCAAGAGAAGGACCCCAGGGTTGTGTTAGAGTTCCAGAGAGTTTAACCTGAGCCAAGACTAGAGAGTAGGGTTGGGAGGGGGTGTGCAGCGGGTCCCTGCTGTAATCTAGCCACACAGGCATCTGCTGAAATGGCCTTTGCCCAATTAGCTGCTTGGTCGGTGGTCCACATGCTGGCCTGGAAATGTCTTTTATCCTTACCCACATGACTCTAGGCAGCTCTCTTTGCTGCTTCTCTGCCACTTCTGGGTACAGAATGTTCATTTCCTGTCTCCCTTACCATGCAGAGAGACTGGAAACTGACAGGCTGCTTAAGATCCTATTCGTCTAGACATACCACCAGGCAGCCATTTATTCTCTGGGTTCTGTATCCTCCCTGAGGATCTATTTGGAATTGATGCACAGGTCTCTTTCTCTCTCTCTCTGTCTCTCATCAATGTATTAAAGTATAACTGACAAACAATAAATTACATATGTTTAAAGTATACAATTTGATATTTTCTGCTCTGTGTATACACTTATAAAACCATTGCCACAATCCAGATGATAAACATATCCATCATTCCCAAAATTCCTTTATGCCCCTTTGTATTCCCTCAGTTTGTTCTCTTTTCTCTCTCTCCTCTTGGACCTCAAAAGCCTTTATTAGGACCTGCCTAGAAAGCAGGTCTGGTGCCCTCTCTCTGGAAAACACCATTCCTACATTTTCCTTGTTTTCCCTCTGGCTGTATCCCCTTGCTCAAGACCAGGAAACCTTTTCTCTAGCTGAAGGGGACATGGGAGAAGGAAGCCTTGCATATTTTCTCTCAAATCTCTGGTATATGCTGTGAGGGTCTCAGTTATGGAAACACAGAAGCCAGCAAAGGACTACATTTTTCTTTCTGCCCTTAGATCATTTCTCTGAGGCAATGATACACAGGTTGCAACTGCTTGCATGGCTGATTGAAGGGTGGGTGAGAAGGGAGGAGTAAGGTATTGGGGAGAGGGGATATCAGCTAATAAGCACCTACCTGCTGTATAAAAAATAAATAAAATTCAAAATTAAAAAAATGGTAAAATGTATTACTTTTCTAATGCTATACTGAGGGAATAACCAGAAATTTTAACAAAGTTGAATACATAAAATATTTGTATAAAAAGTAAACTATTGCAAGTAGCCTAACTGGTCATGGTTAAATGAATTATGTACATAGATGTAATATTATGGAATTATTAAAACTATGTTTACAAAGAGTTTTTAATGATATGGAGAGTGTTTGTTTTATAATGATACATGAGTAGAAAAATAAGATATAAAAGTTAATTACATCATTAAGAATATTTTCAAAAGTGAGCAGAGAAAAAGAATGGGAGAAATCACATCAACATGTTAATAAAAATGAAAAATTTTTGGGTGGTTTGATAACGGACAATTTAAATTTTCTTCTGAATTCTCCATGTCATTAGAAAATTTGACTTAAAAATGTGAAGGTCAATGTTGAGTTTGCTTTTTTCTCTTGACTTCAGTATAAAGTTTTCACAAACTGCAGTTACTTCTTTACAACAAGTTTTAAAATATTTACTATCAAAATACTCTTCCTAAGTACACTGAAATATAAAAAGTCATTAAAATTTTCTTGTTACAGTATTTTTAGCAGTTAAGTACAGTTCTTTGTGTGTGGATCTTCTTGTGGAAGCAAATTAAATTTGGTATGTGACCCCTGCACCTTAATAACGTTTAATCTACAGCTGACCAAATAGAAAGTGTAGCCTCTTTTGTTTAGAGACAAAATAAGTTGAATTCTACCCTGTATCAATTCTCCATCTAAATTTGCTTCACCTTAAAGATGATGAGTCTTGCTTCAAACCCTAGTGATGGATAAAAGCAGGCAAGCAACTTGCAGATTCCTGAGTGAGTTAGAGACATTGCCAACCCCTTGTCCTACACCCTCAGTCTGAATCACAGACCTAAATTATAGGGAAACATCCCCAATTCCAAAACTGATTGAAATGACAGTTTCTGGTTACACGCTTATTTTTGTTTTAGATTTTGAACAGGTCACTTGCATTTAAGAATTTAGGACAAATGAGATTTGTTTAGAGAATAATACTGTAGAAAACAATGTGTTAAGAGCATTGGGCAATTTGAGGTTGGAATAGGGAAGAAATGCTTTTATACATACTTTCATTACACAAAGACTTAGCAGATGTAATTCCTGTCCTGAACTAACCTGGGGAGGAGTATTGCTGAAGGAGTGCTGTGTGAGAGAGCAGATGAAATGACGGAGAAAAGGCAGGATTGAGAGGGGCAGGGCTGAGCAAGGTTCAATGACACCTCTACTACCTGTATAATTATGGCATTAAATTTCAGTAAATCCATAGCATATCACCTAAAATTAAAAAAAAATTATTTTTGATTATTTGTAGACTGTTTCCAGAAACAAATCACATAGCATCTGGGAAAGTGCCTCTAGGGGTAAACAAATCCTCTATTAGTCGTGAGCAATAGACTGAGTTATAAAATCACATCTGGAGAATTACATTTCAAAAGACTCATCTTTTTCCCTTTAATTTCACCAGGCGCTGAGCCAGGTGTTTTACATGTTATCTCATTTGTTTTCTCTGACAACATACAGCACTAAGGTAGGTATTGTATCAATCCCACTTTATAGATGAGGAACAAAGCCTTAAACAGTTAAATAAGTTGCCCAGTGTCACTCAGCTCAAATGGGGAGTTGACACTAGATCTGCTGAACTCCGGTGTCCGTGACCTTATCCCCATAGACTCACAGGAAAACAGGGCATACTATTTAACGGTGAGTGTACAGGAAAGGAGTGTGGTGAAGAACTCACAGAAGGTATCTATTGTGTGGCCAGAAAATAGAAGACATGAAGTAGACTTACATAGTAGGCTCTATTTATAGTGACTGTTATCCAACAAAGAGGTGAAAACATGTGATGAGTGTGTTTGAAACTGAATCAGTCTGGAAAGAATAAAATGAGAGTCTAGTAGGTTGGAAAGAAGTCCAGATGCTACCAGGTGAATAGGCAGATCTAGGAAAATTATAGACATGTCTTAAGGACCTGATTGCTGACCTAATACCCTCTGATGGATGTAGTTTCAAGCACATGCAGCTTTAAAATAATTTCGCCTTCATTGCCTGTGGTTGGAAGTGAGTCTTTGGGAAGTAAAATGTATTTTCTTTCCTCTTGGGAGCCTTGTGCACTGCCTCAAATAGCCTAAATTAAAGGAATTGCTTTGGCTTGTGTGTGTTGATAAAATTACCATTTAAAGCAAACAGAGGACTTCAGTTTTTAGGAAGGGGAGGAAATTAGAGACAGAAAATTGGTAAGCTGTGACATCTGCACGGAATTCTTGTCTGAAAGTTCAGAAAGGGAATAAGCTATATAAAAACTTTTCTTTTCTTGAGAGATATGAGATAGTGCTTTAATCTAAATGAACAAAACAGGAATGTGATGACTTAATTAAATAATCTGGTAGTTTCCATATAGTCCAGTTTCCAGGAAGGAAAGAGACTTTTCACTGTGATGTTCATAGTAAGGTGATTCAGACAAATGATGTAGAAATGTAAGACAACAGAGACCAAAGGTGACTCCTGTCTGGAGGCTTAAAACTAGCTAGGCAGAGATAAGACCATTAGGGAGCTCTGAATAAGCACCAGTTATAAATGGGAAAGGCAGTTACCTTGCTACCCTTGAGAAGAGAGAGCTGAGCTCCTGGGACTGTTGATGAGAAGGATTGAGCTGAATATGCAGATTTCAGATGCAGCCTAACTTTAATCAGTCCCCAAGAGAATGCCCTACAGGATGGAATCTGGAAGGTAATTTGTGAATGGCAGTTTGTTACTGTTGGGCCAGGCCCAACAGAGGCATATCAGTCAGAAACTACAACAGCTCCAGCTCGTTTAAGACAAACGATTAACTATAGTCATTACATTGATTATAGAATAGGTAGAAAATAGAAGAAACAGAAAGTTACGCTTTCAGGGACAACTTTGGGCTCGTGACATAGAGGTGAGCTTTTGTCTCTCTTATGGTCAGTAAAGTTGCCATGACCAGCGTCAGGATCTGGAAAAGAGTGCAATTTGGAACATACTACACAAAAATCATGACAGTGCTTGCCAGGAGAAACAAGAGAGCCACAGAGTTACAGCCTCATTCTTAATTCCCCCTTTTAATTATTATAGAAATGTTGGTGGAACTTAAACATGTCTGGAGCTCTAGCTGCAATGGAGTCCAAGAAATGTGTTCTGACTTCAGAGAAGTGTAGCAGAGCATCGTGTGTTTGGAGAGGCAACTTCTGTTGTGGGCCAGCTAGCTACCTGGGAGAATGTTCTTATCTATCAATTTTTTTTTTCTTAATGGAAAACTTTTCATGTACACATTATCAAATAACAAAAAGAACTAAATTTTCTTTTACAATTTATGTAGCCAAATGATCATTTTTCCTCCTTTCTTGGAAGGAGAGGGTGTGATATTTGTTATTTTGGGGGAGAGTTGTAGAAAGTGGATGGCAAAGCTTATATTTTTCCTTTAAAAAGATTAGCCCTCTGTCCCAAATGCTGTATTCCTCCTGGCTATATTGGAGCTAACTGCCCAGAGGAAGTGTGTTCTGACCCAGGTTATGGAATCCAGAGTCACTAAGGGAGGGGTGCTTTTGATGCAGGTAGTCAGTTTCTCATTTTATATAATTTCCACGTGCTTTTTTCCCCCTGCAAAGTTCTTAGATACTAGGGTTGCAGCTGAGAAAAGAGTAGGTTCTTATTCTGTCTTCCAAACCCCTGTCATGAGGAGGAATGTATGTAAGTTAATGTCTAAAATTTTTAAATCATAATTTTATACTGTTGCAAAGGATGTACTTTCTGGCAGATTATTATTATTGATATTTTAAAAGGAAACTGTCACCACTCTTTTCAATGTATCTAATAGAATCTAAATTAAAAGATCTACCTAAATTAGAATAATTCTCTGGAATTAGTGAAATCGTTCCAGATAATAATCCTATTATTATATTACTATCCTAATCCTATATGATACTATTATTAATATATATTATTATATTATTTAAGCATATATTGTTATGTATAATTTTCTCATTTCTAATCAAATATATTAATTGAAATGTATTTTATTTCCTATGGTTCTAAGTCTCTAAATGTTAAAACATATTTTCTGGTTTGAGTTATTGTTATGAGGGTTATTAGTACACAATTGATTGAAACAACATAAAGATTACAAACTAATTAAAATATATAAGAGAAAATTGGTTTTTGCAAGTCCATGAATGGGATTTTGCCCCTCAGTGTTCAAAATTTTAGGATAAATATGAAATTCAAGCACACATGCTATTCTAATTTTTTATTTTTATAGGGATGGTGAAAGAACTTGTTCACATAAACAGGTAGATGGAAATAGGAGTTTTATTTATCGCAAAGTCACTCAAGCACTTGAACTCCTGAGGAGCTATATGCTGAAAATCTCATAGTGAAAAGATAGACTGCTGCCCATGCCTTGTCTTACTTGTTAACTCTTTTGAATATCACACTTGGGCCATATTTTTACTTTGATGGAAGTAAAAAATTGGAAATTATCTACTTAAAAATATATTTGGTACTCAGCTACTAGAGTCATTCAATTTCTCAATTTCTGGAAGTTGTACTAGAAGGTAGACTTGTCAGTTGACAATTATTCATACCATTTCTCTTATGAAAGCTTGTAAAACTGCATATATTGAAAATGAGGAAACTAAAATAATGTTAATACATTAAAAAAATTTTTTTTACTAAAGTATTTCTATTATGAGCTTTAAATATATTTTCAACAAAACCTAGAAGATACAAATTTAGTTCATCCATTTTATGGAAAATGCCTACCATATAACTTGGAAAAACTAGCTCTCATTGTGAAAAGAATCAACATAATCAGACTTACTTTGAGACGGATAACTTGTAATTGCATGACCAAGGGGTAATCACCTCATGTCTAAATGCGAATTCTGAGATAGAAATATTTGTTAAATGTTCCTTAGAAATTCCCTCTTTTATCATTAGGAAATGTACGCTTTTTTGTTTTTTTTTTTGGTACGCGGGCCTCTCACTGTTGTGACCTCTCCCGTTGCGGAGCACAGGCTCCGGACGCACAGGCTCAGCGGCCATGGCTTACGGGCCCAGCCGCTCTGCGGCATGTGGGATCTTCTTGGACACAAACCTGTGTGTCCCCTGCGTCGACAGGTGGACTCTCAACCACTGTGCCACCAGGGAAGCCCAGGAAATGTACCTTTTAATGCACGGTGATACACTTGGTCTTGGAGTCTCTTTTAAAATACCCACTCCAGCTCACTGCATGGTAGTTCTTTTTCCATTCATTTGCTTGCACTTTATCTGTGCCTTTCTATTTAAAGTATGTCTCCTTTAGGCAACATATAGTAGGGTCAGGCTTTTATATTCACTCTCATTCTCTGTCTTTAGAGAGACTGACAAAGATGAAATGTTTAGATTATTAACTTTTTAAAAAATAATAGCTTTATTGATCTATAATTCATATAATTTAAAATTTACCATTTAAAAGAGTGTAATTCTGTGGTTTTTAGAATGTTTGCAAAGTTGTGCATCCATCACCACTATCTTATTTTGGAACATTTTCATTACCCACAAAGGAAACCCTGTAACTATTAGTTATCACTCCCCATTCCCTCTCTCTCCCATCCCTCACAACCACTAACATACTTTCTGTTTCTATAGATTTGCCTCTGCTAGACATTTCATATGAATGGGATCATCCAATATGTGGCCTTTGGTGACTGGCTTCTTTCACATAACGTAATGTTTTCAATATTCATCCATGCTGTAGCATGCATCAATACTCCATTCCTTTTTATGGCCAAATAATATTCCATTGTATGGATAAAGACATTGTATTTATCCATTTATCAGTTCGTAGATGTTTGGGTAATTTCCATTTCTGTTATTATGAATAATGCTGCTACATTTGTGTATGGGTCTTTTGTAGACACAAGTTTTCAGCTCTCTTGGTTATACATATGGAGGTTGAATATGTATATTCAGGCTGGTCTGGGTCACATGTTAACACTATGTTTAACATTTTGAGGAACTCCGAATTGTTTTTCAAAGTGACTGCACAATTTTACAATTCCTCCATATTTGAGGATTTAAATATCTCCACATCCTCATCAACATTTGTTTATTGTTCATCATTTTTTTTATATCCATCCTAGTGAGTGTGAAGTGGTATCTCATTGCTGTTTCTGACTTGCTTTTCCCTGATGATTAATGACATTGAGCATCTTTTCATATGCTTATTGGACATTTTTATATTTTCTTTGGAGAAATGTCTATTCAGATCTCTTTTCCATTTTTCTGTTGTGTTGTTTGTCCTCTTATTCTTGAGTTGTAAATGTTCTTTATATATTCTGGATACCAGTTCCTTATCAGATATATGATTTGCTATTATTTTAGCCCATTCTGTGAGTTGTCTTTACACTTTCTTGATGGTGTCCTTTGAAGAACAAAAGTTTTTAATTTTGTTGAAGTCCAATTTACGTATCTTTTCTTTTTTTGTTTGTGCTTTTGGTGTCTTATCTAAGAAATTATTTCCTAATTCATGAACTAAGCTTTTATATTATGTTTTTCTCTAAGATTTTTATAGTTTTAACCTTACATTTAAGCCTATCATCCATTTTGAGTTAATTTTTGCATACTGTGTGAGATAAGGGTCCAACTTCATTCTTTTGCCTGTGGCTAACCAGGTGCTCTAGTACCATTCCTTCCTTAGTGGATTGTTTGGCACCCTTGTCAAAAATCAATTGAGGGGGCTTCCCTGGTGGCGCAGTGGTTGAGAGTCCGCCTGCTGATGCAGGGGACACGGGTTCGTGCCCTGGTCCAGGAAGATCCCACATGCCGCGGAGTGGCTGGGCCCATGAGCCATGGCTGCTGAGCCTGCGCGTCCGAAGCCTGTGCTCCGCAACAGGAGAGACCACAACAGTGAGAGGCCCGCGTACCGCAAAAAAAAAAAAAAAAAAAAAATCAATTGAGCATAAATGTGAGGGTTTATTTTCAGGCTCAACTCTATTCCACTGGTCTATATGTGTATCCTTATGCCAGCTTCATGTCATCTTCATTAGTGTAGATTTGTGGTAAGATTTGAATTTAGGAAGTGTGAGTTCTCCAACTTTGTTCTTCTTTTTTCAAGACTGTTTTAGCTATTCTGGGCCCCTTTCATTTCCATATGAATTTTAGAATCAGCTTGTAAATTTATGCATAAACATTAGCTGGAATTTTTACAGGTATAGCACTGAATCTGTAGAATAGTTTGGGAATATTGCCATCTTAACAAAATTAAGTCTTCTGATCCATAAACATGGATACATTTCCTTTCAACAATTTTTGTAGTTTTCAGTGTATAAGTCTTACTTTCCTTTTGTTAACTTTATTCTGAGGTATTTTATTCTTTTTGATGCTATTGTAACTGGAATATTTTCTTAATTCCATTTTTGGATTGTCCACTCTAGTGTATAGAAATACAATTGGTTTATACATATTGATCTCATATCCTGAAACCATGCTGACTTCATTTATTAGTTCTAATTTTTTTTAGTGGCTTTCTTAGAATTTTGTATATACAAGACCATGTAACCTGAGAAGTGAGATAGTTTTATTTCTTCCTTTACAATCATGATGCTGCTTATTCTTTTCTTTTTCTTGCCTGTCTCGCTTGCTATAACCTTCAGTAAAATGTTGATTAAGAGCGGTGAAAGCAGCCATTCTTGCCTTGTTCCTGATCTTAGTGTGGAAGCTTTCAATCTTTCATCATTAATTATGAATATTAGTTATGGATTTTCATAGATACCCTTTATCCATTTGGGGAAATTCCTTTCTATTCTTAGCTTGTGTGAAAGGGTGCTGGATTGAATCACATTCTTTTTATGTATCTATTGAGATGTGCATGTATTTTCTTTCCTTTATTCTATTAATGTTCCTTTAATATAGTATTACACTGATTGATTTTCATATGTTGAAGCAACCATTGGTCATGGTGTATAATCCTTTTTTATATATTTCTGGAATCAGTTTGCTAACATTATGTTGAGGATTTTTTCAACTATATTCACAAAGGGTACTGGTTTATAGTTTTCCTTTTTTATCTTGTGGCTATCTTTGGTTTTGGTATCAGTGTAATACTGCCCTCATAGAATGAGTTAAGAAGTATATTCCCTCCTTTTCCTTTTTGTTTGGAAATAGACCATTAACTTTATTTTTTTTTTTAGTTTTATCCTGTGGTGGGTTGGATTTTTTTTTTCCCTCAGGATTTAGATAATTTTCTTATTATTGTTAAAACAAATTTGTTATTATCAGTGTTATTATTCATCAGCAATTCTTATAGATGCAATGACAGGCAACATTATCATTTACTTTTCTCACATTACATTTCTGTTTATAATTTCTATAATGTATTCTATATGAATGCAGGCATTTCTTCTATATATTGCTTCTTACAACATTGAAAGTTATTATGATCATTATTTTATTAATGAAGCAAAGTGACTAATTTTTCTACAGTTACACATCTAGTAAATGACAGAGTTAGATTTTTTTCGTTAGTTTCTGCTATATAACAAAGTGAATCAGTTATACATATACATATGTTCCCATATTTCTTCCCTGTTGCGTCACCCTCCCTTCCACCCTCCCTATCCCACCCCTCCAGGCGGTCACAAAACACCGAGCTGATCACCCTGTGCTATGCGGCTGCTTCCCACTAGCTATCTACCTTACGTTTGGTAGTGTATATATGTTCATGACTCTCTCTCACTTTGTCACAGCTCACCCTTCCCCCTCCCCATATCCTCAAGTCCATTCTCTAGTAGGTCTGTGTCTTTATTCCTGTCTTACCCCTAGATTCTTCATGACATTTTTTTTCTTAAATTCCATATATATGTGTTAGCGTACAGTATATGTCTTTCTCTTTCTGACATATTTCACTCTGTATGACAGACTCTAGGTCTATCCACCTCATTACAAATAGCTCAATTTCGTTTCTTTTTATGGCTGAGTAATATTCCGTTGTATATATGTATCACATCTTCTTTACCCATTCATCCAATGATGGACACTTAGGTTGTTTCCATCTCCGGGTTATTGTAAATAGAGCTGCAATGAACATTTTGGTACATGACTCTTTTTGAATTATGGTTTTCTCAGGATATATGCCCAGTAGTGGGATTGCTGGGTCATATGGTAGTTCTATTCGTAGTTTTTTAAGGAACCTCCATACTGTTCTCCACAGTGGCTGTATCAATTTACATTCCCACCAATAGTGCAAGAAGGTTCCCTTTTCTCCACACCCTCTCCAGCATTTATTGTTTCTAGATTTTTTGATGATGGCCATTCTGACTGGTGTGAGATGATATCTCATTGTAGTTTTGATTTGCATTTCTCTAATGATTAATGAAGTTGAGCATTCTTTCATGTGTTTGTTGGCAGTCTGTATATCTTCTTTGGAGAAATGTCTATTTAGATATTCTGCCCATTTTTGGATTGGCTTGTTTGTTTTATTGTTATTGAGCTGCATGAGCTGCTTATAAATTTTGGAGATTAATCCTTTGTCAGTTGCTTCATTTGCAAATATTTTCTCCCATTCTGAGGGTTGTCTTTTCGTCTTGTTTATGGTTTCCTTTGCTGTGCAAAAGCTTTGAAGTTTCATTAGGTCCCATTTGTTTATTTTTGTTTTTACTTCCATTTCTCTAGGAGGTGGGTCAAAAAGGATCTTGCTGTGATTTATGTCATAGAGTGTTCTGCCTATGTTTTCCTCTAAGAGTTTGATAGTTTCTGGCCTTACATTTAGGTCTTTAATCCATTTTGAGCTTATTTTTGTGTATGGTGTTAGGGAGTGATCTAATCTCATACTTTTACATGTACCTGTCCAGTTTTCCCAGCACCACTTATTGAAGAGGCTGTCCTTTCTCCACTGTACATTCCTGCCTCCTTTATCAAAGATAAGGTGACCATATGTGCATGGATTTATCTCTGGGCTTTCTATCCTGTTCCATTGATCTATCTTTCTGTTTTTGTGCCAGTACCATACTGTCTTGATTACTGTAGCTTTGTAGTATAGTCTGAAGTCAGGGAGCCTGATTCTTCCAGCTCCGTTTTTCGTTCTCAAGATTGCTTTGGCTATTCGGGGTCTTTTGTGTTTCCATACAAATTTGAAAGTTTTTGTTCTAGTTCTGTGAAAAATGCCATTGGTAGTTTGATAGGGATTGCATTGAATCTGTAGATTGCTTTGGGTAGTAGAGTCATTTTCACAATGTTGATTCTTCCAATCCAAGAACATGGTATATCTCTCCATCTATATGTATCATCTTTAATTTCTTTCATCAGTGTCTTATAATTTTCGGCATACAGGTCTTTTGTCTCCCTAGGTAGGTTTATTCCTAGATATTTATTCTTTTTGTTGCAATGGTAAATGGGAGTGTTTTCTTGATTTCACTTTCAGATTTTTCATCATTAGTATATAGGAATGCCAGAGATTTCTGTGCATTAATTTTGTATCCTGCTACGTTACTAAATTCATTGATTAGCTCTAGTAGTTTTCTGGTAGCATCTTTAGGATTCTCTATGTATAGTATCATGTCATCTGCAAACAGTGACAGTTTTACTTCTTTTCCAATTTGTATTCTTTTTATTTCTTTTTCTTCTCTGATTGCTGTGGCTAAAACTTCCAAAACTATGTTGAATAAGAGTGGTGAGAGTGGGCAACCTTGTCTTGTTCCTGATCTTAGTGGAAATGCTTTCCGTTTTTCACCATGTTGGCTGTGGGTTTGTCATACATTGCCTTTATTATGTTGAGGAAAGTTCTCTCTATGCCTTATTTCTGCAGGGTTTTTATCATAAATGGGTGTTGAATTTTGTCGAAAGCTTTCTCTGCATCTATTGAGATGATCATATGGTTTTTCTCCTTCAATTTGTTAATATGGTGTATCACGTTGATTGATTTGCGTATATTGAAGAATCCTTGCATTCCTGGAATAAACCCCACTTGATCATGGTGTATGATCCGTTTAATGTGCTGTTGGATTATGTTTGCTAGTATTTTGTTGAGGATTTTTGCATCTATGTTCATCAGTGATATTGGCCTGTAGTTTTCTTTCTTTGTGACATCCTTGTCTGGTTTTGGTATCAGGGTGATGGTGGCCTCGTAGAATGGGTTTGGGAGTGTTCCTCCCTCTGCTATATTTTGGAAGAGTTTGAGAAGGATATGTGTTAGCTCTTCTCTAAATGTTTGATAGAATTCGCCTGTGAAGCCATCTGGTCCTGGGCTTTTGTTTGTTGGAAGATTTTTAATCACAGTTTCAATTTCAGTGCTTGTGATTGGTCTGTTCATATTTTCTATTTCTTCCTGATTCAGTCTTGGCAGGTTGTGCATTTCTAAGAATCTGTCCGTTTCTTCCAGGTTGTCCATCTTATTGGCATAGCATTGCTTGTAGTAATCTCTCATGATCTTTTGTATTTCTACAGTGTCAGTTGTTACTTGTCCTTTTTCATTTCTAATTCTATTGATTTGAGTCTTCTCCCTTTTTTTCTTGATGAGTCTGACAAATGGTTTATCAATTTTGTTTATCTTCTCAACGAACCAGCTTTTAGTTTTATTGATCTTTGCTATCGCTTCCTTCATTTCTTTTTCATTTATTTCTGATTTTATTTTTATGATTTCTTTCCTTCTGCTAACTTTGGGGTATTTTTTGTTCTTCTTTCTCTAATTGCTTTAGGTGCAATGTTAGGTTGTTTATTCGAGATGTTTCCGGTTTCTTAAGGTAGAATTGCATTGCTATAAACTTCCCTCTTAGAACTGATTTTGCTGCATCGCATAGATTTTGGGTCATCGTGTCTCCATTGTCATTTGTTTCTAGGTATTTTTTGATTTCCTCTTTGATTTCTTCAGTGATCACTTCGTTATTAAGTAGTGTATTGTTTAGCCTCCATATGTTTGTATTTTTTACAGGTCTTTTCCTGTAATTGATATCTAGTCTCATAGCGTTGTGGTCAGAAAACATACTTGATACAATTTCAGTTTTCTTAAATTTACTAAGGCTTGATTTGTGACCCAAGATATGATCTATCCTGGAGAATGTTCCATGAGCACTTGAGAAAAATGTGTATTCTGTTGTTTTTGGATGGAATGTCCTATAAATATCAATTAAGTCCATCTTGTTTAATGTATCATTTAAAGCTTGTGGTTCCTTATTTATTTTCATTTTGGATGATCTGTCCATCGGTGAAAGTGGGGTGTTAAAGTCCCCTACTATGAATGTGTTACTGTCGATTTCCCCTTTCATGGCTGTTACTGTTTGCCTTATGTATTGAGGTGCTCCTATGTTGGGTGCATAAATATTTACAGTTGTTATATCTTCTTCTTGGATCAATCCCTTGATCATTATGTAGTGTCCTTCTTTGTCTATTCTAATAGTCTTTATTTTAAAGTCTATTTTGTCTGATATGAGAATTGCTACTCCAGCTTTCTTTTGGTTTCCATTTGCATGAAATATCTTTTTCCATCCCCTTACCTTCAGTCTGTATGTGTCTGTAGGTCTGAAGTGGGTCTCTTGTAGACAGCAAATATATGGGTCTTGTTTTTGAATCCATTCAGCCAATCTGTGTCTTTTGGTGGGAGCATTTAGTCCATTTACATTTAAGGTAATTATAGCTATGTATATTCCTATTCCCATTTTCTTAATTGCTTTGGGTTCGTTATTGGAGGTTTTTTCCTTCTCTTGTGTTTCTTGCCTAGAGAAGCTCCATTAGCATTTGTTGTAAAGTTGGTTTGGTGGTGCTGAACTCTCAGCTTTTGCTCTCTGTAAAGGTTTTAATTTCTCCATCAAATCTGAATGAGATCCTTGCTGGGTAGAGTAATCTTGGTTGCAGGTTTTTCTCCTTCATCACTTTAAATATGTCCTGCCAGTCCCTTCTGGCTTGCAGAGTTTCTGCTGAAAGATCAGCTGTTAACCTTATGGGGATTCCCTTGTGTGTTATTTGTTGTTTTTCCCTTGCTGCTTTTAATATGTTTTCTTTGTATTTAATTTTTGACAGTTTGATTAATATGTGTCTTGGTGTATTTCTCCTTGGATTTATCTGGTATGGGACTCTCTGTGCTTCCTGGACTTGATTAACTATTTCCTTTCCCATATTGGGGAAGTTTTCAACTATAATCTCTCCAAATATTTTCTCAATTCCTTTCTTTTTCTCTTCTTCTTCTGGAACCCCTATAATTCGAATGTTGGTGTGTTTAATGTTGTCCCAGAGGTCTCTGAGACTGTCCTCTGTTCTTTTCATTCTTTTTTCTTTATTCTGCTCTGAAGTAGTTATTTCCACTCTTTTATCTTCCAGGTCACTTATCCATTCTTCTGCCTCAGTTATTCTGCTATTGATCCCATCTACAGTATTTTTAATTTCATTTATTGTGTTGTTCATCACTGCTTGTTTCATCTTTAGTTCTTCTAGTTCCTTGTTAAATGTTTCTTGCATTTTGTCTATTCTATTTCCAAGATTTTGGATCATGTTTCCTATCAGTATTCTGAATTCTTTTTCAGGTAGACTGCCTATTTCCTCTTTATTTGTTAGGTCTGGTGGGTGTTTATCTTGCTCCTTCATCTGCAGTGTGTTTTTCTGTCTTCCCATTTTGCTTATCTTACTGTGTTTGGGGTCTCCTTTTCGCAGGCTGCAGGTTCGTAGTTCCCGTTGTTTTTGTTGTCTGTCCCCAGTGGCTAAGTTTGGTTCAGTGCTTTGTGTAGGCTTCCTGGTGGAGGGAACTAGTGCCTGTGTTCTGGTGGATGAGTCTGGATCTTTACTTTCTAGTGGGCAGGTCCATGTCTGGTGGTGTGTTTTGGGGTGTCTGTGGACTTACTATGATTTTCGGCAGCTTCTCTGCTAATGCGTGTGGTTATGTTCCTGTCTTGCTAGTTGTGTGGCCTAGAGTGTCCAGCACTGTAGCTTGCTGGTCGTTGAGTGAAACTGGGTGCTGGTGTTGAGATGGAGATCTCTGGGAGATTTTCGCCATTTGATATTATGTGGAGCTGGGAGGTCTCTTGTGGACCAGTGTCCTGAAGTTGGCTCTCCCACCTCAGAGGCACAGCACTGACTCCTGGCTGCAGTACCGAGAGCCTTTCATCCACATGGCTCAGAATAAAAGGGAGAAAAAGTAGAAAGAAAGAATTAGTGGAAGTAGAAAGAAAGAAAGGAGGGAGGGAGGTAGGAAGGAAGGAGGGATGGAAGGAAAAAAAGAGAAAGAAGATAAAATAAAATAAAGATAAAATATAATAAACTTATTGAAATAAAAAATTAAGAGAAAAAAATTAAAAAACAACACAACAACAACAAAAAACGGATAGAACCCTAGGATAAATGGTGAGCAAAGCTATACAGACAAAATCTCACACAGAAGCATACACATACATACTCACAGAAAGAGGCAAAGGGGAAAAAATCATAAATATTGCTCTCAAAGTCCACCTCCTCAATTTGGGATGATTCGTTGTCTAAAGGAAGGAAGGAAGGAAAGAAAGAAGATAAAGTAAAATAAAAGAAAGTTATTAAAATAAAAAAAATAATTATTAAGAAAAAACAACAACAACAAAAAAACCGGGCGGATAGAACCCTAGGACAAATGGTGGAAGCAAAGCTATACAGACAAAATCTCACACTGAAGCATACACATTCACACTCACAAAAAGAGGAAAGGGGAAAAAAATCATAAATCTTGCTCTCAAAGTCCACCTCCTTAATTTGGGATGATTTGTTGTTTATTCAGGTATTCCACAGATGCAGGGTATATCAAGTTGATTGTGGAGCTTTAATCCACTGCTTCTGAGGCTGCTGGGAGAGATTTCCCTTTCTCTTCTTTGATCTCACAGCTCCCAGGGGCTCGGCTTTGGATTTGGCCCCGCCTCTGCGTGTAGGTCGCCGGAGGGCGTCTGTCCTTCGCTCAGACAGGACGGGGTTAAAGGAGCCTTTGATTCGGGGGCTCTGGCTCACTCAGGCCGGGGGGAGGGAGGGGCTAGGAGTGCGGGGCGAGCCTGCGGCCGCAGAGGCCAGCGTGACATTGCACCAGTCTGGGGCGCGCCGTGCGTTCTTCCGGGGGAGCTGTCCCTGGGTCCCGGGACCCTGGCAGTGGCGGGCTGCACAGGCTCCTGGGAAGGGGGGTGTGGATAGTAACCTGTGCTCGCACACAGGCTTCTTGGTGGCGGCAACAGCAGCCTTAGCGTCTCATGCCTGTCTCTGGGGTCTGCGCTTTTAGCCGCGGCTCGCTCCTGTCTCTGGAGCTCCTTTAAGCAGCGCTCTTAATCACCTCTCCTCGCGCACCCGGAAACAAAGAGGGAAGAAAAAGTCTCTTGCCTCTTCGGCAGTTCTAGACTTTTCCTCGGACTCCCTCGTGGCTAGCCGTGGCGCACTAACCCCCTGCAGGCTGTGTTCACGCCGCCAACCCCAGTCCTCTCCCGGTGCTGTGACCGAAGCCCGAGCCTCAACTCCCAGCCCCGCTCGCCCCGGCGGGTGAGCAGAGAAGCCTCTCGGGCTGGTGAGTACCAGTCGGCCCTGTTCCTCTGTGCGGTAATCCCTCCGCTTTTCCCTCTGCACTCATGTTGCTGTGCTGTCCTCCGCGGCTCCGAAGCTTCCCCTTCCGCCACCCGCAGTCTCCGCCCACGAAGGGGCTTCCTAGTGTGTGGAAACCTTTACTCCTTAAGAGCTCCCTCCCACCGATGCAGGTCCTGTCCCTATCCTTTTTCTCTGTTTATTCTTTTTTCTTTTGCCCTACCCAGGTACGTGGGGGGTTTCTTGCTTTTTGGGAGGTCTGAGGTCTTCTGTCAGCGTTTAGTAGGTGTTCTGTAGGAGTTTTGTAGATGTATTTCTGGTGTATCTGTGGGGAGGAAGGCGATCTCTGCATCTTACTCTTCCTCCATCTTCCCGGAAGCCCCTCTAGACCATTAACTTTTAATATAAATATTGAAATGGTTAGATTTAAGTCTGTTTTATTATTTTTTTCCTCTATCCTCTCTGTTTTCTAACTCAGCCACCTCTCCCCCACCTCCTTTCTTGCCTTCTTTTAGTTTACTTGAACATTATTTTAGTATTCAGTTTACATTTGTCTATTAAATTTTTGACTATATATCTTTGTATTATTTTTCAATGGTTGTTTTAGTGATTACAGTATACATACCTAACCTTTCATCATCTTCTATGATTAATTTTGTACCACTTCATATCAAATGTAGAAAACTTGCAGCCATATAACTCTCTTATGGTCCTTTATATTATACATATCATATGTATAACTTGTACTTACATAGAAAATCCCAACACAGAGTGTTATAATTTTTACTTTCAGCAGAACTTAACAGAAAAAAATAATCTTTATTTATCCAGATATTTATCATTTCTGTTCTTTCTTTATTTCTGGAGATTTACATTTTCCTGTGGTGCTATTTCCTTTCAATATGAAGAATCTCCTTTACCACAGCTTGTAGAACACGTCTGCTGCTGATGAATTTTATTAGTTTTCATTCATCTGGGAATATCTTCATTTTTTCTTTATTTTTGGAGGAAAATGATACATTTCTGTTGGATGTAGAATTCTGAGTTGACAGTTCTTTCAATAGTTTAAACATGTTGCTCCACTGTCTTCTGTCCTCTATTACTTCTGGTGAGAAACCCATGATTAGTCAAATCACTGTTCCACTGTATGTCAGAGTTCTTTCTCTAGCCACTTTCACGATTTTTCTTTATGTTTGGTGTTCAGAAGTTAGGTTATGATTTTCTTTTTGAAGTTGTCTTGTTTGGATAGTCAAGAACTGTGAAGGGCCTGAGATTTTACCCTACTTGTAAGCTAACAAGTTAATAGTTTTGTGGATGCTGGTAGAAGACATGATACTGCTGGGTAAGAGAGAGAAGATTTTATTACATGTGGCACTGCAGGTAGCATGAACTTCATGTTCATGATGATATTCCTTGCCTCCCAGGTCCTATGGTGTGATACAGAGCAGCCAAGGAGGATGCTGTGCATGCAGTGGGTTTGAATCATAGCTGAGGAAACTCCAGTCTTTCAAAGGACACTGAAAAGAAACCAGCCAACCTTTTGCCTGACAAGTGACATTATTATAATGGTCATGAAACAAATTTTCCCTCTGTCTCAGAGGGAGACACTATCTCTGTCTTCCAAGATTATTTGCTATACAAGCATGCTTGAAAAAGATAGTCTGAAACAAAAGCTGATACAAAATGTGCAGAACTGCCATAGAGAGTTGTCTTCCAACAGGAGCATGCTGAAATTCTTGGATCTGTTAATGTACGTTTTTAATCAAACTTTACCACGTTTTTGGCTATAACTTCTTCCAATATTCAGTCCTAATCTTTTTTTCCTCTCCTTTTAGGACTCCAGTGTCATGTATGTTAGACCTTTTAATAATGTCCCACAGGTCTCTGATGTTCTGTTAATTTTTTTTTTCTTCCAGAAGATACCTTATAAATGGAAGTTTGACCAGCTTTACCCATTTCACCACCAACCTACCAGCAACCACCAATCTACCAGCAACCACCAATCTACTTCCTATTTCTGTGAGTTTGATTTTTTTAGATTCAACATATAAGTAAGATCATACAGTGTTTGTCTTTCTCTATCTGTCTTACTTAGCAAAATGTCCTCAAGATTCATCCATGTTGTTACAAATGATAGAATTTCCTTCCTTTTTATGACTGAATAATATTCTGTTGTGTGTGTGTATGTGTGTGTGTGTATATATATGTACATATATATGTGTGTGTATATATATATATATATATATATATATATCTCACAGTTTCTTTATCCATTCATCTGTTGACAGACACTTAGATTGTTTCCATGTCTTGGCTATTGTAAATAATGCTGCAGTGAACATGGGAGTGCAGATTTCTCTTTGAGCAAGTGATTTCATTTCCTTTAGATATGTACTCATAAGTGGGATTGTTGGATCATGTGGTAGTTCTAGTTTTAATTTTTTGAGGAACCTCCATACTGTTTTCCATAGTGGCTTCACCAATTTACATTACCATCCACAATGTACCATACCAGGATTCCCTATTCTCCATGTCCTCACCAGCACTTCTTATTTCTTGTCTCTTTGATAACAGCTGTTGTAGCAGGTGTGAAGTGGTATCTCATTGTGGGTTTTAAAAAAAATTTTTTTATTGAAGTGTAGTTGATGTACAATATTATATGTTACAGGTATACAATAGTGATTCACAATTTTTTTTTAAGATGTTGGGGGTAGGAGTTTATTAATTTATATTTATTTTTGCTGTGTTGGGTCTTCGTTTCTGTGCAAGGGCTTTCTCTAGTTGTGGCAAGTGGGGGCCACTCTTCATCGCGGTGCGCGGGCCTCTCACTATCGTGGCCTCTTGTTGCGGAGCACACGCTCCAGACGCGCAGGCTCAATAGTTGTGGCTCACGGGCCTAGTTGCTCTGCAGCGTGTGGGATCCTCCCAGACCAGGGCTTGAACCCATGTCCCCTGCATTAGCAGGCAGATTCTCAACCACTGCGCCACCAGGGAAGCCCAGTGATTCACAATTTTTAAAGGTTATACTGCATGTATAGTTATTATAAAATATTGGCTATATTACCCATATTGTACAATATATCCTTGTAGGTTACTTCTAATTGTTTGTATCTCATAATCCTCTATCCCTATATTGTCCCTCCCCGCTTCCCTATCCCCACTGGTAACCACTCGTTTGTTCTATATATTTGTGAGTCTGCTTCTTTTTTGTTATATTCACATTTTTCATTTTAAATTATTAGTTATTATTATTTTTTAAATACACTTATTTATTCATTTATTTTTGGCTGCATTGGGTCTTCATTGCTGCATGTGGGCTTTCTCTAGTTGTGGTGAGCGACAGCTACTCTTCATTGCAGTACATGGGCTTCTTATTGCAGTGGCTTCTCTTGTGGATCGTGGGCTCAAGGCTCATGGGCTTCAGTAGTTGTGGCACACAGGCTCAGTAGTTGTGGCTCGTGGACTCTAGAGCACAGGCTCAGTAGTTGTGGTGCACAAGCTTAGTTGCTCCCCTGCATGTGGGATCTTCCTGGACTGGGGCTCAAACCTGTGTCCCCTGCATTGGCAGGTGGATTCTTAACCACTGCACCACCAGGGAAGACCTATTTTTAATTTTTAAAAAAATTTTATTTATTTCTTTTGGAAAATTTGGCTGCACTGCGTGGCTTGCAGGATCTTACTTCCCTGACCAGGGATTGAACTTAGGCCCTGGCAGTGTAAGCTCTGAGTCCTAACCACTGGGCTTCCAGGGAATTTCCCTTGTTGTCTTTTTTAGATTCCACATGTAAGTGATATCATACAGTATTTGTCTTCCTCTGTCTGACTTATTTCACTTAGCATAATGCTCTCCAAGTCCACGTTGCTGCAGGTGGCAAATTTTGTTCTTTTTTATAGCTAAGTAGTATTCCATTGTATATATACCACTTTTTCTTTATCCATTCACCTGTTGATGGACATTTAGGTTGCTTCCATATCTTGGCAATTGTAAATAGTGTTGCTATGAACACTGACGTGCATGTACCTTTTCCAATTGGTGTTTTTGGTTTTTTTGGATGTATACCCAGGAGTGGAATTGCTGGGTCATATGGTATTTCTATTTTTAGCTTTTTGAGAAACATCCATACTGTTTTCCACAGTGGCTGTACCAATTTACATTTCCAACAACAGTGTAGGGGTGTTCCCTTTTCTCCATATCCTTGCCAACACTTGTTATTTGTATTCTTTTGATGACAGGTGTAAGGTGATAGCTCACTGTGGTTTTAATTTGCATTTCCCTGATGATTAGTGATGTTGAACATCTTTTCATGCTCCTGTTGTCCATCTGTCATTGAGGTTTTAATTTGCATTTCCCTGATGATTATTGATGTTGAGCACCTTTTCATATACTTGTTGGCCATTTGTATATCTTCTTTGGAAAAATATCCACTCAGGTCCTTTACCCACTTTTAAATTGGACTTTTTTTTTTTTTTGGCTAGTGAGTTATATCATTTCCTTTTGCATCTTTTATATCTTTTGCATATTAACCTATTATCAGGTACATGGTTTGAAAATATTTTCTCCTATTCCATAGGTTGATTTTTATTTTGTTGATAATTTCTTCTGCTATGCAGAAGATTTTTAGTTTGTTGTTGTCCCACTCATTTATTTTTGCTTTTGTTGCTTATGTCATTTGGTATCATTTCCAAAAAATCATTGTTAAGACCAATATCAGGTTGCTTTTCTCCCTAGTTTTCTTGTTTTAATTTCAGTTGTTTTCCCTTTTGATTTCTTCTTTGATCCATCTGTTGTTCCGGAGTATGTTGTTTGATTTCCATGTAATTGTGAATTTTCCAATTTTCCTCTTGTTATTGGTTTCTAATTTCATACTATCATTGTTGGACAAGATACTTGATATAATTTCTGTCTTCTTGAATTTGTTGAGACTTGTTTTGTGACCTAAAATGTGATCTATCCTAGAAAATGTTCTGAGTCCTATTGAGAAGAACATGTATTCTGATGGTGTTGGATGGAATGTTTTGTATACATATGTTGGGTCTATTTCAACTATGGTCTTCAAATCGCTGTTTCCTTATTGATGCTCTGTCTAGATGATCTATCCATTGTTGAGGGTGGGGTGTTAAAGTCCCCAACTGTTATTGTATTGCAGCTTATTTCTCCTTTTAGTTAAGTTAGTGTTTGCTTTATGTTTTTAGGTGCTCTGATGTTGAGTGCATATTTATTTACAATTGTTATATCTTGATGAATTGACTTTTTATCATTATATGATGACCTTCTCATGTGACCATTTTGAACTTAAAGTCTATTCACTCTGGTATAAGTGCAACTATGCTTGCTTTCTTTTGATTATCACTTGCTTAAAATACTTTTTCTATCCCTTTACTCCCAGCCTATATATGTCCTTAAAGCTAAAGTGAATCTCTTATTGGCAGCATATGATTGGATCTTGTTTTTATTTTTATTTTATTTTCTATCTGTTAAGCCATTTTACAGTATGTCTTCTGACTGGAGAATTTAGCCCATTTACATTTACAATAAATTATTGATAGGAAAGAACTTACCATTCCCATTAAAAAAATTGTTTTTTGACTCTTGTGCAGATCTGTTAATTTTTAAAAAATACTCTTTTCTCTTTTCTTCAGGTTGGATAATTTCTGTTGATTATCTTCAAATTCACTGTTATTTTTCCTGTGTCATCTCCAATCTTCTATCTGGACCCATCTAGTGAATTTTTTATTTCACATGTTGACCTTATTTTTTTTTTTTGATAGTATGTATTCCTCTAAGAACCCTTATCCTTTAGTCATTTCAGCTGTGTTGTTCTTTAATTCACAGAGCATAGCTTAAATAGCTGCTTTAAAGTATTTGCCTTGTAACTCCAAGACTCGGATCATCTTGAGAATGGCATCTGCGCATTGTGTCTTCACTTTAGAATTGGTGAAATTTTCCTGGTTCTCAGCAAGTTGTGTAATTTTGGATTTTCATCCTGAACAAGGGGATTGTTATGTTTTGTAGACACTGGGTCTGGTTATAATCCTCTGGGAAATGTTGGAGAACTTGAGTAGATTAAGACTATGTGTTCTGTTTGTCTTCTTTGACTCTGGTTTATATCTCAATTCAGTTTTCAAAGCACATTATAAGCTAGTTTGAGTCTGTTACACACACAAGTATCTCAGAGGTTAGTATGAGACATGGGCAGTGGTTCAAATCTCCCTTTACTTCTCTATGCCTTTATTATGTTGGTCTGGTCTGTCCCACGCATGCATAGATGATAGATAAGCCTGAGACTTGTGTAAGGTCATAAATCCCCCTGTCTAGCCGTCAGTGCGCTGAAATTTCCTTATACCCTCCAGCCTGTAGAATCTTCTCTTCCTTATTTCTCTGACCAGAAAAAAGGGAGTTCTCCTGAAAGTTTTGTGGCTGCTGCCACTGGTAAGTGGCTCTATGACTGGGCCTTACCCTTGGGGGCAAGTCTGTGAGGAAAAAAAAGGAAACATCTCTCACTTTGTTTTCTATATTTTGGCTCCTCTCTGCAATCTACCTGCTTTGGTTTACTTTTCAGAAGCCTCAGGAGTTGACTCTAGAGCCCTCAGGTATTTGACAACAATTTTTTTTGCTGTAATGAACTAGAGAAATGAGCTGTGGAGTGTTTATATCCAGTGCTGATTCCAGAACCACTGCTGCCCCTTAATTTTTTTAATGAGGATAATATTATTTTAAGGCATGTTCCAAGAAGGAAATTTTGGGTTCAGCCTTCAGAAAAAGTTGTGAATATATGTTCTTTGCATTTCTTTTCTGATTTCTTTTCTTAACCTTATACTGGGCCTTCTTTCCTAAGACACAAAATACTCTCATGTTTGCTCCTGGCTTTCTGGTGCCTGCTATTTAAAACCTTATCCAGGCCAGTTCTCATCTCTTTCTTAGTGTTTTTCCAACCATGTTAAGACTACCATTTTCTCAGTAACTTACTTGAACTTAGTTATCAGGTGAAACACACTTGATAAACTAATTCTCTTTAAGGTGCTGTTGTCTGGTAAAGGTTCTCTCTCCAGTCAGTATTCCACAACCCCCTTATAAGTGTCTTTTTGGAAGGAGACTTTATGTTAGATCTAAAGTCTCATCTCTAATAGTAGAATTTTAAGCTTTGATATCAGTTTCATATAGAGATACTTTTATAAGGAAGAGAAACAGGAATTCTCAAATCAGCAGGAAAAATTTTACCTAAATATAAGAATAATCATGCTTAATTACTTATATGTATAATTTTATTATTCATTTTATAAGAAAGACCTGTGTGATAATTTAAAAAATCTTATTAGCAATAAAAATAAACGTATTTTTTAGTAATAGTTTAGACATTTTACTCTAATTTTTGTATTCAGCAATAAAAAATAGAAAAATCTCTCAGGAACAGCCAGGATTATTTTTTGTTATTACTTTCATTGTGACCTTTAAGATATCATTAAATACTTTTACTAAATGAAAGGAAAATGGTAAATATGATGAACTGTGAATAATAAAGGCTTAAATATAAGTAAAATCTTCTAAAATTTACACGGGTATATTTTTCTACAGTTACCTCCCAGGTCACCCACATCTACCTGAGTGAAATTTAGAGAATATAAATCTAAATTTATAGGTCTTTTTCTTCATATTACCTAGAAACAATGTATAAAAACATTGGCCAGTAGCAAGGAGAAATAGCCATTGGCATCCCTTTTCTGGTATTTTTTTAAAAAAACTATCATTGAGATTTCATTTTTACTCTTAGTCTTGGGCTATATTTTGAAGACTCTCTAGGGACACACAGCTACTTAAAACTGCAGAGCATTATTAAGTGCTTAGTGTATGCAGACAGCTATGTGATATGCTATGTGCTGTGCTAAGGGAAATTCAACAAAGAATCTGTTTTAGGCAAAAACAATATGACCCATGCATGTGTGTGTGTGTGTGTGTGTGTGTGACTTCATCTGGGCTGAAGTAATCTGTTTCAAGCTTGGCCTGGCAGGAATCCATGTTGTGAAAAAGTCAAATAATATTGGGGGAAAATTCAGCAAACACTTGAAGATCAGTTAAGCTTTAGAGGTTAGGGTAGGTGAAGCATTTTCCCCTTGTGCTTTACACTTTCCTCTTTTCTCTTTCAAGATACTGGGCTAGATTCTACCACATGATGAATAAAAATTAGTTTTTTTTTTTTGAGGAACTAGTCATTCAATTAATTAAGTCGAATGGGTATTTTTAAATACCTTCTATGTGTCCAGCATTGTGCCAAATGTTGTGCAAGATAAAAGATTATTCTTGGCATTATCTTGCCTTTGAAAGTATATTGGGGGAGATGACAATGAAGCAGTATGAAAAGATAATGAGAAGGCTTACAGCAAATATCTTAAATGAATTGAACAAAAAGCCATCAAGAGCACTGATTCCTTGCTTTCTCAGATTGTACCAATCATGAGGATAAATAAGCAAGGATGTGGATGACCATTGGATTGGCTTTTGAATATAGACCTCTGCTTGATTTTGTTCCTGTTCTTGAGATTCTTTTCTTTCTCTTGGGTGCCAGGGCACTTCTGGGGAACTGGTATCATTGTCATGGCTCTTATGCTGGTGCTCAGGCTCTGGCTACCCAAGTCCTGGGACTCTGGGAAGTGCTAGAAAAGGCTGGGCTTCCTACCCTCTTTTCAGCAATAGGAGAGGAACAGAGCGGTCTGTAAGCAGGAGGTGGGTGCATTTAGAACAGTTGAAATGCACACAGGAAGGAGGTAAAGATTTTCAGCTTGAACAGGACTGTATAATTGACTCTGTTTTTCTTGAGGTTGAGAGAAGAAAAATTTTCCAATCTAATGAGAGCTCTTATGGCCAACCCTAGATGGTCGTGTATTTTTGGTGACTCCAGCTGTTTGGTATTTCAATTTCACAGTAAGTGCTGTCAAATAACTTAGAATACATTCTTCAGGGATGCTGTACTACACATTTGATCGCAAGGAACAAAACCCACTCAAGCTAGCTTAGTGAAAGGATTTTTATTTAATATAAGAAACATGAAAACAAGCGGGGGCTTGTGAGAATGGAGTTGGAAACTGGAAAGCTGTTAGGAACGGAGACAGCTACTTTCTCTGTTTCTCTCTGGGTTTCTGGCTTTTGCTTTCTCGGTGTGTTTGCTCTATTCTCTTATTTATCTGTGCAATTTAGCTTTCTATGACTTAAAAATTAGTGCACACTTGGTCAGAAATGGTCACTCTGGTCCCACCTCTGCATGACGTTTCAGGGTAAGCTCCCGCTATCTGACTCTAGCTCTATAGGTCTTAGATCAAAGTCTCAGGGAAGAAGTTGCCCTCGAGACTAGTGCCCATGTGTTGCTCAGTCACCTGTGGCCATAGGAGCAGGGTGTTATGATAAAAATATAGCCACTTAGGCCTGCCCCTAAAGTAGATGCTGTGCTGTAACATATAAGATGACATGGATTGGGGAGGAGTCCCAAAGCTGCCTACAGAAGTGCATATGAATGACATTTACCCATGTAGCACTCCTTCTTGCCAAAATCAAATCACTTTCCTAGCTTTTGCTGAAACAGAATGACTCACTGCTTTCCTGGAGTCAAGGGTGTGCAAGCTCAAGGGCCTCAGAGAACTAACCACCAAATTACAGAGTTACCATTTGTGTTTCCTTAAAGAAGTCTACAGAAATGGATCCTCATGTAAAAGAAGTCCTGGTGGGCTGCCTGAATATCTCAGGGTTCTGCTGTGCTTTTGCTAATTAGGACACCTGGCCACACACAGTACAGATGAATAAGCTTTGCGTATCTGTTGCTAAAAAAGAGAAGAGAATAATGATAATATGGATAAGTTGACATGGGAAAGGGTTATCAGTGGGGAAGTTTCCTTTCTCTGATTTTTTTTTACTATAAAACGATTTAAAGAAACTCAACTGTTTGGATTAAAATCTATCTTGGAAACTAGTGAATACATTTGATTTAATTCATTCAATGAACATTTCCTGTTTGCATACTATACACTAGGTACATGTTACATCATGTGGCAGTTGGGATGATGTTTTCTTGATTTGTAGTTGGCCTCTTTGTAGGCAGAATTGGCTACATATTTGTGGGGCCCAGTGCAAAATGAAATTGCAGGAGCCCTTGTTCAAAAATTAAGAATTTCAAGATGGTGACAGCAGAGCATTAAATCAAGTACAGAACCCTTGAAGTCTGGTACCCTGGGTGACTGAACAACTTGCGTATCCGTGAAGCCTGCCCTGGCTGTGCGAGTATGGGCAGTTAACTTTTCACTTTCTCCCTCATAATTTCATGAGGGAAATGGAGGGTACTGTATTTTCTTACCATAGAGTAGATACATGAGGTAGATCAGATGGGTCTGGTCCTTCCTCAGACTGTTAGTTTGCCAAAAGAAAAAGCTCACAGTGTGCAATTTTTTTTTAAAGAATAAAACTCATTACTTCTAATTATGATATCTCATACTTTAGTTACAATGTTGGATAATCTGTAGTTACTAGTTAATTATAAAAAGGTATTCCCTATAATGGTTTTCATGTTAAACCTCCCCTTTTCTTGCATTTTCGTTTTATTATTTAAAACTTTCAGGTGATAAATTTATAAACTTCTTTGAAATAGATTTTATGTACAGTTAATTTTGGTTTAGTTTGTATCTTGGATTATAATAGCCTACAAAATAGCAACTCAATGCAGTTTAGTTGAGGAAGACAACTGACTGGTTGTGTTTCAAGGGGATACAGTGATTTATAATGCCAGACTTTATGAATTGCAAGTCTTAATTATGCAAAACCAGAGGGAAATGGTTTATCTTGAGAGGAAAGTGGCAGTTTCCTACAAGCTGTATAATGTACCTTAAAATAATTTAAGTAATAAGTTTAATCTCAGGATTTTCATTAACTCAAACAGCATGTATTATAAAATATTTCAGGCTGATGTATTATAAAAATGTTGATTTTTTTTAAGAAAAAAGAGCTTATATAAAATATTTAGATGGAAAAATTTCTAAAGAGAAAACAAAGGTTCCTGATTTATTCATAAAAAATTATGATAAAATTATCCTTTGTAGCATCAATATAGCCTGAAATTCAGTATGATTATGCTGGGAAGAAGGTCATTCCCTTTTTTAAGACTGAGCTCCTGAACTGATCAGTCTCCTTTACGTGTCCTTCTTCCCACTGTGGTGCTCCCTGTGCTCCGGCTGGTCTCTCTGTAGGGCTGTCTCACACTCCCCCTGGGCAGATGCCTCTGTGTCAGGGACAGGGAAGGCACAATATCAGATGCTCGCAGGAACTGCGACTCTTGGTATTCAGACCTGCCAGCCACAGGCTTGTTCCTTGCTTGGTTCCTGAACCAGAAGAAGCCTGACTGGCAATACATTGAGGGTCTTCTTCCTACCAGCGAGAATGATCTGTAAATAGTCTGTCACATTGTCTGATATGTGACAGTGATTCAGTGTCTGGCAAAGCAGAGATCAGCATCTTCACCTCTGTTTACCTTGCCATCCCACTGTAAGTGTGGCCAGTCTGTTGTACAGATCTTCTGTCGATGGGCTCTTGGCTTTTGGTTCTCATTCTAGTTTTTTCCTGCGACTGAATTCTGGATCATGGAATTGGCTGGGACTGAACCTTATTTCTAAGCTCCTGCCAGGCTTTTCTCTCTGGGCCTGGATCCTGCTTCCAGCATCCTTTAAAGAGACTTAAATAGACCTTCATAATCTCACTCTGCCTCCTACTAGGCTGGACAACTCTTTCATTGATTAGACATTGTTCTGTGTTCCCTCCCCTGCTCCTTGAAATGAAATTTGGGGAATGTGGCAACATGCCTAGACTACTTTTAAGTTTACTGTGCTCCAATGGGACTAGTGATCTCTTCCCAGAGTGGCCTTGCCTTACTGTTAGATTTTTCTCAGCTCACGGTCTTGAAGATCCCAAGTGTCACCAAGGCTTGGCCAACTATAATTAGAACCAGGAAATTGGTTGAGATCAATCATTAATTGCAGTGGCTTAGCAAGGTGTTTTGGATGTGGTCTGAGTTGAGTGGTTATAATTGAGTTGATCTCCTCTATTAAACAATGTGAAATATATTTTATCTATTGGCAAGAAAATTCTTTTGAGATAGTAAAGAGTGGAAAGTTCCATTCGGTGAGGAATTTTCTATTTAACTCTACCCCACTGTGGAGTAAAACTCAGTGTGACTGCTTTTCTTTTAGCCACAGTGGCTGATCCATTATCCTTTCCACTATCCTTTCCACTGTTGTAGCTCAAGAGACAAAGAAGTTCTAGAGCCAGTGCAGGGCTTCTGTTCTTTCTTCAGTGGCTCTTGAGTTAGAATTTGCTCCAGAACCTGCTCTAGAACAATTAGGGGCAATTGAATTTTCAGCTCACATTTGGCAATCGCCTGACTACTAAGGACCTACTCTCCTTTAGCTTCTTCTCTACCCACCTGAGCCTCCTCAGAACCAGAGTTCTTCCCTGGACAAAGCTGACTGGTGATTAACATGACAAAGAAGAGTGCTTTCAGCACCTGCTACCTCCATCTAGGTGCTGGCTTTTTTGTTTCCTGTACCTCAAATCCCTTCTTCCATATCAAAGCCCACTCTCAGATTTCACTTGAGAAAGAGCAGAGTACTTTCAGTACGAAGTGTAAGTCAATAATAGCTATTATCCTATTTTTATGATATATACATATAAGTATACTTATATTATCTCATATATCTCACATTATCTCTCTCTCTCTTTATATATACTATAATTACAAACACAAAAGATATGAAGTTTTTAAAAATAGGCATATTAGCAAAACAATCAGTAGAATTAGGTTAATAAACCAAGATCTAAATAATGAGGATGGGGAAATTTGAGGGAGAGAAAATTTGATTAAAAACATAGGTTAAGAACACTAGATGTAATTAAGAATTAATTTTTTCAAAAAAAAAAATTAATTTTTTCTCTAAGTTTTCTGATATGCAAGGCAAAACTACAACATGATCAGGTTTATAACCTTATTGTATCCTAGATCAAAAGAAACATACCCTTTTAAAATGAGAGATAAAATGTTAAAAAGTAAATATATGTATACACACACATTGTATATATACATACATTATATTATACACACACTATATATATTTCTAGATGTTTGTGGAATATATTTATAGAATATATATATGTATTTAGTGTGTGTGTACATATGCATATATATGTATATATATATAGCACATTCCCATGATGTCATTCTCTAGTCAAAGTTTTTAGGCGTTTTAGGACATACCTATTTCTGAAACTGTACAAAAAATGCAGGTCATAAGATTATCCTTTGGTGAAGTCACCTTGGCTTTGAGAGTTAGGTAGGAATAGACCATTGTTAGTAGTTGTCATGGTTTTGATATTATTTATTCAGTGTTGGCTTTGTACTTCAGCCTGGCCCTGGCAGCCATATTGGCTGCTGTAATGCAGTTGTGTGGATATATTTTCTGCTCAGGTTTGGTGACCTAACCAAACAGGTTTTCTTTGGGTTGAGGGTAACAAGTTAATTTCAGCAACTTTAAAAGTATTTTCCGCTTGTTGTTTTTAGAAGATGTAAATACCTCATTGGGGATTTCTTTGTTTATAGTTCTTTTATTCTTCCAATACTAAGTCAGATGTCATTAGTGGGATTGATTTTCTGTTAGAACACATTTTAATCTGTGCCCACATATATTCCTCTTAGAAAAAGAAAAGAAATATCCATTTACTAATTCATTTACTAGAGTCCAGAGGTACATGAAAATGAAGAAAACGGGGGAAAGACCCATTCACTTTTTTTTTTAATTGCCTTTTTATTGTTGTCAATGCAACCCAGTTCAGGGAGAAAAAAAAAAAAGCTTACCTAAACAAATAAAATTGTTAAATAAGCTGATTAAAAAATAGGATCAGTAGCATAGGTTTGGGGGATTAAATGTTTATTAAATCAAACTTTTAAATCATATCGACCTATAATCTGTAAACAAATATAGTACATGTGTAGGTAAAAGTCTCTTAGATTAGCACTAGTGGAAAAACTGAAGATTCCTTTGTACAGTGGTACCTCACTGCTCCTTGGGCCAGTGCCATGGGGCCATGTTCTAGGTGAGTTAAATGAAAAACCAGAAGGAGTTTAGCTCAATTCCACCTGCTATGATGGATTTCAAGGCAGATATTTGTTTCACATTATAGTAGGTTGGATTATGGCAAGGCAACAGTGTAGTTTTTACATTCACAGATTGGCTGAAAAAGTATAAATTAAGCTTCTTTTCTAGATGTCTCTCTCTTCCCTATTACCATAATTAGTAAGAAAGATGAATTAAGATAAATGGTGGACCACAGGTAGTTATAAAAATAGATAACTTGTAGAGTAATAAACATCTACAGTTAGCAAAGCACAAACATAAAATTTACCTTTTTCCATATGTGCGGAATATTATAAGTATGTTCAAGTGGTACAGCCAGAGACTTCAGAGTGGTAATAAGGCGTTTATAAAGAAAAAACGCTCAAGTACAAAACCCAGAGTAGGAAGCTGAATGCAGATGAGAATATACAAAAGACAAAATCCTAATTCCTCATATCTGATTATCCTACTTAATAGACACCACAATTAATTTACAGCCTGTTATGTATCTTAAGAAGTAACACTTTGTTACCTATGTACAAACTTTTTAAAAGATTAATTATGAGACAAGCAAAAATTGACTTAACAGTGGCAGTAAAATCAATGAAACTTGTATGATTTTGTGTGCTTTCACATACTTCTGTATACAGGAGTTTAAAAAAACTCCTGCAAAATCTATTCAAAAATCATTTCAAGTATAGAAGAAGAAAGTCCCAAGCTGGAAAATAAAAAAGGATCAAAATCTCAAAGTGACTGAAAATCCATGAATATATAAGTGATATTCATAGGTTCCCTTATCAAGTGCTATGTAAGGTAACTGTAATGTTATCCTGAAGCCAATCTCATTTAAGAGATACAGTAATTCCCATTCTAATTCTAGATTTAAAAGCACTTAGTCCACACAACATGTGTTCGGTGAAGTTGACATTCACTCACTCATACATATACTTGAGCTGTCCTAAGGTCACTTCAGTCAGGAACAGTGTACCTTGGAAACTTTGGTAAGTTTTCTTGCCAAAAGAAATCTCCATAATCTTATATGTCTGGGACTTGCTGGGTTAAATAAACAGGTTCCACTAACAAACTAACATACATTCTACCCCTTCAAGAGGGGTGTACAGATGCAGCTTTTCCCAAACTCAGTGGACCTTTGGAGGGAACACCGGAACCACCACTGGGTCCCAGGACACTCATTTCCTATGGAACATGGTTTGAGAAATGCCAATGTCAATCTAAAGTAAATTTTCTAAAGTAGTGGTTCTCAAATTGTAATGAACACACAGAAGACATGTCAAAGCATAGATACAAGATCCCACTTCAGAGGTCTGGATTGGGACCTGGGAACATGCATTTCTAAGAGAATCCAGGTGAAGCTGATGGAGAGAGGTCCACACTTTGAATGGTATCCTTCTAGATAAGGACCCACACAAACCTCAGCTGCAGGAAGCCCGACTATGGCCTCAGTAAAGGCTGTGTATCCTACAGCCAATTAGTAGGAGGTCAAACCAGCCCAGTGATGTCTGAGCAGGTCCTGGCACCTTGGTAGGGGGAGGACCACTGGGCTTGACTCTGGCTCTGCCCCTACTCACCAGGCAACCAGGCATAGTGACTGCATCTTAAATGATGAATAATAGCGGCCCCCTTTCAGGGGATCTGTGAGGCTCAAAGGAAATGTTTGCACAAAAGTACTACCTGACAAAAAGCATCATACAAGTGTCATTAATCAGAAGAATGTTTCAGTCACAGCAGGAAAATCCCAGATGAGTTTTCTGTCTTCTGCTACTGCTGAGCCTTTATGAAAGTACATTCTGGTAGCTAATGAAGAGAAAAGAGGCTAAAAATGCAGAAAACTGTAGTAAGAGGAATATATATAAGTGGATTACCTATTAAAAATATGTAATTGTTTAAAATAATAAATCAACCCACAATCAAAGTAGTTAATTATGCTGGCTCTGAGATAGTATTTAGTATGTTGATCTTTGAACCCACTCACTCTGCCACTCTACCATGTTAATGCTGGTTAAATTTTAACCTCAAGAGAATGAGAAAAAAAATACCTTCACTGAGATACATATGAATTAGATCCAAAACTTTTAGCTGCGATAGTTCCAATCTTATAAGCTACCACAGTGGGAAAATTTCAAAAGTAATTTTTAAAAAGGGCCTTTAATTTTGGTTGATAGAAACACCCACAAAATGAGAAAGGAACACACGCTCACACGTTCACATATGTGCATCTAGTTGTTGCCCAGTAACATCTTAGCCAATGAACTTCATCTCACAATTCAAAAATGAACGTGTAAAAATTCATAGTATCCATGATGGGGTTATGATGCTGCAAACATCTTGTTGGCAAGTCCCCGTTTCCACTGAATCCAAATGATTGATCGGAAAGGCAGGCCTTTCCCTGACGTGTTGCATAATTCACTTTATATATGCTCTGGATGGCTCTGGAGACAAGACAACATCTCCTAAACGGGCCTACCTTCGTAGCAGATCTGGTACACTGCAGTGAACAGTGGAAACTTGTCCAGCAGCCCCTTCTGTTTGAGGATGCGGTACACCTCAGTGGAAGTCTGAGGTCCTTGCAGCTTCTGCCCATTCAGCATCTCCCTCTCCAATTCTTCAATGGTCCTTCCGGCCCCAACAAAGGCCTCTGCTACCTTGCGGTTCCGACCCCCATAGCAGGTGGTGATCAGGTCGGCTATGCCGCAGCTCTCCAGAAAGGTGGCCGTGGACACCTGGCCCTTGCAGAAGATCCTGGTGAAGGCGATCATTTCCATGAGCCCCAGGCGGATGACGGCAGCTTTGGTGGTGTCGCCACAGCGGAGGCCGTCGCAGAACCCAGCTCCCACAGCCACAGTGTTCTTCAGGGCACCACAAAGTTCAACAGTGTCTGCATCATCAACCACCGTAATTCGAAAATTTGGAGTCTGCAGAAGTTCTTTGAAGAGAAGGCCATTCTCTGTTACCTTGCTGCCGCTGGTGGTCTCACAGAACCTCCCAGCAGCCACCTCATCGGCAGTGTTGGCTCCCATGAGCACACTGATGTCAATGCCCATCTTCTCTCGGATGATGTCGGAAATGAGCTTCAGCCCCTCGGGACCCTCGTCTATGCCCTTGATGAGGCTGATGCCCAGCACGCCCTTGGGCACTTTCCCAGAGATCTCTTCACAGATCCTGTGAATGAACTGGTGGGGGATGACAAACACCAGCAGGTCTGCATCCCACACAGTCTCACTGAGGTTCGGGATAGCAACCACATTTTCTGGCAGCTTGTGTCCAGGGAGATATTTTACATTTTCATGGTCATTATTTATGATGTCTGTCAGTTTTCTCCCATTAACTGTTTCTTCAAAGACCCACATCTTGATCACGGAAGCAAACTTCTCAAGTTTCTTGACATTATTACCAATTATTTTTGCAACAGCTGAGCCCCAGTTCCCCGAGCCCACGATGCACACTTTCAGGGGTGATGCTGCCATGGCCAGGCAGGAATGCTGCAGCCTGGCTTGCACCTCCCCAGCCAGCAGGCCGCCTGTCTCCGCCTGCTCGGCCCAGGCCTATTCACTTTCACCTAAAAGGTAACAGGATAGTAATATTGAAAGGACTATCAACTAATAGGTACAGATAAAAATTAATAGTATTCTGTGGGGAGGGATAAATTAGGAGGTTGGGATTAACATAAACACACTACTATATATAAAACAGATGAAAAACAAGGACCTGCTGTATAGCACAAGGTACTATACTCAATATTTTATAATAACCTATAAGGGAAAAGAAACTGAAAAAGAATATATATATATATATATATATATATATATATATATATATATATATATCTGAATCACTCTGATGTACACCTGAAACTAACACAACATTGTAAATCGACTATACTTCAATGAAGCAAAAAATTAATAGTATTCTACCTATAGTTCTTTCATATTTTAATTATATTTATGAATAATTTGATGAAAAATCAGCCATAAAGTTAGAATTCAAAGAACTTACTCTTTTAGAAGCATTTAACTTAAGGTAAATATGATTTAGCAATGGGTATTGATCTTCCCTTGGCCCTGGGGCATTTAAGACACTGTGCCCACATATATGAACATGAAGCTCTGAAAAACTAACCACAGCTGTGGTGTTAGTGGCGTCTCCTCTTAGAAATTCTTTCTGATACTTCTGCACTCTTTCCAGATCTGTTCCTCCCTGGAGTCATGTTCCTGGATCCCTGGTAGCTCCTGGCTTTACTGGTCTGTTCCAGGTACTTGCCTTAGGATCATTTGTTCTGATGATCAGTTTGGACAATTAACCTTCATCCCAACACTTCAGACAATATTTTGTTATTTACACATTACATTCATCATAGCAGTAGCTAAGAGATAACTGTTCTTTACCCAGTAGACTGCTTTCTTTTTAAACCTTTTTCTGGATGTTGCCTTCTTTCTTGGGGAAGTAGAGGGCATTTAAGAAGCATCCCTGGTATATACTGTGTTGGATCACTCTTATTTTTATATCCTGTCTTACATGTAGGTGAAATCTGTAGGTGTCTAAACATATCAGTGCTTTTTAAGAGGAGAATTAAATAGACATTCCCTTAAGGGGAATATTCAGCATATAATTAGAGACAAGGTATAAAGGGCAAAATACTGCAGGGAGATATATGTGGGGTTCAATTCATCCTAAGATGTAAATGACTGATACCTGATCCTTTCCATAGTCACATGGGTGGTGATGAGTGGGGGCAGAAAGAAAGAGAGGCGGAAAGAGACAGAGAGAAACATACACACACACACATACACACACACACACACACACACACACACACACACACCAGAAAACGAGGATACTACATGTCTTTAGAAGAAATCTGGGGCAATATGGAGAAGGAAATTTGGGGTGGGGTGTGGAAGAGATGAACTCAAAGGCTGGGAAACTTCCTAAACTTTGCCTACTTCAAAATGGTGTCTGAAATCAGCTCTGCATAAAATGTAAATAAGTTTTCCATTGTCCTTCTTGTTACTTGCCTCCCTTGACCAAAATAATTGGAAGTTGATTGTACGTGCAGATTTGGGAAGAAAACTCTGAAGATTCAAGTGTATAAAGAGCCAATAATCACCCCGTAATGTGGAATAGGCACTCACCGATCTTCATTTCCTTCCCCACCTCAGGCCTTACCTGCTTTTCCCTGTCGTAGTAAATGGCACGTCTAGACTTTGCAGTCATTGTGATTTCTGTATCTCCCTCAGACCCGGGGGGATGTGGGGTGGGCACTGCCTTCTCATCACACTTACAGCGTAAAACGCAAATTTGTTCCCAAAGCCTACAGGCCCTTCAGGATTTGGCTCCTGGCCAGTCTCTGACTTCATGTCCTTCCACTTGCTCTTCATACTCCAATTCCATTGACTCCCTGTTGTTCTTGGATCACACATTCATGCTCCACCTCATGGCCCTTGCGCATGGAGTTCTCTCTGCCCGTGGTGCTCTTTCCCTGGATATTCATCCTGTTCACTTCATTCAGGTTTCTGCCCACATATCACCACGTTAGAGAGGCCTTCCTTGGTCACGCTATTTAAAATAACACTTCCCATTACTCTCTGTCTGTTTATCCTGCTTATTTTTCCATTGGTGCATTTGCCGCCTAACATGATATATAGTTATTACATATCATTATATTATATATTTATATATGTATTGATATTGCATGTTTCCCCCACTAAATGGTGTTATATCAGTTTTCTTTATATCTTTCTTTTTTGTGGTCTCAAGATTTGTTAAGTGAATAAATAAATGCACAAGCAAGACAGTGACTTTCTTGGAAAGTAGCCATAAGCTAGAACCATGTACAGTTAAAACAGCATTATGGTAAAGGCAAGGATAAATAGCAAGTAATTGCATTGCTTTCAGAGTGCCGGTTGTGGAAACTACTTATTGCCTAATCCTAGGTACTGCCCGCTGTTCCTGGCCTCCAAGCAGAGGTGTTACTATCTGGTGGGCCGGAGGCCAGAAACGGTAACTTGGTGCCTCCTGGGGGAAACTGACCCTCATGTAGAAGGGAGATAATAGTAATCCGGGGAAGGTCTTTGCAACTTCTTGAACCACAGGTTTCTGATGAATAGCTTATGGAGCAGATGCTTTCTTGAACAAGGGCAAAACACAAGCACTTAAAATAACAAAACAAAACCTGAAAGAAACAATGAGTACCCATTCTGAGGAATTGTGGGGAGGAAGGAGAAAAGTTTCAAGCCAGAAGTGCTATGGTGATTATCTTATAACTTGGCCTGATAACACAAACTGTGGTGGTGGCCTGTGGGGACATGCTCCAGTCTGGGCTATTTAGAACAATGGTAAGAATGCGTTAAAAATAGAAGAGATAGACTAATTACCTACTTGTGCAAGGTAAAACCATATGACCTTTGTAGACAGAGAAGTCCCTCTGCCTTTGTCAAGTAGAGAATAGACTTGAAATATACTGATATATATATATTGTGTATTGAATTTGGGAGGCCATGAGTGGCCAGGCTCTTAGTATAGAGGGAAATGTGAATTTCAACCTCGAGATGAATTTATGGAACATGAGAGAGCTCAGCCAAAGCAGCAGTGAAAGAATTAGAAAATAAAATCCAGGAAGAACAAAATTCAGATTTGAGTCAACAGTTGTCTTCCAATTACAAAGCGTTCTTTTGTAGACAATAATGAACTGCTGTTTATCCCCTTGTCTTTGAAATCCCCGTTCTCATCTACCCTTGTGAAACTTACACCCTTATTATAGAGCCGTTCCTCAACTATGGGATACTCTGCTGCCGGGAATGTCCTTCATTCCCCTTCATTAGCTGGTGAAACTTGTAAGGCCAACTGGACCGAGGCAGGGGAACACAATCAGATTCGCAGGTTGCATCAGACCGAAATTCTCCGTACACGCAGTTCCAGAAACTGCCCTGGAGACATTCCGGACCACCCACTTCCAGGAACTGACCTGGGGACTTTGAACCCAGCCCAGCCTTCCCGCCTTTCGAGGGGCGGGACTAACTGTCCCCCAGGATACCCGAAAAGACCACCAAATAAGGAATACCCTGCGCCCTCCCAGATTCACCACAGCCCTTTCCCTTCTTCCCATATAAAATCTTGCCCAACCCTCGCCCGTGTGCGACTTCTCTGGCCCCTTTCTCTCGGACCAGTGAACCTCGCCCGGGAGCGCTCCCTAATAAAGCTCACTTGTAGCTTTCCTCTGTTTCGCGGTGCCGTTTGTTAAGATCCGACCCGACCTTACAAAACTTACTTCCATTTCAAGGCAGACCCCTCCCCAGCCCTTGTAGAAGGACAAATCTTCCACATTCTTCTCTTCCATGGTACTCCAATTTGTTCACACCATCACTCTCCCATGTTGGTCTGCTGTAGTACTTTCAAGGCCTGTTCTTCTGATAGCCTGAGAGTTTTCATAAATGCAGGCATTGTCTTATTTATTCCTGTCTTGTTTTGGCACAAACTAGATTTTTTCAGCAGATTTCACCTTTTCTAAAAGATCTTTCCACTGCCCCAATTTTAAGATGATAGGTATCCCTAACCTTCTCTACTAATTACTAATATTTTGTTTATACTTCTCCTGATGCGTTTGTCACAGTCTGCCCAGCTCTAGAACTGCTTGAATTTGTATCTCTCTCCTTCAGAAGATGGGGGTTCCCTTGAGGGCAGGGACCATGTCTGATCTTATATTCTCTGATGTGCCTAGCATAGTGGCTGGTCCTTAGTGAATGCTTACAATGTTTAAATTGTACTGAAGAGATGTAGACTTAGGCTTCCAAATGAAAACTTCTTATCCTTTAGATGAGAAATTGCCTGTCTGTGATGGCTGTTAATCATTGGTTTAGGTATCAAAATAGGATGTCTAGATTATTTCCTGAAGGTTATGTAATTAAAAATGGAATAGTTTCATATCTTTGAAATGGGAGGGATAGATATCATGACCTTGCACGTTAGCTTATTTTCTATTCAAAAATCTAAGACCTTTCCCTGTACTTTCATAACTAATTTTCAAAATCATGTTTGCACTCTACCTTAATTGATCATTTAAGTGCTAATTCAAACACATGCAAAGTTCTATACAGAAGAGAAATTAAAGAGAAATTCACAAATGCCAAAAGCAATTATACAGGTTAGGCCACAGAAGACCACGGTGCATTCAAAATCAAAATCCTACTTGATCCAAAGGACTGAACTGCTAATAGTGGAATTTCAGACACATGGGGGATGGGTGTGATGGTGAGATTTGATCAGTCTTTCAGAGTGTACCATGGAGGCTAAATGCCTGCTATACACTGAACTGGTAGGAAGAAAATAAATCTTGACATTCTTTCCTTACATGAAACTAAAGTCCTTTCTTCAGAAGAAGGGACTCATACTTAAGCTATAAAAATGTAGAATAATCTATGGGGTCTTTTCTGCATTGCTGCTTGCTCTCTTTTTTACTTATTGTAAGTCACTTAGCCAATCTCACTTGATTGCATGACAGACTTTACTTCTCCATATAAATTAATTCAGTTCTCTACTCTTTCATTCATTCTAATTTTAGACATAATATTATAACAGAACAGTTTTTTCTAACTGGAAGAAAATGAAATACAGGTTCTGTGTCTTTTGGGCCAGCAAGGAATTCCCTCCTATTTCTAATGTAGTGAATGGTTCTCTTGAAGTACAAAACAAGTCAAGGAAACTCTCCTTTTTGTTATTGTTTTTGAAAATCTTACTGAATCAGTGTGGTTAAAGTTTTTGACTTTATTTTGCAGATCACATAAATGAATTCCCCTCCCTCCCTCCAAGTCCCAGTTGGCACATATAGTTACTCTTTAAGATATTATATAGTTTGTCAGTAATTGAAGGGAATATCCAATATTTCTGGAGGGGAGAAAGAGCATTGACTTTTTCTTTTAGTTCTTTCAAATGCAAGTTTAAGAAATTCTAGTATTTGGGAAATATATCAACTATAAACCAGAGATTCCCTGAGGCCTGATTTACTTTAAAGATAGTATTTTTGTTTTTGCAAATAGTATATTCTAAATTCATTAGCTGGCAGAGAAGATATTGCAGAAATGGATTCATTTTGGAATTGCACTGTGAACTCCTCATTCTGTAGATGGCTCTGTATATTAATTGATCTAAGTTAGACATTTTTACTAACAAAAGGACTAAATTTCTTCAGGACTATGCTAAATTGTAACTCAGATGCATTTCCGTGTTGCACCTTGCACCAAACAAAGCTCATGCATGTTGATGCTGATCCTTGGTTTATTCTGTAGCTTCCAGGAAAGTCTAAGAAGTATATATTTCTCAAATGCTTCATTACCCTTCGAGGATAGTCTGAATTCTTGTACTTCCCTTCTACTGAAGTTGCATTTGTTGGTCTTGGATTATCTGTCAAGAAGGATGGGAAAAAAAAAATTGAATGTAAGCTTCATGAAGGCGTAGGCCATCTTGCTTGTTGCCTTCCAAGTGTCTAGCATAGATTAAAGGATAAATAAGAATGTAATAATTACTCATTAAATGAAAGAAAATCAGTGGTTTTCATGCTCAAAATCCCATTCTTTCTGTAGGAGATGTCCCTTGCTGCTTTAGATCACAGTGATTAAGAACAAAGAGTTTTGGCATCAAGCAGGCCTGGATTAACTCTTGACTTTGGTCAAGTTACTAAATATTTCTCTAAACCTGAATCTTCTCATTTGAAAAGGTGATAAATGGGATGCTCTTTATAAAGCACTTGGTAGTGTTTGGAACATGATAAACTCATGATAGATGAGCTTTATTATGAATAGTGAAGTTTACAGGACATTTGCCTGTATTGACACATAGAAAAACCTACTTCAACTAAATAGAAAGCAACTCAATGTCATAGTTGTTGGGTTTTTGTTGTTTGTTTTCACTTGCTTTGTAATGGAAATGGAGGAGACCCTACTAGAGCCCAAGCTATATTTTATTCTTGAATTATATAGCCTGCCTGTGTGTGCCTGGATAGTTGAGGGTCTTATCAGGGGATTATGTATATGAGGAATTATGTTGCTTCCTGGAAGGGCCATCATAACAGAAGAGATTTGAGGCACATTGCCTTAGTTAAAGTCAAATAAAAAGTGTTATTCTGGGTGTGGTGCCTCCAGTTGAGCAGTCAGCTCCCAGACTGGGCTCTAGGGTGGAAACCTAAAATAGGAGTGAGCAGATAATAAAAGCTAAAAGTAAAAACTAAAAATACCATTTAATGAAAATCTCTTTTGATCTTTGAAAACATATCATCACTGTCATTGGTTCCAGCAGCAGTGATGGAGACAAGGGAGAAATGGCACCATCAGGAGGGCATAGGATGCCGGGATAGCCCAAACTAGCAACCACAATGAAGACATCTTCAATCTCCCTGACTCTTCCTGGCTACACTGTCAGTATATCTGCTTCTGCTTCTATGTTGCTAATGGGCATCTGTGGCCTAAGTACCAGTATAGCAGTGAGATAGCACAACAAAAGATGGAAATGTTGATTGCCAGCCACATAATAACAGAGGACACTAGGTCAGATGTACAGAGATGGTACCTAAGGGACTCCTAGATAGATTAGTATGAAATTTGGGGAAAAAGAAGAGTTCCTACACTATTGTAAGTAAATACAGATAAAACAGAGTTTTGAGATTGGTAGGGTGACCTTATTTTTGCCAGTAAACTGTGAAGCATGACCTACCTGAAGAGGAAATAAGTAAATGTAAATTGTAACTTAAAAAAAAACTCAGAAGATGATTTTGATTTGATAGTAATCCAGAGTTCTATGTTTCCTACATATCCTAAGAAAATGATTGATTATCTATCATAAATTAAATTGTTTTAGAAAAAAACAAAGACTAATATTTTAGGGATTTTCTCTGAATTTCTGATTTTCTTCCCTGGAATCAGTTACAAAATTCCTACTGAGAATTGTTCAGTGAAAATCTGATCTCCCACAATTAGTGTTGCTCTGTATCTTCTTTGGGATCATCATAAGATGATGCTCGTGAAGAATGAGTGGATTAAAAAATGTTGGTCCTACAGGAAGTGAAAAAAGCATCCCATTATGCTGTACTTTGTTTCTCCTCCCCAAGGTTTGGAAAATATGAGGGCATATGTCCTTTAGTTTTATTAGAGTTTTTCCATCAGTGAATATTTTTGATATGATTAATCCTGAGTTTCATAGAGTTATAGGTTTTATTATGTTGATTTAATTCAATAGATCAATCAGTGTATTTGGTCAGAGAGAAAGTTTGAGAATCTTTGTCTTACCCGAACTGATTGATCTTTGAATAGACTGACTGGAGTCACTTGTTTGTTTAACATATTGTAAGCACAATAACCACAAATCCTGATACACACACACATAGCTCTCAGATCTCTCTATCAATATATATGGAATGATAGATATAATTTTAGAAAGAAAGAACTGGTTATGCATATGATTTTAAAATTAAAAGTTGAAGATATAATTTTGAAAATTGAATTTTACTGAAGAAAAACTAAGTGATGGAATTATTAAATTACACATAAATCTTTTTTTAGAAGACATACCACCTCCCCAAAGATCCTTCCAAACATTTCTTTCTCTCTCTTTTTATGTATATATAATATTAATGTCATAATTTTTAAAGTATATATTTCAACTTTATAATAAATATTCATTGTCTATAATCTATGAATGATTAGTTTAAAAATTAGAGGTTTAGATGCAAACAACAGAAACTGACTATGGATAATAGAAAAGTAATTTTTTTTAGAAAGATATAAGGTATGTCTCAGAATTGATAGAAAAATATTGACAACATTTTCCTTATGATCCTCCTGGTGGAGTATCATGCTGTATCAGTTAACTGTTGCTGTGCAACAATCCATCTGAAACTTAATGATTTAAACAATGGGCATTTTGTTATTGGTCATGAAGTTTGTAAGTTGGTTGGATGATTTTTCCGAGCTGGGCCAGACTTGGCTGATCTTAGCTAAGCTCACTCATGAATCTGCTGTCAGTTGGGGCATCTGTTCCTCCCTGAAATGTTTGGGAGCTAGTTGGCTGCTGTCTACAGTGAGAACGATAACTAGGCCACCTGTCCCTCCAGTGGACTAGCCTAGGTTGTTATAGTAGCTAGGGAAGGACAGAGGGAAAGAGAGAGAGAGAGATTTGTATGATGTCTTGAGGTCTAGGTTCAAGATTGGCATGCCATCACTTCTGCCACAATTCTTTGGCAGGATCAACTCAACAGGGAAAATAGAATCCACTTCTTGATGGGAGGAGCTGCAAAGTCACATTGCAAAGCGTGTGGATAAAAGAGGTTGGGGAGAGAATTGGGGCCATTCTAGTAAAACACCCTTCTGCCTCCTCATCCCCAGGTCCCCAAAAGCTTTAATCAATCATGCCATCAAACTTGAATTCCACAGTTTAAAGATCTAAATCAGATTCAAATATGGTTCATTAGATGTAGCTCCTTTTGATACAGAAACCTATGAACTGAAATGACAAGTTAACTACCTCCTACATACCTAACACAGAGATAGCAACAAGATAACTGCAGACAACACTCCTGTTAAATAAGAGAAGAATGGGAAGTACATAGCTGTCAGTGGTTTGCAGAAGTTCTGAATTCCAGCTGGAAACATGCTGCCAGGTCTTCCTCCCCTGGAGGCTGGGGATGTTGCTTGATTAGACCTGGGTTCTTCTCCCTGGGAGTGTCTTCTCAGCCGCTTTGTCTCTGCTGCTTCTTATGAGTAGCACTGTAGTCCACCCTTTTTCATCACTTTTTGCTCTACTTGCTCATCCTTCCTTACCCATCACCCCCTGATTACCTCTGAAGAAACAGCTCATTTTGGCTAGCAGATTCACTTTTGTAGCCTGCTTCCTTCTACAGCAAGCTGAAGGCCAAGACCTCTTTACAGTTTGAACAGTCTATTCCTTTTAATCCAGGCTAGTGGTGTTTTCACAACTTTCTGATATGTCTATGAATTGAATAAAATTTCACTACATTGGACAAAACCCAAACATTCCACTTTCTCTAGACTTGCTGCTACTTTGGGATGACTTCTGTAGAACCAACTCTGAAAATTCTGATCAGTTCTTTTTTTTTAAGTTAGAGGATCTATTAGGAACCACCTAATTCTTTCACAGACTTTAACACTTGATTTCACTTTTTTCCTCAGGCTAAGGAAACAGGTGATGAGAAACAGTTTTACTTTCCAACTCAGTATGTTATGGTTCATGATATTTCCTCCAAATTCTGCTTTCAAACTGGTTAGTTATTTCTTTATCTTATCTTTTTTTCCCCTTCCAGTGTCATATCACATGCAGCTAAAACACTTTAAACATTTTGCCTGGAGACTTCCTCAGTCAAATCCAAATGTTCATTGGATATGTTTTACATCTTCCATTAAGCCAGACAACTGTTTTGTCAACTGTCTTGCTACTCTGTAACATAGGTCACCATAGTTTCATTCGCCAGTATAATTTCATCACCATTTTTCCAAATTTGCCAATAGTTTGCTATTTGTTTTTCAGGCTCTGCTTCTTACCAAGTCCCAAAGCCAATGGTATATGTCTTACGTTTTATTAAGGCAGCATCCCCTCCTAGGTATTAACTTCTATAGAGATGCTGAATAATAAACCACCCCTAAAGGTAGCACTAAAAGCTATAAGCACTTCATTATTGTTCCTGAGCCTATGGGTCAGCTTGGCAGATTTGATCTTAGCTGGGTTTGCTCAAGGGTGTGAGTCGCTCAGAATGGCTGGGGTTGCCTGAAATAGGATGTTTGGTTGCTTTTGGTTGATGGGGGCAACTCATTATCTGACAGACTAGCATAGGATTGTTCTCATGGTACTGGACAGAGTTCTAAGAGAGAGAAAGTAGAAATATGTAAGAGCTTTGGAAGTCTGGGCTCAGAAGTGGCCCACTGACACTTCTGCCCTTTCTATCGGCCACATCAAATCATAAGGCCAGTCTAGATACCAGGAGTGGGGAAACAGATTTCATTTCTTGTGAGAAAATTCAAAGTCATGTAGCAAAGTTATGTAGAAAATTGAGGCCGTTTTTGTCATCAATTGACTACAATCTCAAACTCTGCGAAGTTGGTTTTCCTAGTGCAATAGAGATGGCTTAGGGGTTCTATGGAGTCAATTCTGTGGGCTATATGCTACAACCTGGATTTTCTCAGAAGGAGCACAGTAGTTCTTAAGGCATGTACTGTAGAGTTGTTACATATAGTTCCATTGCCTGTCATGGGCAATAGTGGAGTAACTCCTAAAATACATTGGAGTTTATCTCAATTGTTACACCCAATAGCTCAGATCTTTGGAATTGGAGCACACCATTGAAGTTGGAATTGGAGCACACCATTGAAGTAATGTCTAATGCTTTGCTAGCCCTACAACTTCCTTCGAAAAGTACCTGCCCAGCAAATTTAACCCAAGATATGGTTAAATTTTGCATACTCAGAAAGCAGAGGCTTAATTCCTTCAGGTGTTTTAGGAAGAATATGGCCAGGTATCACAGAATCACTGTTGGTGGCATTGTATTTTGACATGTTGCCTAAGATTTCTTCTCCTTGTTCCCACTGCTCAGCTCCCTTGCTCCTTTCTCCCTAGCTTTCCATATGAGCTGCCTTAAGGGAGAGGGATTAACCAGAATAAGAAAAAGTCAAATTCTTGCCATTTGAACTTCTAAGAAGACACCTGACACATGTCATCAAAAGCCATGATTCTGGCACAAATAATTGTTTAGTCTGAATACTTAGTCAGATTTTTCTGCCCTTGGGAGTAAAGATAAACTCAGTTGATTGAGGGAAGGAGTGAAGTTGAGAAAAGAGGAGAATAAAAGTAGTTGTTGTGAATCCCTGAGAAAGGGGTGTATCCCTGGCTTATTCCCAGGTTGGAGTTCTCTGTGTTGGAGGGAATAATAGAATCTAAGAAAAGTTTGAGGCCTCTATTAAGAAGAGGGATCTAAACATTTTCACCCAGGTTGTAATCAGGACAAACTACAAGTCTTCCCAAGAAGCTGTGAGTCCAGGATGGAGCCAGAGCAGAAACATGGCCCTAGTTGAGAGAGATGTATATGCAGCTGCATCCTGCATCTCACTGTAGGGTGGGGACATCAGCTGGCAGTGCCTGAGCTTCTTGAGTGATAACCAAAAGGGCTGGAGGACTTGGAGGCATCCTGCAGTTCAGTCATGCTGGGCAGAGAATGCATGGACCAGGAGAACAAAGGTCATGGAGGGGCCACTGATGTCCAAAACAGATTGTGATACATCCTAGCTGAGGCTACTATGGCCTGAGGAGGACTGAGGCTAAGATGGTATAACCCCTTGAAATTAAATAAGCAGGACCTCCCCTCTGAACTATCTCCAGGAGAATTCTGAATTGACTGAATGTTTGCCCAAATGAGATTGAGTAAAATCCAGAAAAGACAGAGTTTACTTTGAACTGGAAAGATCAGTGTTTCTGTTATCAATAAAAATGGGGGTTGACAGTTAAGTACAATTATAGAAATACCCTAGTTCACTGATTCCAAGACACACATTTTTTTTCACATTTTAACATATCTGAAATTGAGATGCAGCTCACAAACCATGACATATCACAGTTTAGTTTGCAGTGATTTTTCTTTCCTAATGGTACGTAAAATAACAGTGCATCTTACAGATGATAGTGTCTTAAATTCAGTAAAACACAATGTAAAGGAAGTTACATCTTTTGTATACTTGGGATTTGTAAATCTCACTTATTAAAACTGAAAATACTGGTATTTCAAGACCTATAGCTCAGCCCTTCTTGGCATTTATAACTCTTCCTTTTTTCACAGTGACATCTTTACTAATAGTTCTGCAAGGCCAGGGAATGACAGCTTGAAGTTGTGTTGGTATCTAAGATGGGAGGGACTATAGCTGCTGCTCAGAGATGAGGTGAATGCCACTTGGGGCCAAGGTGACAATGTCATGGGGCCATTCTGTGAAATGTATTATATACTTTCTATATAATTAATATTACATACACTGAAAACAGTTCGGAAATCCACTTGATATATATATATATAATATATACCCAGACATAAGATTATGATTTTATTTTTATATATAAACTATATATAACTGTAAAAATGTAGTTTTAATTTTCTTTTTTATAATCTGCTGTTATTTTAAAATTTCTATAATGGATTTTTTTTTTATAAATTGTAAAAAAAAAAGATTTTTATAAAAGAATGATGCCAGGGTCCTATGTACAATTTTTAGGCCACTGCTACTGCCCTCCGTTCCTTTGCTCCAAAGGTCACTGGCAAAAGAGTATACATCCTCTGCCTCATTTATACCTTTAGAATTTCATGAGCTGTTCCTTTCTAAGAAGCCCATATTCAAACTACTCATTTCCTACTTCTTATTCTTTTAACGTCTCTAAAGTAGATAGTAAGTTCTAGTTAATTGGTCAGCCAAACAATGTGTGGGGAGAGTTTTAAGAAATTGAAAAACATATCTCTAGGGAATATACTGGGAGAATATTTATACATAATTTGTTCTATAATATATAGTAGTAATTGCAATCCCAGAATACTAGACACATTACATTTCAAATAAGAGTTACATTCTTTGAACTCAGTTAATTAGTTTATTTTGTAGTTTATTTAATCCCTGATCAATAAATTACAAAACTCTAAGCAAGCCATTCTAAAATACTATGCTTGTAAAATCTCAGGGTGAGGGACTGCATGCACCTTCAAATATATGTTTTACAATGTTCATGATTTTATTATTGTCTTCTCACATCCTATATATTCAATAAGCTATTACTGAACAAAGTGTAATGTCTAAACTAATACTCTACACTATAAAATAGTATTACACATTATGCTATAATGTTGGAGTTTTATGCCTCTATAAAATTGTTTTAGGAAATGATTTTTGGGTCCAAGCTTTAGGCTTTTTTCCCTTGAGTGCATCTCATTTTAAAGCAGTTTAGTTGGCATTTATTTTTCTTGAAAATCAAACACCATGAAACATAATAGAATATTGATCACCTTCTTTTACTGTTTTCAGAATCTATTATCTCTGTTGTTACACAGAGCTGTTAATACTGCATGGTTTGGTAGCTCTCCATGATTCATGGGAAGATGGTAGCAGAGGCCTCATGCCATGCACAAGGTGGCATCCAGGACACCTACAGAGAATTCCTTGGAGACCTCTCTGAACTCCAGATCTAGCTCAGGCAGAGTGTGACTTTCGTGTCAAGATTTTGGTCCTTTCCTAAATACAAACAACTATGATGACTATACACAAGTTTTTTGTAATAGTGAATTTTTTGTGTCAACTTGACGGGGATGCCCAGATGGCTGGTAAACAATTATCTGTGCCTGTGTCTGTGAGGGTGTCTCCGGAAGAGATTAGCATTTGAATCAGTAGACTGAGTAAAGAAGATAGCTCTCACCAATTTGGGTGGGCATCACATAAGTCCCTTGAGAGTCTGAATAGAACAAAAAGGCAGAGGAAGGGTATATTCACTGTCTTTGCTTGATCTGAGACATCATCGTCTCCTCCCTTCAGACACTGGCACTCTCTTATATTTCAATATATATCCTGTTGGCTTTGTTTCTCTGAAGAACCCTGATTAATACATTTCTCCACCTTTTTTCTCCTCTGCCACATATGACAGTTGAATTTTACATTCATGACACAGTTATACATGTAGACCAAAAATTTTGTAGATATTTGGGGATATTCCTAAAACTGTTAGGGGGAAAAGACAAAAGCAAACAAAATAATAAAATAAAAAGCCCACACAGACCATGTATTGATATAATAGTCATGCAAGCTTAATCCCCAACAGGTGCTCTTTAAAGAGCTTAAAAGATGGCCCAGAAAAATTTTAAAGGATGTCTTAAAGTTTTCTAGGTACCTACTCAATAAATAATACAGATAAAGATAGACAAGCGAATATATAGTGTATATACTACTGAAGGAAAAAATTCTACTTGATTTAATTATAATTCTACTTGATTTTTAAAAATTGAAGAAAGGTTGGACTTCATCAAAATTAAAAACCTTTGTGGTTCAAAGGATACTATTAAGAAAGTAAAAAGAGAACTCATAGAATCATGTTTCATATATATCAAGTCATATATCCGATAAAGAACTTGCCTGTAGAATATGTAAAGTCTTACAATTCAATTTATAAAAAGACAATTTAACACAATTTAAAAAAATGGACAAAAGACCTGAACAGACATCTCTCCAAAGAAGATATACAAATTACCAATAAGCACATAAAAATATTCTCAGTATTATTAGCTGTGAATAAAAAATGTTGCCTGCCATATCAGTAAACAAAGGATGTTGCAGCCATCAAGCCATCACATTATAGCCACCCAGATGGTGAGCCCCGAGGGAACTCAGGATGGAGACAAACCAGCTGCCAGCTGCCAAGCCCTCGACCACTGCAGCCACCCCCAGTGGTACACCCTGAGGGGACTCAGGATGGGAAAAGAACAAGATACTGGTCCTAGATAGCTATGGTACATATCAAAGGAATGAGTTCAACTCTTACATCTTCCCATACGTAGAAGAGTGCCAAATTCCTTGAGATATCTGGTTTTCTTTAGTTAACAGTAATGTTTTGAAGTTTTGACTACCTGGTCTTTGTTGCAAAAACTTCTATATATCCTGGCTCCTTCCTTACCTCTTTGTAGCAATCTCTCAGAGCTATCTGAGAGGCTGAATCCTGGGCTTAAGTCCTCCGTTGTGTTCACCAAATAAAACATAATTCTCAAGTTTTAGGTTGTGCAATTCTTTTTCAGTCGGCATAGTCATTAGGGAGATGAATATCAAAACCATATATACTAGGATGGCTATACTAAAAAAGACAGATAACACATGTTAGAGAGAAAGTAGAGAACCTGGAGCTTTCATATAACACTGGTGGGAATGTAAAATGGTGCAGCTACTCTGGAAAACAATTTGGCAGTTCCCCAAAAGAATAAACATAGAGTTATGATAAAGACCCTGCACATCTACTTCGAGGTATACTCCCTAGAGAAATGAAAACCTATACACATATATTCATAGCAGCATTATTAATAATAACCCCCAAATGGAAACAACCCAAATGTCTTTCAACTGATGAATGGATAAACAAAATATAATATATCCAAACAATGGAATGTTATTTAGACATAAAGGGGAATGAAGTACTGATACATGCTACACCATGGATGAACCTTGTAAACATTATGTGAAGTGAAAGAAGTCAGTCACTAAAGACTGACTTTATATTATTCCATTCATATAAAATGGAATAGACAAACATTTGTCCAGAAAATACAAATATTTAGAGAGAAAGTAGATTAGTGGTTCCCTGGGACTGGGGAGGTTGGGGAGAAATGAAGAGTGACTACTAGTGCGTATGGGATTTCTTTTTGGGGTGATGAAAATGTTCTAAAATTGACTGTGGTGATAGTTGCCCATCTCGGTGAATATACTAAAAACCATTAATTATGTGCTTTAAATGAGTGACTTGTATGGTATATTAATTAATCCTCAATAAAAAATACATATAAATTGAAGGGCATGTTCCTGGTTTTGCCAAGAGGCAGTATTTCTGTTTCACCTGAAATGAAGTAGCCCCATCATTCCTCCCAGATTTTCCTCCTTACAACTAAAAATCTCTGGATATAATACAACAAGCATAGGAAAACTGAAAGGTGAAAATAAGGTCGGCAACCTAAGGACCTCAGAACTTTAGGAATGACACAGTGGTGACTTCTCTGGATTTCCTCATTGCTTCCCATATATCTCAGACAGAGTATTGCAGAGGCCTCCAACACAGAACTGTCAAACACACAGACAAAAAGAAAATAATAATAAAATAAAAAGGCTCCAAGGAAATTTTTCCCTTTAGGCAAAGTACTGAAAAAGTGTGTTTTAACAATAGAAAATTGTTTCGGCAATACCCACCTTACTCTGGCCAAACACCAGTAGAAAAATCACCTTCCTGCCTTTCATGCTTCCGCTATCTCTTCCTACCCTCTGCCCTGAGGAAGTAGGCAGCATGCTCTGATTCCCCCGCTGTGAGCTGTTGGTGGGACCTAGCTGGAAGCTGTTCTTCCATCTCTGCCTGGCAGAAGCAGGCAGCGGTTATCTGATTCCCCTGCTGGTGTATTATTGGCAAGATGGAGGGGGTAGTTGATCTTCCATTCCCCATCAGGCAGAAGTAGATAGTCCTTTGATTCTCCTGCCCAGGTAGTATGAGTGAGGCTGCCTGCAGGAAGTGGCTCTTATATTCCTTACCTGGTAGAAGTATATGACACTCCGATTCCCCCTCTCAGGCTAGTGATGGCAGGGTCTAGTGAGTGAGCCGAACCCTACTCAGCAGCAACAAGATTTAACGAGGTAGTGTGAGGTGCCATCTCATGTCCGCAGAGCCTGGTGGGGAGCTGAGCCTCCACCCGCACAAGGCATTATGAGGTAAATGTGGTGGCAGGCAGTGCTAGTTGGCACTCTGTTCTCATCCTCTCCCTTAGTGTCAGTGGGGCCCTGTGTGGAGCTGAGTTTCTGACCCCACCGTGTAGCAACAGAGAAGTATGAGTCAGCCCTCTGTTTACTCTGTCTCTAGTGGCAGTGAAGTCCAGAGGGGAGGTGATCTTTTTTTTTTTTTTAACGTCTTTATTGGGGTATAATTGCTTTACAATGGTGTGTTAGTTTCTGCTTTATAACAAAGTGAATCAGTTATACATATACATATGTTCCCATATCTCTTCCCTGTTGCGTCTCCCTCCCTCCCACCCTCCCTATCCCACCCCTCCAGGTGGTCACAAAGCACCGAGCCGATATCCCTGTGCCATGCAGCTGCTTCCCACTAGCTATCTACCTTATGTTTGTTAGTGTGTATATGTCCATGCCTCTCTCTCACCCTGTCACAGCTCACCCTTCCCCCTCCCCATATCCTCAAGTCCGTTCTCCAGTACGTCTGTGTCTTTATTCCTGTCTTACCCCTAGGTTCTTCATGACATTTTTTTTTTCTTAAATTCCATATATATGTGTTAGCATACAGTATTTGTCTTTTTCTTTCTGACTTACTTCACTCTGTATGACAGACTCTAGGTCTATCCGGGAGGTGATCTTAAAAGCCCCTTCAGAGCCAACAAAGCAGTGCAAGGCAGTGCTACACTTTTGCTGGCATGACGTTGGAAGAGCCCAGAGAGAAGTTGATCATATACACCCACCCGAGCCTCACACTATACCTAAAAAGGGGGACTGCCTACTGAAAAAAGATTCAATAGGACCCAGATTCTCATAATATAATATGCAAAATGTTCAGGGTATAACAGAAAATTACTCATCATACCAAGAACCAAGAAAATAACAACATGAGTGAGAAAAGAAAATCTGTGGACACCAACACTGAAGTCGATCAGATGTTGGAATTATTTAACAAGGATTTTAAGCAGCCATAATAAAAATGCTTCAAGAAGTAGTTATGAATTTTTAAAGAAAAAGAAAAAAATAGAAAGTCTAGATAAGAAATAGCAATTATTAGAAGGAACCAAATGGAAATTATAGAACTGACAAATATAATAACCAAAATAAAAACTCACTAGGTCACCTTGATAGTAGAGTGGAGATGACAGAGAGTAGAATCAGGGATCCTAAGTGCAAATCAGTAGAAATCACCCAATCTGAATGATAGAGAGAAAATAGACTGACAACAAGAACAATAACAACAGAATGTCAGGGAAAATAAATAAATAACAATAAAGCTAACATTTTATCATAAGATTCCCAGAAAGAGATTAGAGATTGAACCTGAAAAATCAGTTAAAGAAATAAAGGCTGAAATTTTCCAAATTTAGTAAAAGACATAAGCTTATGGATATAAGAAGCTGAGTGAAACCAGGATTGGATAAACCCAAAGAAATACATGCCAAGATGCACCATATTTGAACTTCTAAAAACTAAAGACATTAAAAAGTCTTGAAAGCAGCTTGAGAGAACAACATATTACTTATACGGAAACACCAATTTGGATAACAGTGGATCTATCATCTGATACTATGGAGGCCAAAAGGAAGTGGCATAACATTTTTTCAAGTACTGAAAGAAAATAAATGTCATCAGTGAATTCTATATCCTGGAAAAATATCCTTAAAAAATGGAGGGAAATAAAGACATTTTCAGATGAAGGAAACCTAAGAGAATTTGTTGCTAGCAGACCTACATTCAAGAATGACTAAAAGAAATTCTTTAAATAGAAAGATGGTAAAAGAAGGTCTGAAACTTTCAAAATGAAAGAATATCAGAATAAATAAAAATAGAGATAAATTTAATAGACTTACTTCTCATGAGTTTTGTAAATCATATCTGATGGTTGAAGCAAAAGGTATAATGCCAAGTGATCTGGTGCTTAATATATGTAGAGAGAAATACTTAAGACAATTATGTTTAAACAGTAGTTGGGATAAAGAGGCATAAATAGAAGTAGGTTTGAAGTGGTAAATTGTTGATATCACTAAAGCGTGATCAGTTGTGTATGTATGTACAATATGTAGAACCTAGAGCAACCACTAGGAAAACTACACAAAATTATATACTCGAAAACTATAAATAAATCAAGATGGAATCCTAAAATACGTTCCAATAACCTACTAGAAGATAAGAAAACACAACAACTGAAACAAACAGAAAACAAATAATAAAATGGTAGACTTAAGCCCTAAGAAGTCAATAATTACTGCTGTGGACTGAATGTGTCTTCCCAAAATTCATAGGTTGAAGCCCTTATGTAATGGTATTTGGATCAGGAGACTTTGGGAAATAATAAGGTAAGGAGGGTGGAAGCCTCGTGATGGAATTAGCATCCTTATACAAAGAGGATGAACACCCTCTCTTTCTCTTTCTTTGCCATATGAGGATACAATGAGAAGGTAGCCTTCTGCAGAGCAGGAAGCAGATCCTCATCAGACACTGGATGTGCCACCAACTTGATCTTGGACTGCTCATCCTCCAAAACTGTGAGAAATAAATGTTTGTTGTTTACACCACTCAGTGTATGGTATTTTTGTTATAGCAGCCTGAACTAAGACAATGACCTTAAATGGTAGTCTAACTGCACCAGTTTAAAAGCAGAAATTGGCATAATGGATTAAAAACAAACACCACCCCTCTAAACATAATCCAGTATGTCTCCTACAAGCTCACTTTAAATACAACCACATAGGTAGGTTGAAAGTAAAGGATGGAAAATATGCCATGCAAATGTTAACCAAAAAAATAAAAAGCAATAGTGGCTATTTAAATATCACATAAAAAGTAGACTTTGGAGCACAGAAAATTTCTAGAGATTAAGAGGGAGAATATATAGTGACAAAAGGATCACTCCACCTAACACTAAATAATAGAGCCCCGAAAAACATGAAGGAAAGACCACAGAGCTTTAAGGAGCAATAGAGGAAGACACAGTTATAGTTGGGAACTTCAAGACAACTCTCAGCAATTGATAGAGCTACTACACAGAAAGTAAGCAAGGATATAGAAAAGCTGTACAATAGAATCAACCAAGAGGGTTTATTTGACATATGTAGAACATCCCACCCAACAGCACAATAAATATTTTTTTCAAATGTCCTTGAAACCTTCACCAAGATACACCGTATCCTCTGCCATAAAACAGACCTTAATAGATTTAAAAATAATTGAAATCATATAGAGTTTGTCCTTTGATTATGATGAAAGCAAACTAGGAATCAATAACAGAAAGATAAAGGAAGCTCTCCAAACATAAGGAAATTAAACAACACAACTCTAAATAATCCATAGGTCAAAGAGGAAATCTTAAAGGAAATAAAAATGACATAAAACTGAATAAAACTAAAACACAACATATCAAAATATTTGAGATACAATTAAAGCAGTGCTGAGGGGGGAATTCCTAGTACTAAATGCTCACATTAGAAAAGAGAAAGATCTGAAATTAATAATCTAAAACTCTACCCCTGGAAACCAGAAAAAGAAGAGAAAAGTAAACATAAAGCAAGCATAAAGATGAAATTACAAAGGTTAGAAATCAGTGAAATTGAAAACAGAAAAACAATAGAAAAAATTAATGAACTAAAAAGATGCTTCATTAAAAACAGCAAAATTGATAATTTTCTAGTAAGACTAACAAAAATCCATATCAGGAATAAAATATGTGATATAATGTCATATTATGCAGGCATTAAATGGATAACAAGGTATTACTGTTAATAGCTTTATTTTCATAAATTCAAAAACTTAGAAGAAATAGACCAAAAAAATCTGAAAAACCATAAATTACCAAGCTTCAACTAAGAAGAAACGAGTAACCTAAATGGTCTTATCACCATCAAAGAAATTAAATTTGTTACTAAAATCTCTTGAAAAAGAAATTAGGCCCCGTGTTTTCACTGGAGAATTCTACAAACGTTTTAAATATTTGACACCAATTTTTACACTATTTATCCCTGAAAAAAGAAGAGGAGAGGAATCTTTTCACTCATTTCATGAGGCTAGTATTACCCTGACAACAAAATCAGATAAAGATGGTACCAAAAAAGAAAACTACAGACACAATATCTTCCATGAATTTAGACACAAGAATCCTTAACAAAATATTAGCAAGTGAAATCCAACAATACATCAAAAGAATTATATACCATAAACAAGTGAGATTTATTCCAGGAATACAAGGATAGTTCAACTTTTGAAAATCAACCAATTTAATCTACCCTATCAACAGGCTAAAAATGACAAATCATATGAATATGTCAATTGATACATAAAAAATATTGGACAATATCCAACAAATATTTATGATAAAGACTCTCAGCAAACAAAGAATAGAGGAGAACTTCCTTAAACTGATAGAGGCATCTACAAAAAAACGTATAGCTAGCATCATATTTAGTGAAGAAACACTGAATGTTTTCCCTCTAAGATCAGGAGGAAGGCAAAGATGTCTGCCTTTATCACTTTTATTCAACATAGTATCAGTAATTCTAGCCAATGTGATAAGACAAGAAGAAATCCAAGGCATACAGATTAGAAAGAAGGAAATAAATTTGTCTATACTTGTAGATGACATGATTGCCTATGTAGAAAATCCCAATGAATCAACATAAAATCTTCTATAATTAATTAGTTAGCTCATCAATTTCACAGGATACAATAAATCAATCACATCTTTATATACTATAATAATAATGGCTGTGTGGAAACCAAAATTTAAAATACAATACCATTTACAATCACCACAAAGAAAATGTAATATTAGATATAAACTTAATAAACGTGTAGGATCTATATGCTAAAACTTACAAGATGCTCATGAAAAAAATTGAAGACAACCTAAATAAATGGAGAGATGTATTATGTCCATGGATTGGAAGACTCAACATAGTAAAGGTGTTACTCTTCCCCAAATTGATCATTGGGTTAATGAGATTCTTATCAAAATCCAAGGAAAGTTTTTTGTACACATAGACAAGATTTTCTAAAAGTTATATGGAAAGACACAGTCTCCAGTGTAGCTAAAACAATCTTGAAATAGAGCAAGGTGGAAGAAGTCATTCTACTGATACTAAGGTCTCTTATATAGCTACCACAATCAAGACTATCTGGTTTTGGTCGGGGGATAGACACATAGATCATTGAAACAGAATGAGAATCCAGAAATAGATCCACACAAATATGCCCAACTGATTTTTGATGAAGGTGCAAAAGGAATTCAATGGAGGAAAGACAGACTTTTCAGCAAACGGTGCTGCAGTAACTGGACATCCATAGTCACAAACAAACAAAAAACCCTTAAACTAAATCTCACGCTTTTTTTTTTGTAATTAAAAATTTTTTTTGGTATCAGGATTGTGCTAGTTTCATAAAATGATTTGGTAAGTCTTCCCTCCCCATTTATTTATTTACTTATTTATAATTGAAGTAGAGTTGAATTACAGTATTATATTAGTTTTAGGTACACAACATAGTGATCCAGTATTTTTATAGATTATACTCCATTTAAAGTTATTATAAAATATTGGCCATATTCCCTGTGCTGTACAATATATCCTTGTAGATTATTTATTTTATACATAGTAGTTTGTACCTCTTAATCACCTATCCTTATCTTGCGCCTTCCCCCTTCCCTCTCCCCACTGGTAACCACTAGTTTCTTCTCTATGTTTGTGAGTCTGTTTCTGTTTTGTTATATTCATTCATTTGCTTTATTTTTTAGATTTCCCATATAAGTGATAACATACAATATTTGTCTTTCTACCTCTGACTTATTTCACTAAGCATAATACCCTCCAGATCCATCCATGTTGTTACAAATGGCAAAATTTCTTCCCTCCCCTTCTCTTTTCTGAAAATATGTAAGGTTGTTATTGTTTCTTTCTTAAAAGTTCAACACAGTTCACCAAGAATGTTATCTAGAGTGGAATTTCTTTATGGGAAGATTTTGGAGTATGAATACAATTGCTTTAGTTTGCATAAGACTATTTAGGTTTACTATTTCTTCTTGTTCTTAGTTTTGGTAATTTAAGTTTTCCAAGAAATCTGTCCATTTGACTAGGTTGTTGAATTTAATTTTCATAATTTTTCCTTATGATCTTTTTATATCTCCAGGGTCTTCAATGATGTCTTCTCTTTCATTCCTGAAATTGATAATCTTTGTGTTTTGTTTTCTTTTTCTTTAGAAGATTAGCTAGGAATTTATGAATTAAATTAATTAATAATTTAATTTTATTATATATTTCAAAGAACTGATTATGGCCCTATTGAATTTCTGTTTTCCTTTTCTTTTTATTTTATTGATTTTGTCTCATTTTACCGATACCTTCATTCTATTTTTTTTCAAATGATATGTTGTAGACCCTAGACACCATTATTTTTCTCTGAACAAGGTTGAGTTTTGTTCTAGCAGGCAGCTAAAATACTGAGAAATTACTTTAAGATGGTGAAGGCTTGGCTTTTGCCTTTGTTAGGTAGGTCTTTACTTTTATTTTGCTCTTGACTCTCAAGTCATGGTTCATTTTTGTTTCAATGGAAAGTCACTGTAACTTGGCAAGACCTGAACTCCATACCTCTTGCTATGGGAAGCTGAGGAAATTTTTGCTCAGCTTTCTTAGACTTTCGGCTGTTGATAACCCCCCTTGGGTCTTTGGAGTCTTGCTACATCATGAGCTGTTTTGCAGTCAACCAAGGATTTGAGGGGAGTTTCTACACAGATTTTGGTGTTCTCCACTGTGGGTCCCTCAATTTCCAGGGGCTCTAAATATGTTCTAAATGTGTCCTCTGACTTCTCAGGGAAATAAAAATGCAGCTTTCTCCTTGATCTCCATTTACGTACTTGGGTTGGGGAAAGCCTTAGGGAAAAGCCAAAAAATGTGATCTCACCTAGTTTGGTTCCTTTCACTCAAGAGTTGAATCCCCTCCAGTTTCAATCTGCTTTTGGTGGCTCTCCCGTGCCTTTCCACAGTTGCATTTTATACTTCATTTACAGTTTGTAATCGTTTGGGCAGGAGAATGACACTGATAACAAGTTACTCCATCATTACCCTTGGAACACAATAAACCTCATTTTTACTGTTAATATTACACTAAGAGAATTTGCATGTTTTTATCTTATTATTATTATGAACATTTATTATTACCAATTTTACCTCTGTTTCTCCTTCATTATCACTTTGGCTTTGATTTAGTAAATGTAATTGTGCTTTTATTACTAGAAGTGTTTTGGCATCATTCTTACTTGTGGACAAAATAGGTGTAAATTTATTATGGATAGTTTATCCATCCATTTTTTTATTACCAAAAGTTTATCCATAGGTGAGTTTAAAAATAAACCATCAAAAACAAAAGTCTCAGAACTCACAGGTATTTAATTCCTATGTCTATGAATGCATATCAGTAACTTGATGATTATCAATAGCAGTACTTACATAACGTCTTACAATTATCACTATGCATTCTTTGAGCACTGTAGTTAAGCAGCACTGGACTTGAAGATGTCAGCGTGATAGTTGAAATGGGGTTTTCACTTTGTTTTCCTTCTTGCTTTGGCTTCATAATCCCATGACTACTCCTGGTTAGGATATTTTTGTCTTCAAGCTTCAGTGAGCTGTGTTCATAAAGAAGCAGAACAATGGTGGACGAATGAGGAGGTAAATGAAGAGGCCATGGAGGAGGAGAAAGTCTATACTTGAATAATTATAAATTGTTCATGGGGAATGGTTGAATATATATTAGTGATCTTGACTTTTGGCAAGACATTTACTGAGAAAATAACTCCCATTGCTCTACAATGAGAGTGTTCAGCAAATAACAGCTCAGGGCTCCACTTCATTTTCCTTTTGAATTAATCTCCTCAAAGTCTTTCTTTAAGAATCCATTAGTAGGTCAGAGGGCTTAGCATCAGTTTCATTCTCCTCTATTCTTTTTCCTCTCATGGCTTCCCCCCACCCCCTGCTTAGACTCTATTTTTCCTTCTCCTTTTAGAAGCTATAAAAATATGTAAGTAATAAATTTTTTTTTCTCCATTGGTCATTACGTGCATATGGTACTTAGTGAAGACATGGTTATTTAGCAGAATGGATGTTTATAAAATAAAAGGAACATTGTTAATAACTAACATATGGATTTTCTAAGTAATTTACTAGTATAATGTAAATGTAAATATTTTAGGTGGAAGAAATGCAAATTTTCAAGCAACTGCCCATCCATCAGGGTTGCTGTAATTTTCATTAGGCTTGTGAAAAGTTAAGGAATGTAAGACTGTGCATTGTAACTTATGAAGTTCAATACTCAAGGGCAGTATTTTTATCCACTTGAAAACTGAAGAATATTGAAATGGCCCTAATTGCATTTAATTGTTTGTAAATGTTATAAAGCAAATCCTTTATCAGTCTCCATACTAAGTGTTCTAATATTTCCCATTTTCAACAAATGTAAATAGGACTTTGAAAACTTTGTCTGTCTAAAAGAAGGCTAGATGTTATTGTGCATACTAGTCACATGGACCTGGCTGAGAGCTTTAAGCTATGAGTTTTGAGAGTGTAAGCAGAAGATAAAAGTCTTATCAAAAACTAAAATTATAGACCCAATAAGTGGTATGAGCATCTATGCAACCAGATAAAAAGAGCACCACCAAAGAGGCTAGCTAGATCCTCCACCTGGCTCTCTGTATCTTATTCTCTAGTTGCCTGGCAATGGACAAGCTTAAGTTAGATTTTAATTGAAAGAGAAAGAGTTTCCTCAGATCATTTTATTCTTATAATATTCTATTTCTTTCAATTTCTCTATTAGTTTGTATTACTCTTTTTTATTGATATATATATATATATACATACATACATATGATTTATAAGCATTATTTTTAAATTATTGTAAGTGACATAAAGACCAAGATACAAGGATGATATAGCTGCAGCGGTGGTAAACCCACTGACAATTTGATCGATTTACCTAAGTGGCTGCCTTCCTCCCTCACTAGTTCCCCTGGATTCCTTTCAAAGAAGTAAATTCAAATGAAGAGGACTACCCTTTCAGAGCTTTTCTTTCATCAGTGGTTTGTGGTAATTGCACTCTTATTGCTAGAGGCTCAACGAGCACAAAATGTTTAGTTTTCTAGTTACTAAATTTGAAGCATATTTTTTTTAGGATCATAAGGTGAAAATTCTAGTTTTATATAACAGTTAAAATTTGAAATTGTGATGAGGTGAACCATTCACCAGAAAGTCCTTATCAGGAATATCTTATGAGAAAGACAGTCATACTGAAGGGAAGCGAGTAGTGAGGATGTACCAGGAGAGCCCAGCGTAAGGGGCAATTCTGACCACCCCTAAGCTGCTAGTGGGCAAGTATGGGTTGGGAGCTGAAGTCCTTTTGGTCTCTTCCAGTTCTGGAAGTAATGTGAAGTGAGACAGGGGAAATCAGAAAGTGAAATAGAGAGGTAAAACAGAAAAGCAGAGTGCCTGGAGAATTTTAGTAATAGCATTAAAAGTTTTTCTGGATTGACGGGTGAGACAATAGAGAATAGTTGTAATGCCAAAGAATGGAAGAGAAGAAAAACATGACTTGTATAATATTGCTGTTGTTTATAAATTAAATCACTAAAATTGTATTATATGCAAGTAAAGACTGTAATTCCTTTTAAATTCCTCTTAGTTGCTCAGTTGTGCTGCTTTGAATGTGACTTTGAGTTGAGCCTGAGCCACATGGGGTCCCAGATTTATTTTGTTCACAAAATTCCATGGTTTCTAAGTGTGAAAAGGTACATTAAAAGCTGATTTATCTTTTAGAATAAGAGGCACAAAACCAGGCATAGAAAGAACAATAGAGTCCTTGAGTTCTTACTCTGCTCTTCCACCAACTACCCGGAGGATTTGGGGGAATTTTTAACTGTTCTGGGCCACATTTTCTTAATTTGCAAAATAAAGGGCCAGGTGAGGTAATTGAAAGGTTAGCTTTTGCCTCTGAAAATCTGTGTTTTATTAGTTAAAATGTCAGCATGAGCAAATGGAGTTATTTTATTACTAATGACTATTAATACATTTATAAACAATAATGCCAACAATAAGACTAGCTGTCCCTTAATGAATCTTTTTCTCTATGTCAGGAATTATCTGTATATTATCTAACTATGTCTTATTTAATTTTGACAATAGTCCTTTAAGGTGGGTATTATTATCCCCATTTTATAGGTGAGGAAACTGAGACTCAGAAAGTTTAAATTAGCTGAGACCTCAAGCTTGCAGCTAATTGATGCTAGAAATGAGATCTGAACCCAGGTCTACCTGACTCTGAGGTCAGGATGGTGTCAGGAAATATGTCTACAAAAGAAGGCTTGAGCCCCCTGGCCTGAGTATCAGAACCAGCAACTCCCAGAAGGTATCACAGCAATTTCCAGCATCCCCAGAGCAAGGCTTGACAGTGAGCTGTCATCATTCAGTCAGCTAGCACCCCAGAGTGCCATCACAGCTAATCTTTTTCACTAGCTTTGTAGCATTCACTAGGTGAAGAATTGCTGCTGTTTCCTTCTCTCCCTAGAAATACCGCTATCCATATTCAAGGTGAACCTACAGCTTGTTCTGTGCAGGGTGGAACCAATGGATGGGTCCTGTTGGGTTGGCCAAAAGGTTCGTTCTGTTTTTTCCATAAGATGGCTCTAGTAGCACTTAGTTGTCTTTAACTTCATTTGAAACAATTTTGTTAGATTGTATGTGACAGTTGTCCTATCTGAGTGCATTTAAAAAAAGACTTATCAAAACTGGTGAAATTTTTGTAGCCATTTTAATATTGAAAATGGAAGAAAAAAAGCAACATTTGCAGCATATTATGCTTTATTATTTCAAGAAAGGTAAAAATGCAACCGAAACGCAAAAAAAGACTTGTGCAATGTATGGAGAAGGTGCTGTGACTCATCGAACGTGTCAAAAGTGGTTTTGGAAGTTTCGTGCTGTAAATTTCTCACTGGATGATGCTCCATGGTTGGGTAGACCAACTGAAGTTGATAGCGATCAAATCAAAATATTAATTGAGAACGATCAATGTTATACCACGTGGGAGATAGCCGGCATACTCCAAATATCCAAATCAAGCGTTGAAACTCATTTGCACCAGCTTGGTTATGTGAATCACTTTGATGTTTGGGTTCCACATAAATTAAGCAAAAAAAACCTTCTTGACCATGTGTCCGCATGTGACATACTTAAGCCTAATGCAAACGGTCCATTTTTGAAACAAATTGTGATAGGTGATGAAAAATGGATACTGTACAATAATGTGGAACGGAAGAGATCATGGGGCAAGCGAAATGAACCACCACCAACCACACCAAAGGCCGGTCTTCATCCAAAGAAGGTGATGTTGTGTATATCGTGGGATTGGAAGAGAGTCCTCTATTATGAGCTCCTTCTGGAAAACCAAATGATTTATCCCAAGTACTGCTCCCAGTTAGACCAACTGAAAGTAGCACTCGACGAAAAGTATCCAGAATTAGTCAATAGAAAACACATAATCTTCCATGAGGATAACACAAGACGGCATGTTTCTTTGATGACCAGGCAAAACCTGGTACAGACTGTCTGGGAAGATCCGATTCATCTGCCGTATTCACCAGACGTTGTACCTTTGGATTTCCATTTATTTAGGTCTTTACAAAAATCTCTTCATAGAAAAAATTTCAATTCCCTGGAAGACTGTAAAATGCATCTGGAACAGCTCTTTTCTCAAAAAAATTAAAAAAGTTTTGGGAAGTTGGAATTATGAAGTTACCTGAAAAATGGCAGGAGGTAGTGGAACCAAAGGATGAATACATTGTTCAATAAAGTTGTTGGTGAAAATGAAAAATGTGTCTTTTATTTTTACTTAAAAACTGAAGGCACTTTTTGACCAACCCAATATATTGAGAGGTGCAGAATGGCATTCTTACAGACTCCACGCTACTTTTTTTTTTTTTTCAAACTTCAGGCCTAAAGCATATCTGCTTGTGCCATAGCTACTCTTGAAAGATTCTGTTGGGTTTTATGTAATAGTTGCTCAGAATCTCAGTAAGTTTCTTAGGGAAAACAATTCTGAGGGTTCTGACTCTTTTTGTTAAACATAATTTAAAAATCAGTCCTCAGGCCAGGCAGGCTGTACATACACTATGATTGTCATCTTCCTCTCCTCTGTCCCTCTCCCCTAAAACAAACACATTCCCTCTTTCTCTAGTTAGCAAACTTAAGCCCCCATGCCTATCTAAGTATACAGACCCAGATGGGGAATGGAGAATGATGTATGGAGCTGTCTGCATCCATTTCAGCCAGACAACATGCCATCTTACACCCAAACCAAATTTATGGAGGAAACATCTTAGTTGAGTCCTAGACAGAAAGAGCAACAATAGGAGCTTGTTGTCCTGACCTATAAATAAGGTTGTAAAATTTTAGGGAATGCATCACGGTCTTCTTCCACATAAATTTTAAGGCATAATTGTGAGCTTTCCAGGTAGAATTAATTGTTCTCTCTTCTGTGGTCCTAGACCACATTTATTTATATCTCTATTATAATATGGATCCTACTTTTTTCTTGCATTACTGTGATTTATGTATGTGCCTTATCTCTCCTCCTAGACTGTAAACTTCTTAAGGCCATAGACCATATTTATAGACTCAAACTGAATATTTAAATGCTTAGAAACATAGCTTAAATCTTTCTGATATTCTCCTACCATATATCTGTGAAACATCTAAAATTTAAAGTTCACAATAATGACTTGAATTCAGAATTCAAAGTTGGTTAGAATGCTTAGGATTATTTCTTTGTAGAAAAGAAAATGTTAGTAAAGAGGATTATCAAGATATATAACATGTCCTTACCATTTGGCCAAGTCAGATCTTAACAGTAGGAGAAATTGTGTGAAATAGAAAGAAAAGGCATAATCCTTTTTCTATTGACAGACAATCTCTCTTCATAAAGCCAGGCTAGTTTCTCAACAGAGGACAGTGCTCCTAGGACCGTTGGAGGTTTGTGAAAGATTCAGTTTTCATTTCTGTCCCAAATTCTGTCCCTAAGAGGGTAAAGATATATAGGATAAATAATACATTTCAATCAAAGAGAGATAATGGCTTTGTCAGATTGTATGTTGTTAAAATTCTAAATGTTATTTATTTGATTCACTAGAGATGATCAGTTATATTGCCATTCCAAAGCCCTTTGGAGCTACAAAGCCACTTTTCCTACTATTTGCCTTTTTGAATTATATCCTTTTTCTGTCTCTCCATAAAGATCAAAATATGATGTTTTAGAGATTTTCACTGATAAATTCTGCAAGGTCAATAAAGTGACATTTTGCCCAGAGATCCTGATAATCAAGATTGTATCAGGGCTTTTCACTTGCTTATTATCTATTTATTATCTTTTTTAATCTCTGTCTAACTATCATTTATTTATCTCTCATCTATCCATCCACCCATTTATCTACCCTCTTTCTTAGTCCAAATCTGCCTTTGATAAACAAACAGTCCTCTAATTTTACAAGCATATTTTTCCTCCTCTCCCATGTTCCCTCTTTCCTTATCTCTCTTCCCTCTTTCATTCCATCTTTCCTTCCTTGAGATCCTACTTTAGGCCAGGCATTGTATATAAGGGAAATACATACAACCCATGATAACAAAGATTAGAGGACTTTACACTATGGTAGTGACACAGATTGGCAAAGAAGCCATTTTACAAAGCAAGAACAGCAGCTCTCATGAATATATTCAAAGCAAAATGAGAGTAGAAAGAAAAGAGCAGGTAAGAAAAAGGGATAACAGTTGAGTCAAAATTTGAAGGATGAGTGAGTAGGAGTTTTTATACAGACATTTCAGGCAGAGGGAATTATATATGCCAAGACAGAAGAGAGGTGTGACTCAACAGGACATGTTCAGAGCATTAGAGACATTTGATACTGCCTACAAGGCAAGTGTGTAGGAAGAGTTGGGGATAGGATGATGGGAGACAATGATCTTGGCTGCCATACCAGGCGGTTTGTCCTTTATCCCAAAGGCTCTAAGAGCCACTGGAGGATTTTGAGCAGAGAATGACAAGCTCTAACTTGCATTTTAGATGGATGCAAGGCAAGACTGGAGGAAGGGAACCAGAAAGGAAAGGTGGCCTTCCTCCTTGTGTCCTTACATGTCTTTATATCTCACTCCAGGTGAGCGATGCTGAGAAACTGAAAAAGGGTAGTGGCAATGACAGTGGAAAGCAAGGGAAAATGAAAGAATTACATAGGAGATAAAATTAACCTAGTGATTGGATAAGGGAGACAGTAAGAAAGACTCTATAGTCTTCTAGCTCTTACTGCACTCCTTGTATATTTCTCATTTGAATTGTAACATTTTACACACTGAACTTTTATTATTATTTTTTTTATTGAAGTATAGTTGATTTACAATGTTTCAGTTGTACATCAAAGCGATTAAATTATACATATATATATTCTTTTTCGAATTCTTTTTCATTATAGGTTATTTCAAGATATTAAACATAGCTCCCTGTGCTATATAGTAGGTCCTTGTTTTTTTACCTGTTTTATATATAGTAGTGTGCATGTGTTAATCCCAAATTCCCAATTTATCCCTCCCCCACCACCACTTTCCCCTTTAGTAACCATAAGTTTGGTTTCTGTGTCTGTGATAGACATTGAACTTTGCTATTTCATATGCTCTCCAGTAATCTATTGGTCAGAAAAGTCTATCAGCATTAGTTGAAAAAGCTCCATTTTGGGGCCTACCATCAAATTATAGAGTTAGACCTCTACTAAATTCCTGCCTGTCTGAGATTTTAATTTTTGAATGAGAGATTTCTCTGGAATACTTTGTAGGTCTATATTCCTAGTAGACTTCTCTGAGATGACTTGTTTTTTTAAAAGAAGTTTTGACCCTCACGCGGGTAGCTTCTACCTAGTGCTCTTAAGCTAGGTTGAGGTCGTCTTATTCATAAGTGTATAAAAATGCCTGATTCATCAAAGCAATCACTATCAGGAATCACCATGGTCTTTACAGTGTACTATAAAGATGTATGTTACCTCTGACAGGGTTGGAGATATATATTGGTTAATTTTTAGATATTCTGATCTGACATAATTAGAGCTATTAGATTCCCATAATTATCAACATATGAAATTTTTGGCAGTTTTAAAAGTTTTTTTTGTGGAGAAAATGTTGTAGTTGGCATGACTCCTGTTTTTAACTTGTGTTTAACATTCTCCTTTTGTTCCATTCTGAATAGTTGGAGGAGTGCATGATTGAGCCTGTCAATTTGAAATATGGTTTTTAGATTTCAAGATATTGTAGAGATTTTTTTTTACTCTTCTTTTCTTATGACTGAAGGAATTAAGTAGCTATTTTGGAAGATATTTTTGTTCCCATTTTGTGAGGCATTCCACCCAGGACATTCATTTCTTTTCCATTCCTTTAGTAATAATGGTAGTAAAATAATAATAATAATAACAGCAATTATAATAGCTAACAATTATAATACCTAACAATTGTTGAAATACAGGTATGTGCTGACACTATATAAATTGGTTTATATGAATTATCTCATTTATACTTCACAATAAGTCTATGAATCAATGTTTTTATATCCATTTTGCAAATGAGTAAACTGAGGCATTGAAAGTTTAGGAAACTTCTTTAATGCTAAGTAGCTTAAACAAACAGAGCTGGGATTTGAAACCAGTCTGTCTGAGGTAATCACTTTACTATATCAGAAGACCCTTTATATTCTTCCTTAAATATATATGTATATGTAATAATTATATATATGTAATATATCTATAAAACTTCAAAAGGAACATTGTCAAGACTGGAAATTAGAGAATTTCATGTTGGACTTTGTTTCTTGCTAAGTGTGTGATTTTAAAGAATCATTGATTTGCTTAAGCAAAACCTCTGGTAGCTGAAAATAGTAACAAATGAATATACACATGACAAACAGGTAGGGTCTGTCTTAAGAACATAGATTCAAGTTTTGACTTTTACAGAGTTCGGGCAGAAAAGAGTTCTAAAATGTGCATTCAACTAAGAGAGAACCTTTTAACAGTAAGAGGTCTGAAGTTTTTGACTTATAACCACAGCTCTATTAAAAACCTCAGGCATTTTTCTCACTTCAGTTGGTATTGAATAAATTTTTTTTTTAAAAAAGTGGGTATCTCCTGATTGGGGGACTTGCAAATACCCATTTTTATTCAAAAACTTTAGTTACAGCTTTACAAATGAGAAATATATCTTAATTCAAGAAATTTCCAGAAATATACAAACTCATATAGTGGAGAACATCACTAAAATGCAGTGAAATTAGGGATAGAAATGGACTGCAAGCAAAATTGTAAAGAAGACAGGTTGTGCTCTCGGTTACCAGCCTTCCCAATGATCATCTCTCCTTTTCGTCCTAGGATAGCAAGTGTACTAGGGTCCCATATCCACCAAGATTGTCTTCCTGATCTTTCATTAGATCTGACTTGCAAATGATTGAAATGGATACCCTTCCATAGATATTTCCATTTTAGAGGTATCAGAGATTTTACCTGAGGAGATAAATACATAACAAAATTTTAGGCAGGAACCAGGAAATAGAGGTAGTTACTTAAGCTCCTGGGAACTTTGTAAACTCTCTAGAAAGTACAGCAGTATTTGTCTGTATGCAAAGCTGGTCCTGTCTCTTTAGCTAATGTTATCTTTTTTCAGATTGAGCTAAGTCTGAGATTCTCTCTTCCTTGATCAATCAGTCAGTCAACCACATTCAAATGTCCAGTGTATACAAAGGAGATTATGGCAATGACTCATGTCTTTTAATTTCAGCTCATGGGAGAGAAACGAAGTACAGATAATAAAAACCACAATTAACTTTTGTTTACTGTGTCACAGTTTGCAAAACGCTTTTTACATGCATTATCTCATTTAATTTTCACCATATTTCTAAAAAGTAGGCATTTTCATTATATCTGTTTTACAGCTAAAGACACTAAGTTTTAGAGAGGATTGGAGCCAGTCTCAAGTCATCTGGCTTTTAAACTGCAAAGCGAGGGCTTGAACCCATGTCACTGCTTCCTGCAATTCTTGGGACATGGTTAGCTAGATAAATATTGATTTTCTTTCTCATTTCTTCACTTGCTCTCTGCCCACCTGCCCTCACTCATTGTTCCCTCCCTTCTTTGAATCTGTCAACTCACCAATTTCTCCTCATGGAAATAAATCACATAAATATGAAATATCATCAATATCATAAATAAATTTTAATAATAGCTTGTTGAGTAAAGGTATGTGTGAAACAAATATGTATAACCCTTAAACAACAAATATTAGTTGAGGGAATGCATTGTGAATGAATGAGTAAATCAACAAATTAGAGCAGTAGAGAAATCTGGGCAAGTTGAGGGTTTGTCAGCCCAAGAGAAGTAATTGTGTGAGTATCTGAAAGACTTTCTGGCCTTCCCTCTCTATTAATACAGGTCTAGTCACCGTCTAGCAAGGATCCCATTTACTTTGTCCTTAATGAGTTATTTACTCAAAGACAGTTTTCGCAAACAAAGCCTCTAATTTAGAACTGAGGCTTTTTCATATTTTGGTTGTAAGGAGTCATGAAAATTAGAGCACGATCTATACAATCAGAAATTGGTCATTTTTTATTTGACCATTTGCTTCACTCTGCTATGTGCTTCACTGTGCTGTGGAGCCAGGAAGAGAGAGGCTTGCTGCTGCTGCTGCTTCTGCTGCTGTGTGTGCATTGAAAAGAAGTCCAATCTCAGCTTAGGGCCTGGGAAAAGAGATGTGGCAGCTTGGTTCTCCATGTGGAGCAGGAGAGTGGGGAGAAAGAGATGAGTGTGCAGACTAAGAGGGCCAAGGCTACAGCTGGGAGTTGGGCAGGAGCAAGGTGAGAATTTTGTGTAGACACAGAAAGCACAAAGAGGTGTGCCAAAGGCAGGCAGGACAATCAGATGTGTCACAGTAGACCTAAGAGGACACAGCAACTAAGGCAGGTAAGAAGGAAAGGGTCAGATGACCTGAGTCCAAGGCTCAGCTCCACCATTCACTTTCCATGTGGAATCTAGTAAGTCACTTGTGTGTTATAAGCCACAATTTCCTTGTCTGTCCAAAGAGGGTATTGGCATCTTTGCTTTTTAGTCATGGTGATGGTCTTAAAGTTAAAAGTGTGTAATGCTGTACACACTTGTTCACCAACACCATTTGAAATGTAAGAGAGGACAGTTCCCAAAGGAAAATTAAGGTGTCTTACCAGTAGAATTGTGGAAAGATACTGTGCAGACAAAACCAAGAGATGTCCATCAAGGAGTTGACAGTATGCATCTCTTTGATACATTTTCCTTATTTATAACATAAGAGAGTTATGAAAGTGGGGTGCTGGCAACTGTTTAATAACTGGCTCCCCTTCCACTCCTCCTAAATACACATACACACACACACACAAGTAACTATAATTTTATAATATAAAGAATATGTAGCACAAACTTTTCTAATAGTATAACTTACAATACTCTTTGTTGGGAATCTCATATAGCCAATTGATCGTCATAAAATGTTTTCATTGATTTTTGTCATACTTTTATATCTGTAGCCAACCTATGATTGCAATTGCTGGATAAGCATAGCTCCAACAGGAATGTTTATGTTAATAACTAGGATGAAAGAGAAACAATGAAAATATATGCTGGAACTTCACTTGTCCTTAAGTGACATGAATGAGTTCTTTGCTGAACTAGGTAATAGCTTTCAAATAGTGGAAGAATATTTTCTCACAACATACTGGCTACAGACATAACACACTTTTAAGTTTAATCTGCTTTAGTAATGTTTTCTCTATCATTTTTTGCTATGGACTGAATTGTGTCCCCGGAAAGTTGGTATGTTGGAGCCTTAGTCCCCAGTATGATTGTATTTGGAAATAGTATCTATAAGGAGGTAACTAAGGTTAAATGAGGTCATAAGGGTGGGGCCCCAACACTTATAGGATTAGAGTCTTATAATAAGAGACACTAGGGCACTTGTTCTCTCTCTCTTTCCACTGTGTGAGGACATGGAAAGAAGGTCATTATCTGCAAAGGAGGAAAGCTCCCACTGAAAACTAAACACTGACAGACTTGATATTGGACCTTCCAGCCTCCAGAATTGTGAGAAAATAAACTTCTGTTGTTTAAGTCACCCAGGCTATGGTACTTTTTTATGCCAGACTAATAACACTTTAAGTTTAGTTCAAGGTTCAGCAAATTACGACCCTCAGGCCAAACCTGGTTGGCCGTGGGTGAAATCTGGCCATGTCTATTCATTTACATGTTGTCTATGGCTACTTGCAGGCAACAATGGTAGAACTGAATAGCTGTGACAGAGATTATATGACGTACAAAGCCTAAAATATTTCTTATGTGGTGCTTTACAGAAAACATTTGCCGACCCTGGTGTAGCCAATCTACAAATAATAAGTCAAGACTTGTGACATTTGCTGATTTCCTTGGTGTTCACACCATGGCTGATTTCAAGATGCCGATGTGACATCACTGAACACAGAGCTGGGAAGAGATGTGCAATAATAGATTTCCATCACAGACACAATAGATGTAATTTATAACCTTAAAAACACATGATGGTAAAGTGTTGTAAAATAACTGGGAATTGATGACTTTTGAATATTATTACCTTAGTTCTAATATAATTTATTTACTTGTAAATTTATATAATATAATTTTTAATAATGGCTATCTTAACACTCAGCTTGCAAAAATTCCTAAGTATTCAACAATCAACTCTCATGAGCCAGTAGGAGTCAGTTCTAGCTCATCACAGTTCACCTTAAATTCCAGATAGTATTTAAGGTTCCTGTTAGTTGCTACATTGTGGTAACCTCAAATATTGATGTCTAGAAGTTTCCATAACCTGGGTTTTGCAAAAAAGAAGAAAAATAATAATTTAAAAACAAAATTCCATTTGGTCTCTTATAGATACAAATAACTTTCACATGTTTCTTCTAATGATTTCCCAAACTTTCCTGATTGTAAGTATCATTTGCAATGTTTCTTAAGAGATATAGATGCCCAGACTGCTTTCCTGGAGAGTCTAATTCTGCAGGTCTGGGTTGGGACCTGGACATGTTTATTTTTAACTAATCCCTCAGTTGACTCCTATGAATGTTGAGAAACCTTGATTTTGGACTGTGGCTTTAATAAAGGACTGTTGGTAACTATTATCCATTTGTAAGAAAATAAAGTTGTATCCTTCTAACACCAAAATAAATTTAAGTAAATTGAAGATTTAAATGTAAAATCTTTAAAAGAAAACATGACTACTCCAAATGTTGGAGAACATCCAGCTTTTCTAAGCAAGAAAAGAACAATGCATTTTATAGCATAAATATGTTAAATGTACCTACAATTAAAAAAATGATTAACTGGGAAAATATTGTATTTCATGTGATAAAGGGTTGATATTGCTGATTTAGAAAGAGCTCTTTGAAATCAATCAGAACGTGCCATCACCCCAAAAGAAAATGGATAGAAGACCTGAACAGGCAATTCAAAAAAGTAGAAATATGAATAACCAATGAATTTATGAAAAAAAGTTGAATTGCATGAAAAAATAGAGATAAAATTTCTTCTTTCAGATTAGTGAAGATAAAAATAATATCAAAACTTTAAGTCAATAAAGGTATGTGAAAAACTTCAGATTTATGGACCATTAGTGGGAGAGTAAATTGGAAAAACTCTTCCAGAGGGTTTCAAAATGCAGAATGTTCATGATTTTAGATTAAACAATTCCATCTTATTAAATTTTTTTTCACTTTAAAGAGATATTTATATACAAATGTGAACTCAATGGGGTTGTGTTTTAATAGGACAAAAATTGGAACAAACTTAAATGCCAGTACATAGGGCACATAGATACCAAAGAGCCATTACAACAGATAACTCACATTATAACAGATACCTTTATTGTAATGAAGTAGAGCTTGCTTCTGGTTATTAACAGCTGCAGGTAGAATCTAGTGCTGGTTGTAGAACTTTTGCATAGGGAAGGTGAGAACAGCAATAGTTGGAAGTTGAGTGGTAAGGACTTGAGAGAACACTCCAGTTTTTCCTAGATTGTTTGTTTATTTAGGGTGGTTTTGGGGAGGAAGAGCTTATGGAGATTATAAGTGTTATTGACTAATTTATCCAGCACTCTCTAGATCCAATTTTGCAAATATAAAGTTTACCATGTTTTGCCTTCTTTGTAGGCCAGGACTCCTTGAAAGTTAATCATATTTTACAGGCTTCAGTTAGGCTAGTACCTTTTTCTTTTAAGTATTTTAGATTCTAAACTGAGGTCGTACTGTGTGTTGTATTTCTCTAAGACTGATCATATTTTATTTAGTTCCCATGTATCTCAGCCTGACACTCAAGGAAAAGTGCCCTCTAGATCACTTGAGCAGACTTTTTCTACATTATGTCAATTTTTTTCCCCCCAAAACATGTTATTAAGGAGAAAATCAAACCACTGATATGTCACCTACCTCACACTTTTTCTTAAAGACCGAGTCCAGAGGTTAGAACCCTGCTTCTCAGATTGGCAGTGGGTTACCCTTAGTGCACACAGAATAAACAGGCAAAGTTTATTTTGTGGAAAACAATTTTCGAATGACTTCATATTACAACCAATAAAGATTCATTCCAGGGCATGTTACTTATTTGTATTGATTTTTAAGTTAAACCAGGAGAGTTCAAAGATATTTTGAACTTGTTGCTAATAGATTTAGGGCTCTTTCATAACTCCCTGTCTCCATAGCCCCACCTAGACTATGGTCGGTTCCCATTGTCATTCTTTTCTGCCACTTAGGGTTTTGTTTTATGGAAGTTTTAGAAAAGTGCTGGGTTAGAGACTTGATTTCTGCTTTCTAGGATGATATGGTGCAATGTAGTTTGCATTTGGGTTCCTTTTTCTTATACTTGGCCTGCCCTCCCTAGATGACACTCAGGCATGTATAGACTTAATCCCTGACACCTCCCTGCAGCCACAGAGCGTCCTTAGAATTCACCTGTCAGACCTATGCACAGTGGTGCGTGCTGATTCCCCACCTGAAGCTTGTCCGCATACCGGTTTTGGCTCTACGAGGTCCTAAAGGCAGACATTTCCTTCATGGCTGGTGTCCTCCAGCCCTATTAATTTCTGTAGTTCAAATAAACTAATGTAAACACAGGCCCCCAATTCACATTGTTTCCTAATCCTTGTTTCATGGATACTAAAGATCAACTTGGAAAGTTAGGGTCACAGCAGAGGAGAAACCAATAGAAGAAGCTGTAGTATTTCTCCGGATGTTTCCCTCTCTGTAGATTGCTCAGCTTAGAGAGGACTTGAAGGGCATTAGAACTCGTTCATGATTACAGATACCTGCAAGAGACTTAACCTGCCATCTGTGACACCCACACAAGTGACAGTCTTATCCTTACTCTCATCATACCAGCAACAATTTTTTCTTGATTTTTTTCATGGTTCAGAGAATAGAGTTTGACTATTAGACTTATCTCTGTCCTAGTGTTGCTAGGCTATTTGGATTGGAAGTCACAGGAAAAGAACTTGTTGGTAATGTTAAAAAAAGTTTGGTTAGCTTTCAAGTATTTTACTCAGTAGGTGAATCAAAAAATCATTTTGGATCTGAAGGTTACTCATGTAATAATTAAGATGACACATTTCGAGCTCACCCTTCCTGACAAATGTTTCTTTAAAGAGACACTGATACCTCGTGGAAAACCTGCAAGATGTGACACATCAGCAGAAATTGTTTCTGCACAGAATGTTTTTTCAAGGATTTTTCCTGAGTAATCACTGGCATTTCCCCCCACCTTTTCTATAGTCTTTACAAAACCTTCTGTTGCTCCATGTTTGTTATTTTTGTGCTGTTAGTAAAGGTTTCAGTTTTGAAACAACTTCTAAAACCACAGTATATGTAAAATTGGGTTTAAAATAAGCCAAACACTCTGATTTGAATACTGATTAGGATAAAGCACACTCATCAATAAACATGGAGCCACAGTGACCTCAGGAGGGCGAGGAGCTTGCGATGTGCATCAATTGTGTTTGGGAAATAGCTTTTACTGTGACTCCAAAGTCTGCTTAAATTCAGGTTCTCAGATGCAAAGGACATAAAGCGTCTACCTCACCTGCCAGCACTGCATTAGGCATGGCTTCTATTTTAGTCAGCAAGTCAGGCAGCATAATAACAACATAGTCATTTCTCTAGGCTATCCTTTTCTTTTTCCTATCCCAAATTGCTTTTCGGGGTTTTGGGAGTGGCTTCGCATTCTGGACAGGCACTTGGGAAGGTTATGAATCATTATTCCTCAGGCTTGCTCTGATTCTATTGCACAGATTTAAAAACAAGAAAAAAAATTAAAATGTACTCATTTCCTGTCAGAGGAATAGGATGGTTTCGTGCAGTATGACTAGATTCTGATCCTGTAACAGGCTGGTGGAGGGCAGCAGCTGGGAAGTCGATGCCATGCACATGATTGTTGCAGGAGGGGCCTGTCTGGGGAAGGAGTCAGGGAACATCTCGTCAGCATCCATTTCAGCCGCTGTTTGGGGAGCTGATGGGTACATTTGTGTAATGTGTCCCGTTGGGCTTCATTGGCCAGTAGGGTGAGGTCAGCTGGAAGCTTTCTCCAGCCTGAAAGCCCAGTTCCAACAGCCTAGCACTGTATGTTCAGGGATGGGGTGATTCCAGCCCAGCATGAAGAGGGACGACCGTGACGGCTCCATTCTGCCCCATTGCTAACACTATGTGGCCAACTGGATCCCATGGGGAATGTGTGGGTGGCAGGTGACACTAAATTAGTGCAGAGGGAAAACCTGTCTCAATATTTGTGCCTGCAGGGTGCTACTCCCCTGCTCGTGCCCCCGCTCCACTCTTCTTACCCAGGCTGTTCCCCTCGTCTTCCCAACCCTCCAGATTCTGAGCCTTACTCCTCGCAGGCGAGCTAAGACTCGGAGCACAGAATTTCCTTGTTTATTTGCAGAGAAACCTTTCCACAATGCAGAGATTTCACACTAGTTTGAAACTGAAGAAAAATAAAATGGTGGTGGGGAGGGGGTAGAAAAGAGAATGGAAAGACAGAGAACAAGGGAAAGAAGCCACACACTAAACCAGGAGAAATCCCTGGAAGCAGCAACCCTGTGGGGACTTTACAACCTACTGATGGCTACTTAGTCACGAGTCTGAAAGATCCCGGGAAGGTTAATAAGCTTTGACAGCTGGTGGCTCCATCTCATTTTTTTTCACGGCTTTATGAAATACACTACAGACCCCACCTTATTGCTATGGGTATGGTAACAGCTGCACGGGCTCACCTGGTGTGTTATCAAACGCTCTGCACTCAGCCCTGCCGTGTGCTGTACGCAGGTCCACCTCGCAGGAGCTGTCCTGAACCTTCTGTGGATGTCTGCGGGGGCGGCGGGCAGAGCTTTCTGCACAGGTGTACTCTGTCACTTCCAAATGGGGATCCTGGTGAGATATTCAGATTTGACACAGTTTGGTAGATTTTAAGGTATAATATGTCCTGAATTACAGGTGCTATGGAAAAGATGTGCTTTGTGTTTGTCCCAGAAAGCTTTTTTGGCCTCAGTCTCACTAGGGAAGCAACTCATGGGAAAATAATTCAGTGCGTCTGCCTCTTTCAGAAAGGGAGAAGTGACTATCTTTTTTTAGCAAGTTTGATAGGCATGGTTGGGATGCATGAAGTGAGGTTTCACAGTATAAACACAGCCCTGAGAAGTACATTGGCTTACTTTTAAAATTTAAGCATTTTTCAAGGACTGGGTTTATCACTGAGGTCTTAGGAAATAGCAGATTATATTGGATTTACCAAAAATCACTTATAAGGAGTGACAGTGCAGAGGACATAGTATTCCTAGAGAATGATCTTAATACTGATTTCTGTTTGTGTTTCCTAATGGAAAATAGCTGCAGTAAAATGCAATAAATATTGATGGGGACAAAAAACTAGTATTGGAAAGGTCATTATAGCTTAAGGGTACTATAATAATAAATTAGTGATTATCCCCAAACATCAACAGTAGCCCATACAAAACAATCATGTGGAGAGCTAATAGTGACCCCAGATGGGGCACTGTGGAGGTCTGGGATCATCTTGATCTTTTCTGTTGAACCTTCCTTATTGTATGACATCTTTTATACAAATGTAGTGTTTTCACACAGAGGTGTGAAGACATTTATTTACATCCTGTACAGGAATCTGCACTGCAGGTACTGTGAATAAAAGAGAATCTAGAAGCTGAAGCATAGCTTGAGAAAGATGGCAAAATGATGACATACCACACATGCTGTTGGGAAGAGCAATGCCACAGGAGAATGTATCCTCCAAGAGGAGCATATCTGTTTTTGTTCTTGCCCATGCACTGCAATTCACTCTCCCATGATGGAACTTGGGGCAGGTCATTCCACCATTTGTGTTGAGTTATGCATCTGTAGAATGGGAATAATCATATGTACTCAACTTGTGTATGCAATACAAATAAGATAACATGAGGAAAAGCTTTTGAAAAGTTTATAAAGCCTTTTATAAACAACAGGGACCCTTGAGTAAGACAGTAGCATGAAAGTTACCTTGCACGTGACACTCTAGGATGGGGTGGGGCAATAGGAGAACAGACATCTCTTTTAGGGTTAGAGCAAAGGCAAAGAGGCGCAAACAGCAACATGCTTTGAATGATTCACTGATCATGGAATAACAGGTGAATGGTTTGCTGAGGTCTGGGAATATTGGTCCTTGAAGAATAAATAGAATTTTTATCAGGCAGCTAAAGGAGGCAAGAAGGGGCAGCACAGTGGAACAGTCACTTATGTTTTCAAGGCTCTGGGATACCTCTGCTACAAAATCTCTCCCTACTTTTAGTAAAATTGACTCCTTCCACTTTTCTGCCCCATTTGTACCCTTTGTAAGATTTTATAACAGTACTTATACCATATTTTAGAACATACTATTTACATATGTCTGATGAGTTCTACTAAATTGAGCTCCTGAAAGTTCGGGGGTGTGATTTAATTTTAAATGGCAAATTCCTACTATCAATACAATGCCTGCCATGTGGTGAGTACCTAATATGTATTTCTTGGATAAATTAATAAATGAGGTCAAAGGAGTGGGGGTCTAAAAACCAATATGTGAAATTGGCACATTTATGAAACTGTGCAGTGCAGTGAGTCTAATTTATAGGCCGCTTGGTTTGGGGAAAACAGAGCGTTATATACAGGAAGTCATGACAGGTACGATTAAAGAACGAGGATAGACACCTTGATCTTAGACTTCTATTTTCCTGAACTGAGACAAATTTCAGTTGTTTTAAGCCACCCAGTTTTTGGTACTTTGTTATGGCAGTCCTAGAATACTATGAAGACTTTGGGAAAGAAGAAACTTAATACCAACTCCTTGAAGTAATTGCTATTAGCATTTTGGTACATTTTCTTCAAATCTTTTTAACGCTTCTCCCAGGAGTAAATGACAGGGCCTGACTCACCACATTCTGTCTAGCGTCGATCATCATTACTTTGCTAATTTTATAGGTAAGAATAATTTGTGTCCTTTTCCCATTGAGCCCCTTGTGTAGAAGATTTTGAAGTATTACAGGAGATAAAGATCCCTTTTCCTATGCCAGTCACTCATAATCCCACACTTTTGTGTCACTCTCAGTATTTTAAAAGATTTCCTTTCAGCTTCCTACAAATTTTTTCCAGTTGAGTTCATATTATATAAAAATTTTTGAGTTCTACTATTGAAAGGAAACATTACAATATATTTACTTTCTCATGTCATTGGAAACCTCAGAAACTTGATATTCCATAATACATTGTAGTATCCTATCAGCAGATGTACCATGACATATTTAATCAGTTCCTTAATGGTGGACCTTTGTGTTGGTTTTTGTTGTTGTTGTTGTTATTAGTAAAAACACACTGAAATAAATACTCTTTTGCTTTCAGAATGTTTCTACATTTCTGATTATCTCCTTGGGATATTTTCACAGAAGAACAATTACTGGGTAAAAAGGAAATGAGCAATTATAAGACTCTTGATACATATTGCTACTTATTGCTTTCTGGGATAGTTGCACCAATTTGTACTCCTACAAGCAGTATATGAAGGAGGTTATCTCATCTAAGATCACTTGGAGGCTTTCATTTAAAAAGTCTTAGTAATTTGATAGGAAAAAACCCCATTATATCATTGCTGTTTTAAATTACAATTCTTTCATTGATAGTGAGTCTGAATATTTCCCCGTATCTTATTTAGACATTCATATTTCATCTTTTTAAATAATTTGTTCACATTCTTTACCTATTTATGCATTGGGTTTTTAGTGTTTTTCTTATCAATTTGAATTTATTATAAATTTAAAATGTTAATGCTCACATACATAATTTCCTTTAATTCTTTTTTTAAATGCAAAGGAGCTAATGATTTTCAGAATTTTTTTTCATTTTTCTATTTCTTCTTTTTAATGTATCCATGTCTTAAATAAATGCAGTAGGGTCTCCTAGGTAACCTAAGCTAAGATTCTGAGTTTGCCTGTTCGTGGAACTTGTGGGTGGAGCCACCTCATTTACAGAGAATGTAATTATTAGAGATGATATTTATTATAATTCACGGAAATGGCTAGACAAAAAATGAGAAGGTCGTTTTTGCCAGAGATGCTGGCTCACTGACTAGTCTGGCAGAGAGAACTGAACACCACAGGTTTCCTCCTTGACTCTTTGAACTGGGTGGTAGTTCTAGGAAATGAAGCATGAGAAAAATGATGGGGTGGATTTCTGAGAGATGCTGTAAGAGCAGTAATTCTGCTCCCAGACCAGGAGACAATATGCAGCCTGAGTGGGTTGACACTCCCTGATGTCCCAAAGGGAAACTTGTGGGAGAACCTTCTAGGCGGCCTCATTTATTTTGTAACTTTGGGCACCATTAGTGGCAATTATGAAGCACCTAAGGGTGGCATTTTGGGCAGGCCTTGTACTTATTAAGGGAAGCTAATGCAGAGAGAACAAAAACTGCAGGTGGTTTGTGAGCACATGTAAGTCTCTCGCTTTGCAGACTGGGGATATCAGAGGCCCACATTTACAGGTTGTAAAGGGAAAAGGAACATGGATTATTTAAGTAAGTGTGATTATACCTACAGGTGCTTGCTTGAGTCTTAGCATATATAGTTAACGTTTAGAAAACCTTCCACTCTCCAGAAATTTGAAAAATATTGAGAGATATTTTGAATGTAGAATTGACTAGATTTCGTGACTGACTAACTCTGACATGTAGGAAAAGAGATGCTTCCCTGGGGCCTGACTGTGCTGGAATTCCCAGCTTGGGTAGCTGGGTGGATTCTTGCCTAATTCTTTATTGTGGTCTCAAGATGTATCTAGGTAGAAAGTATTCGAAAGCACCTGGGAAAATAAGTGGTTGAGTTTAGGAGAGAGAGAGTTCAGGAGATACTTTTGGAAATTGTGAAATATGGGTAAAAGTTAACGCCATGAAAGTAGATAAGATCAATTAGGGAGAATATTATCTATTCATGCATTCATCCTGTCTTTTATTCCATGATTCATTCCTTGGCTTTTTCAGAAAATATTTAAATCTGTGAAACTCGGAGCATTTAGGAATCTTGGTTTCATGTGTGAGAGATGTTTCAGTGAAGTGATGGGGGAGAAGCCAGATTGCAGTGGGCTGAGGAGTAAATGAGAGGGGAGGAACTGTGGGCACAGAATTCAGGGTCTGGAAGGAAGGGAAGGAAAAAAAAGATGTTGTAATTAAGACTGGGAAGCAGAGTCCTTAGAACTGAGTCTGTTTCGGATGGGGAAGAAAAAGAGGAAAGGAAGTATATTTACTGAGTGAGCATATGTGTCAAGCATTGGGCTGAGTGCTTTATGTGCAGTATCTCATTAATCCTCCTCCAAGCTCTTTTGAGACATGGATTATTACTTCCATTTTGTAGATGAGAAAACTGAGGTTAGAGAGCTGGTCCATGGTTACATAGCTTGAAACTGATGACACAGATCTGTTGTCTTCAAACCTCTCAGTTGAGACATAAAATGAAGAATGAGGTGCTTAACTGATGGAAAGAAACCGTGGAGCGTATTGAAAAGGAGAAAATCCATTCATAGGTGGTTCACATTAAATGGAATATGACATTTTCCTCTGAGAAAGGAAAGAAGAAAAGAGAAAAGGATGAGTATAGAGTTAAAGAGGTAGCAAGGAGGCAAAGAAGAAAGAAATGGAAGAAATTTGTACATGATGGTCTCTATTTTTCAGTGGGGTATTATGACGTGTGATGGCAGTCAGATTCTGGAATTGGTTTTAGGGGGATTAGGAGAAGATTAAAAATTTGAAATAGCTGCATAAGAGATGGAGATAGGCCAGGGAGTGGAAAAAGTGATAGAATTGCTGGGTATCACCATAAGCCCCTGAGGTTGAAAACCGTGTTTAGAATAGATCTAATTAGCATATGTGTATGATTATTCATCAGTCTTATCAAGTGACCTGGGAGCAAGAATAGATGTTTTAGCTCCTTCAGGTTAAGGATCCACAAGGAAATACCCCCAATCCATTCATTAGACATTTATTGAGTACCAGAACCTGTGCTAAATGCTGGGGCATATGCACGAATAAGTCAAGGGTCTGCCTTTTGTGAGTACACTGCCAATGGAGGCATCTAAAAGCAGAATCATGTTATTGGGATTTAAGAAATATGATGAACAACACTGCAGTGGAGGAAGCTATCTGGGAAGTAGGGAAAGATCTCAAACAGGTGCTTATTTAAAGTAGGCCTTGAAAGCATTCCAAGTCTCCATTATTTCTGGCTCTGCTGTAACTCTGTGTGTCTTATATGACTTTTTCTTCTGTCCTGCAACAACAGAGGCATTCCAAGTGGGCTTCTAGTTTCTGGCTGTTCCTTGATCAGCCAAAACACACAAAGCTCTTCTAAGTACAGTTTGTCTTAAGAGGTGAAGACTCTTCCTTCATGTACTCATATCTTGTGACTTGCACTGATTATTCTCCAGAAAGCATGAAATAGAACAGGTAAGACCTGCCCCAGGATGTGGATGGTCTAAAACCAAATAAATTGCTCATTGTTTTTGAAAAACAGGGAGACTACCCAAGGGTTACCCTGGAAACTGGAATGGATTTTCCTCCACTCTCTTCCTGGCACTTTGCTTCTAGCTGGCTCCCCAGCTTCTTAAGAGGAGGGAGGCCACTGCTGCCTCAAGTAAATGCTGTGTGGGAGCACGCTGGGGGAGGAGATGTGTTTGCCTGCACGGTGGACAGCTAATGTCCTTCAGCCATTTTGATAGCATTCAGTCAGTGCATTTTAGGCAGAAGCTACAGAACTGGGAATTAACATGCTTCTCTAGGTCAGACAGGCAGAAAGCATTCATTCTGTTTCATAAGAACAAAACCTCCTTAAAAGGTGGCCTTGGAATGATGGAGGGAGGCATGGAGTTGAATAGCTATTTCTTGCTTCCCTTAAATGCAGTCCTAATATTCTTCTCAAAATTTTCTGTATAAAGGCTACAGTGTATTTTTTTTTCTCCTCTTTTCTCTGAGAATGAGTATTTTCCAGAATAGCTTTAATGGGTAAAAGAGACTTCAAGCTTCTCATTTGCATTGTGGTATTATGTTCTTTCATAGTTTCATGAACAATAAACTTCACCACAGGCTGATGGGATAATTTGCTCTGCTGAGGAGATGAAAACCAAAATGCAGAGGTTTTTTTTAAAGCATGTGGTTCAATGGAAAAGCTTCCAGCAGCGCCAGCAGTGAAGTTTCAGGTCTTTTAGATTATAGGCTGGGATAAAAGGTCTTCTGGTAAGGAAGACTATGTACAATTCATGCGATTGATACATTTAGACTTAAAATCCTTTAACAATATAGCTGTTTCTCCTGTGGTTTCCTGGTACTGATGCTGGGAGAGAGAAACATATCTAGCAGGCTTGGTTTCAACTTTGCCCGCCGAGGGTAGACCCCCTTTGTTCTTCATTTATAATCTGGGGTTTCCTTTATGAATTGCAGTCTTGGTGGTTGGGAAAAGGTAGATTGTGGAAGACTGCCCTTGAGAGATCAATTTAGCCCTGAGAGTCTTATTTAGGGTCCTGACTTTTCCTTTGGTGCCCCCTGTTGGTGGTACATTTGAGAGCTGCAGCATGCAGTTGCGTCCATTCATACTTTCCTATGAAAGGTACATTCTCAAGGAGGGCCGTGAGAGCAGAGAGAAAAATCTGTGGATTTTTCTGATTTCCTGCCTAGAGATACTCTTATTACACTACTGGCTAGTTAAAGGACTGTTCCACTCAGCTTTTGCCTCTGAGACTATTTAAGAACAGCTGATGGGAGACTGTTTGTTCACCCTGCACTTTGCTTAGTAACTGGGGGTTGGTCAGGAGAACCTTTCCTTCCTTTCTCTAACACTGTGTCATTTGAACTTCGCCCAGGGAAAGAAAAAGTTATGATGCCCACTAGGATACTTTTGTTAGTGCTCACAGGAGAGTCTAGGTAACCCTAGGAAAGCATAATGCCAAAAGCAGTAATAAGTAATCTACTTTAGATTAATCTTGGGTGTTTGTTTGCTTCTGAGTGAGGGACTCATGGGGTATTATAATGGGAACATTCCATAATCATTACTGTTGTGTTTGCTGTAGAAAATGCCATTATCTTAACAGATGTTATTCATATTTGTGGAAATGTCTAATGCTTTTTTTGACTTTCACTAAAGCCTCATACTTCATAGCAATGAAATCTGCAGTAAGCATCGGGCACAGCTGACTTCCATGCTACTTATCCTCATTCACAATCCACCCACACCTGTATCCATAGGAGAAATGTTGCCATCAGTTTGACACCTCAAAACACCTCCTAGGAAGGCCAACGGAGTAGATGAGAGGTACGTGTGGCTGGTGTGACAATATACTATATTTCTTTCTGGAAAATCTTCTTCTATACTCAATACCTCATTTTCTCCAGAATTAAACAAGGCTTCTTGCTGAATGAAATCTGCTGTGCAGGGATTTCAGTTAGAGTAGTAGGCTGTGGTAACAAATAACTCCCGTTTTCCATTTCTTCTGGTGGTTGTAATGATGCTTGTTTGTAAGTTTTGAGGCTGTATTATTAGGTATTTTACAATGGTAAAAGTGCAAGTCCAGGCTCCCCATTCTGATTTTGCTGCCATGGGTCGGGCCCCAGTTTTTTCCGTGGCATTTGTCTGAAAGTTTTTTTTCTTGCTCGATCTTATTTTTGGTCCTTTGGCTAGAAAGAGCAGGGTTTTTTCTGGGGTTTTTCCCTGTTGGTGTTTCTAGGTTGCCGGCTTCTTCAGCAACAACTCTGAGGTCTGTAAAGCAAAAAGAAAACCTGGAGACACGCCACTGTGTTGTTTCTTAGGTTTCAACGTTCCTAGCTGGTCTGCCTTCTTCCCTCTACTTTTCAGGGTTGTCTTATGTTTGTTTTATATATGAAGTTCCAATTATTAGTTGTACTTAGAGGGAGGAGTAGGGAAAAGTTAATTTCCTCCATATTCCTGGAAGAGGAAGTCTCCAGTGTGTCCTTCTCCAATGTGTAATTTTCTTAACACACTTAAATGTGTTTCTGAAAAGCATTTAGCTTTTCTTTTTCAAAAATCCATTCTAAAAATATCTGTCTTCTAAATGGAGCATTCAGTCCTTTTACATTTAATATAATTCTTGATACAACTATATGTACTGAACTGTCTTGTTATGGGCTTTCAGCTTGTTACTCCTTTTATGTTTCTTGTTCTTTTTTTTCTTAGGTTAATTTTCTCATTTTTTTCATCTATCTTTTTAGAAATTATACTCCATTTCTATTTTTTATATTGATAATATGCATGTTTAACGTTTCAAAGGCTACATTTAATAAATACTTTTGCTCTCTCAGATAACATAAATGGTCTTAGACTCCTTAACTATATTCACCCTTTCTTTCAGTTAATTTATTTTTGGTGGTTGTATATTTTAATTGTCTTATTTGTTCTATAATACATTGTTATTATAGGTTTGAATAGTTAATATTTATTTAACTGTGCTAATCAATTTATGTGCTATTCATTTCTTCTTAGAGCTCAGGCTGTCCTTCTGGGATCACTTGCCTTCTTTCTGAAAGGTATCCTACCAACTTTCTTTTAGTGAAAAACAGCTGAGTATAAATACTCTTAGATCCTGTTTTTCTGAAAATGTCCTCTTTTGTATTTGTTCTTGATAGATATTTTTGCTAGGTACATAATTGGATAATTTTACCTCAACATATTAAATAATCAGTCTAATTTCTTTGCTTATGTAATTTTTTTCACTTTGTTTATATCTCTTAACCTTCTTTCTTATTTTTCGTCTCTTTGTCTATGCTGTCTACAATCTGGATCATTTCTTCATTTTCCTATATCTATTTTCCAGTTCACAAATTCTCTCCTCATTTATTTGTTTTTAAACCTCTCCACTTTGTTTTAAAATTTCACATCTAGAAGTAATGTTTGTTTTAAATATGCTTTGTCTGTCTTGCATATATTTCCTAGCTTTAAAAAGTTTCTTTAAAAACATTAAACAGGGGAGGTGGAGTCAAGATGGCGGCGTGGGAAGACGGTACAGTCTCCCCACAACTAGGGCACCTGCTGGCTGCTGGTGGGGGACTCTGACACCCAAGGAGATGGGAGGAACCCCAGAGTGAACCGGTAGGATGTAGGGGGACTGAGGGGGGAGGAGAAGTGGAAACCAGACAGGATCTGTGCCCCTGAGGCTGGGGAGATCAGGAGAGGCAGGCGGGAGGGACTCTGGGAAGAGAGGGAGAGGAGCAGGTGGCGATCGCCTGGCCCACTATGGCCGGGGAGCCTGCTGAGCTCCCAAGCCAGTTGCCCCCCCACTCCAAAGCCCCATCCAGGCCGCATGGGTCCTGGGGGCATAGGAGGGAGGCTGGGGAGATCAGGAGTGGCAGGGGGGTGGGGCCATCCAGGAGGAGCGGGAGAAGAGCAGAGGGAGATTGCCCTGCGCATTCGGGGCGGGGAGCCTGCTGAGCGCCCAAGCTGATCCACTGCCCTCCAAACACCCCGCCAGGCCATGTGGGTCCTTGGGGGCATAGGAGGGAGGCAGGGGAGATCAGGAGAGGCAGGCAGGAGGGGCCCTCCCAGACTCCAGACGGGAGGAGCAGGAGAGGGGAGGAGGGCGTTTGTCCCCCCAACCGGAGCCCAGGAAGCCTGCTGGGCTCCCAGGTGAGGTACCCTGCCCTCTGAGACCAGGGGTGGGGGGCACGCCTGAGCCCCTTCTGTTCCTTGAGCCTAAGCCTCACTCCCCACAAGCTCCAGAACCTTTTCCAGCCCTGTGGGTCCTGAGCATCGGCCCTGCCCACCGCCCAGACCTCACCCTTGCTTAGGCCCCACCCTCCACAGTCAAGACCTTCCCCCGCCTTCTTTTTTTTTATCTTTTCCAGCCTCCTCTTTTCTACGACTGTGGTACTGATGTACCTTCCGGTTGTTGATTCATCTATATTTTTATTTTTACATTCTTTCTAACATACCTTTTAGTTTCCTAGTCTAATTTTATTTTTTACTTTGTTATTTTCTCTCTCTTTTTTTTTTTCCACCCCACACGGCTTGTGGGATCTTGGTTCATGATCCCGGGGTTGGGTGGAAGATCTTGCAGTGGGAGCTCCGAGTCTGAACCACTGGACTAACAGAGAACCTCGTATTCATCGGAATAAGGTCTCATGGATGTCCTCATCTCAGCACCAAGACCCAGCTCTACCCAATAGCCTACAAATTCCAGTGTTGGAAGCCTCACACCAAACAACCAGTAAAACAGAAACACAATCCCACTCATTAAAAAAAAAAAAAAAAATTGTCACAGATGAAGGAGCAAGGTAAAAACCTACAAGACCAAATAAATGAAGAGGAAATAGGCAATCTACCTGAAAAAGAATTCAGAGTAATGTTAGTAAAGATGATCCAGAGTGTCAGAAATAGAATGGAGGCATGGACTGAGAAAATACAAGAAATGTTTAACAATGATCTAGAAGAACTAAAGAACAAACAAACAGTTGAACAACACAATAACTGAAATGAAAAATACACTAGAAGGAATCAATAGCAGAATAACCAAGATGGAAGAACGAATAAGTGATCTAGAAGACAAAATGGTGGAAATAAATGCTGAGGAGCAGAATAAAGAAAAAAGAATGAAAAACATTGAAGACAATATCAGAGACCTCTGGGACAACACTAAATGCACCTACATTCGAATTATAGGGGTCCCAGAAGAAGAAGAGAAAAAAAAAGGGTCTGAGAAAATATTTGAAGAGATTATAGTTGAAAACTTCCCTAGCATGGAAAAGGAAATATTCACCCAAGTCCAGGAAGCACAGAGAGTCCATACAGGATAAACCCTAGGAAAAACACACCAAGACACATATTAATCAAACTAACAAAAATTAAATTCAAAGAAAAAATATTAGAAGAGGCAAGGGAAAAAAAAATAACATACAAAGGAATCCCCATAAGGTTATCAGCTGATTTTTCAGTGGAAACTCTGCAGGCCAGAAGGGAGTAGCAGGATATAATTAAAGTGATGAAAGAGAAAAACTACAACCAATATTACTGTACCCAGCAAGGATCTCATTCAGATTTGATGGAGAAGTCAAAAGCTTTTCAGACAAGCAAAAGCTGAGAGAATTCACCACCAAACCAGCTTTACAACAAATGCAAAAGGAGCTTCTCTAAGTGGGAAACACAAGAGAAGAAACCCACAAAAACAAAGCCAAAACAATTAAGAAAATGGTAATAGGAACATACATATCGATAATAACCTTGAATGTAAATGGTCTAAGTGCCCCCACCAAAAGACACAGACTGGCTGAATGGATACAAAAACAAGACCCATCTATATGCTGTCTACAAGAGACCCACTTCAGACCTAGGGACACATACAGACTGAATGTGAAGGGATGGAAAAAGATATTCCATGAAAATGGAAATCAAAAGAAAGCTGGAGTAGCAATACTCGTATGAGATAAAATAGGCTTTTTTTTTTTTTAACATCTTTATTGGAGTATAACTGCTTTACAGCGGTGTGTTAGTTTCTGTTGTATGACAAAGTGAATCAGCTATATGTATACACATATTCCCATATCCCCTCCCTCTTGCATCTACCTTCCACCCTCCTAACCCACCTTCTAGGTGGTCACAGAGCACCGAGCTGATCTCCCTGTGCTATGTATCTGCTTCCCACTAGCTATTTTACATTTGGTAGTGTATATATGTCCATGCCACTCTCTCACTTCGTCCCAGCTTACCCATCCCCCTCCCAAGGACCTCAAGTCCATTCTCTCCATCTGAATCTTTATTCCTGTCCTGCCCCTAGGTTCTTCAGAACCATTTTTTTCTTTTTTTTAGATTCCATATATATGCGTTAGCATACGGTATTTGTTTTTCTCTTTATGACTTACTTCACTCTGTATGACAGATTCTAGGTCCAACCACGTCTCTACAAATGACCCAATTTCGTTTCTTTTTATGGCTGAGTCATATTCCATTGTATATATGTGCCACATCTTCTTTATCCATTCATCTATTGATGGACAATTAGGTTGGTTCCATGTCCTGGCTATTGTAAATAGTGCTGCAATGAACATTTTGGTACATGACCCTTTTAGAATTATGGTTTTCTCAGGGCATGTGCCCAGTAGTGGGATTGCTGGGTCGTGTAATAGTTCTACTTTTAGTTTTTTAAGGAACCTCCATACTGTTCTCCATAGTGGCTGAATCAATTTGTATTGCCACCAGCAGTGCAAGAGGATTCCCTTTTCTCCACACCCTCTTCAGCATTTATTGTTTGTAGATTTTTTGATGATGGCCATTCTAACCACTGTGAGGTGAAACCACATTGTAGTTTTTTTTTTTTTTCTTGCGGTACGTGGGCCTCTTACTGTTGTGGCCTCTCCCATTGCGGAGCACAGGCTCTGGACACGCAGGCTCAGTGGCCGTGGCTCATGGGCCCAGCCGCTCCACGGCATGTGGGATCTTCCTGGACTGGGGCACGAGCCCATGTCCCCTGCATTGGCAGGCAGACTCTCAACCACTGCGTCACCAGGGAAGCCCCACACATTATAGTTTTGATTTGCATTTCTCTAATAATTCGTGATGTTGAGACTCCTTTCATGTGTTTGTTGGCAATCTGTATATCTTCTTTTGAGAAATGTCGATTTAGGTCTTCTGCCCATTTTTGGATTGGGTTATTTGTTTTTTTGATATTGAGCTGCATGAGCTGCTTGTATATTTTGGAGATTAATCCTTTGTCAGTTGCTTCGTTCGCAAATATTTTCTCCCATTCTGAAAGTTGTCTTTTTTGTCTTGTTTATGGTTTCCTTTGCTGTGCAAAAGCTTTTAAGTTTCATTAGGTACCATTTGTTTATTTTTGTTATTTCCATTTCTCTAGGAGGTGGGTCAAAAAGGATCTTGCTATGTTTTATGTCATACAGCGTTCTGCCTATGTTTTCCTCTAAGAGTCTGATAGTGTCTGGCCTTACATTTAGGTCTTTAGTCCATTTTGAGTTTATTTTTGTGTATGGTGTTAGGGAGTGTTCTAATTTCATTCTTTTACATGTAGCTGTGCAGTTTTCCCAGCACCACTTATTGAAGAGGCTGTCTTTTCCCCATTGTATATTCTTGCCTTCTTTATCAAACATAAGGTGACCATATGTGGGTGGGTTTATCTCTGGGCTTTCTACCCATTTCCATTGATCTGTAGTTCTGTTCTTATGCCAGTACCAGACTCTCTTGATTACTGTAGCTTTCATCTGAAGTCAGGGAGCCTAATTCCTCCAGCTCTGTTTTTCTTTCTCAAGATTGCTTTGGCTATTCGGGGTCTTTTGTGTTTCCATACAAATTGTGAAAGTTTTTGTTCTAGTCCTGTGAAAAATGCCATTGCTAGTTTGCTAGGGATTGCACTGAATCTGTAGACTGCTTTCGGTAGTAAAGTCATTTTCACAATGTTGATTCTTCTAATCCAAGAACATGGTATAACTCTTCATCTATTTGTATCATCTTTAATTTCTTTCAACTGTGTCTTATAGTTTTCTACATACAGGTCATTTGTCTCCTTAGATAGGTTTATTCATAGGTATTTTATTCTATTACTTGCAATAGTAAATCGGAGCATTTCCTTAATTTCTCTTTCAGATTTTTCATCAGTAGTTTATAGGAATGCAAGAGAGTTCTGTGCATTAATTTTGTATCCTGCTACTTTACCAAATTCATTGATTAGCCCTAGTAGTTTTCTGGTAGCATCTTTGCGGTTCTCTATGTATAGTATCATGTCATCTGCAAACAGCTTTACTTCTTCTTTTCCGATTTGGATTCCTTTTATTTCTTTTTCTTCTCTGATTGCTGTGGCTAAAACTTCTAAAACTGTGTTGAATAATAGCGGTGAGAGTGGGGAACCTTGTCTTGTTCCTGATCTTAGTGGAAATGGTTTCAGTTTTTCACCACTGAGAATGATGTTGGCTGTGAGTTTATCATATATGGCATTTATTATGTTGAGGAAAGTCCCCTCTATGCCTGCTTTCTGGACGGTTTTTATCATAAATGGGTGTTGAATTTTGTCAAAAGCTTTTTCTGCATCTACTGAGAAGATCATATGATTTTCCTCCTTCAATTTTTTAATATGGTTTATCACATTGATTTGTGTATATTGAAGAATCCTTGCATCCCTGGGATAAATCCCACATGATCGTGGTGTATGATCATTTTAATGTGCTGTTGGATTCTGTTTGCTAGTACTTTGTTGAGGATATTTGCATCTATGTTCATCAGTGATATTGGCCTGTAGTTTTCATTTTTTGTGACATCTTTATCTGGTTTTGTTGTCAGGGTGATGATGGCCTCGTAGAATGAGTTTGGGAGTGTTCCTCCCTCTGCTATATTTTGGAAGAGTTTGAGAAGGATAGGTGTTATCTCTTCTCTAAATGTTAGCTCTTCCCTAAATGTTTGATAGAATTTGCCTGTGAAGCCATCTGGTCTTGGGCTTTTGTTTCTTGGAAGATTTTTAATCACAGTTTCAATTTCAGTGCTTGTGGTTGGTCTGTTTATATTTTCTATTTCTTCCTTGTTCAGTCTCAGAAGGTTGTGCTTTTCTGAGAGTTTGTCCATTTCTTCGAGGTTGTCCATTTTATTGGCATATAGTTGCTTGTAGTTATGTATCATGATTCTTTGTATTTCTTCAGTATCAGTTGTTACTTCTCCTTTTTCATTTCTAATTCTATTGAGTTGAGTCTTCTTCCTTTTCTTCTTGATGAGTCTGGCTAATGGTTTATTAATTTTGTTTATTTTCTGAAATAACCAGTTTTTAGTTTTATTGATCTTTGCTATTGAAGAGATTATTTTTGAAAACTTCCCTAATATGGGAAAGGAAATAGTCAATCAAGTCCAGGATGCACAAAGAGTCCCATACAAGATAAATCCAAGGGGTAACTAACATGCTAAGACACATATTAATCAAACTATCAAAAATTAAATACAAAGAAAAAGCATTAAAAGCAGTAAGGGAAAAGCAACAAATAACATACAAGGTAATCCCCATATGGTTAACAGCTGCTCTCTCAGCAGAAACTCTGCAAGCTAGAAGTGTGTGGCAGGACATATTTAAAGTGATGAAAGGGAAAAACCTACAACCAAGAGTACTCTACCCAGCAGGGATCTCATTCAGATTCAATGGAGAAATTAAAACCTTTATAGACAAGACGAAGCTAAGAAAATTCATCACCATCAAACCAGCTTTACAAGAAATGCTAAAGGAACTTCTCTAGGCAGGAAACACAAAAGAAGGAAAAGACCCACAATAAGAAACCACAAACAATTAAGAAAATGGTAATAGGAACATACATATCGATAATTACCTTAAGTGTAAATGGATTTATACTGCAACAAAAAGACATAGACTGGCTGAATGGATCCAAAAACAAGACCCATATATATGCTGTCTACAAGAGAGCCTCTTCAGACCTAGGGTTACATACAGACTGAAAATGAGGGATGGAAAAAGATATTCCATGCAAATGGAAATCAAAAGAAAGCTGGAGTAGCAATTCTCATATCAGACAAAATGGACTTTAAACTAAAGACTATTACAAGAGATAAAGAAGGACACTGCATGATGATCAAGGGATCAATCCAAGAAGATGATATAACAATTGTAAATATTTATGCACCCAACATAGGAGCACCTCAATACATAAGGCAAATGCTAACAGCCATAAAAGGGGAAATCATAGTAGGGGACTTTCACACCCCACTTACACCAGTGGACAGATCATCCAAACAGAAAATAGATAAGGAAACACAAACTTTAGATGGCATGATCGATCAGATAGGTCTAATTGATATTTATAGAACACTCCACCCAAAACTGGCAGTTTACACTTTTTTCGCAAGGGCACACGGAACATTCTCTAGGATAGATCACTTCTGGGTCACAAATCAAGCCTCAGAAAATTTAAGAAAATTGAAATCATATCAAGCATCTTTTCTGACCAACACACTATGAGATTGGAAATCAATTACAGGAAAGAAACTATGAAAAACAGAAATTCATGGAGGCTAAACAGTGCATGTAAATAACCAAGAGATCACTGAAGAAATCAAAGAAGAAATAAAACAATACATAGAAACAAATGACAATGAAAACGCGACAACCCAAAACCCACAGCAAAAGCAGTTCTAAGAGGGAAGTTTATAGCAATTCAATCTCACCTCAAGAAATAAGAAAAATCTCAAATAAACAAACTAACCCTGAACTTAAAACAACTAGAGAAAGAAGAACAAAGGAAACCCAATGTCAGTAGAAGAAAGAAATCATAAAGTTCAGAGCAGAAATAAATGAAATAGAAATGAAGAAAACAATAGCAATGATCAATAAAATGAAAAGCTGGTTCTCTGGGAAAATAAACATGATTGATAAACCATTAGCCAGACTCATCAAGAAAAAAGGGAGAGGACGCAAATCAGTAAAATTTGAAATGAAAAAGGAGAAATCACAACTGACACTGCAGAAATACAAAAGATTATAAGAGACTACTACAAACAGCTATATGCCAATAAAATGGACAGCCACGAAGAAATGCACAGATTCTTGGAAAAGCACAATTTTCCAAGACTGAACCAGGAAGAGTTAGAAAATATAAACAGACCTATCAGAAGTAATGAAATTGAAACCATAATTAAAAATCTTTTAACAGACAAAAGTCCTGGACCAGATGGCTTCACAGGCGAATTCTATCAAACATTTAGAGAAGAGCTAACACTGATCTTTCTCAAACTCTTCCAGAAAATTGCAGTGGGAGAAAAACTCCCAAATTCATTCTACAAAGCCACCATCACCCTGTTACCAAAACCAGACAAAGACATCACAAAAAAAGAAAATTATAGACCAATATCACTGATGAACATAGATGCAAAAATCCTCAACAAAATACTAGCAAACAGAATCCGACAGCACATTAAAAGGATCATACACCATGATCAAGTGGGATTTATCCCAGGGATGCAAGGATTCTTCAATATACACAAATCAATCAGTGTGATACACCACATTAACAAATTAAGGAATAAAAACTGTATGATCATCTCAATAGATGCAGAAAAAACTTTTGACAAAATTCAACACCCATTTATGATAAAAACCATCCAGAAAGCAGGCATAGAGGAAACTTTCCTCAACACAATAAAGGCCATATATGATAAACTCACAGCCAACATCGTTCTCAGTGGTGAAAAACTGAAACCATTTCCACTAAGATCAGGAACAAGACAAGTATGTCCACTCTTGCCACTCTTATTCAACATAGTTTTGGAAGTCCTAGCCACAGCAATCAGAGAAGAAAAAGAAATAAAAGGAATACAAATTGGAAAAGAAGAAGTAAAACTGTCACTGTTTGCTAATAACATGATACTATACATAGAATATCCTAAAGATGCCACCAGAAAACCACTAGAACTAATCAATGAATTTGGTAAGGTTGCAGGATACAAAATTAATGCACAGAAATCTCTTGCATTCCTATACAGTAATGATGAAGAATCTCAAAGAGAAATTAAGGAAACACTTGCATTTACCATTGCAAGAAAAAGAATAAAATACCTAGGAATAAATCTGCCTAAGGAGGTGAGAGACTTGCACTCAGAAAACTATAAAACACTGATGAAAAAAATCAAAGACGACATAAACGGATGGAGAGATATACCATGTTCTTGGCTGGGAAGAATCAACATTGTGAAAATGACTATACTACGCATAGCAATCTACAGGTTCAGTGCAATCCCTATCAAACTACCAATGGCATTCTTCACAGAATTAGAACAAAAATCTTACAATTCATATGTACAATTCACAAAAGATCCCGAATATCCAAAGCAATCTTGAGAAAGAAAAATGGAGTTGGAGGAATCAGGCTCCCCAGCTTCAACTATATCACAAAGCTACAGTAATCAAGACAGTATGGTACTGGCACTAAAACAGAAATATAGATCAATGGTACAGGATAGAATGCCCAGAGATGAAACCACCCACATATGGGCACCTAATTTACAACAAAGGAGGCAAGAACATACAATGGAGAAAAGACCACCTCTTTAATAAGTGGTGCTGGGAAAACTGGACAGGTACATATAAAAGAATGATATTAGAACACTGCCTAACACCATACACAAAAATAAACTCCAAATGGATTAAAGAGTTAAATGTAAGACTAGACACTATAATACTCTTAGAGGAAAACATAGGAAAAGCACCCTTTGACATAAACCACAGAAAGATCTTTTTTGACCCACCTTCTAGAGTAACAGAAATAAAAAGAAAAATAAACAGATGGAACTTAATTAAACTTCAAATGTTTTGTACAGCAAAGAAAACAATAAACAAGACAAAAAGACAACTCTCAGAATGGGAGAAAATATTTGCAAATGAAACAACAGATAAAGGATTAATCTCCAAAATATACAAGCAGCTCATGGAGCTCAATATCAAAAAAGTAAACAGTCCAGTTAAAAAATGGGTGGAAGCCCTAAATAGACATTTCACCAAGGAAGACATATAGATGGTGAAGAGGCACATGAAAAGATGCTCAACATCACTAATTATTAGAGAAATGCAAATCAAAACTACAATGAGGTATCACCTCATGCTGGTCAGAATGGCCATTATCAAAAAAGCTAGAAACAATAAATGCTGAAAAGGGTACCCTCATACACTGTTGGTGGGAATGTAAATTGATACAACCACTATGGAAAACAGTATGGATATTCCTTAAAAACTAAAAATAGAACAATCATATGACCCATCAATCCCACTACTGGGCATATACCCTGAGGAAACCATAATTCAAAAAGAGACATGTGCCACAATGTTCATTGCAACACTATTTACAATAGCCAGGACATGGAACCAACCTAAATGTCCATCAACAGATAAATGGATAAAGAAGATGTGGCATATATATACAGTGGAATATTACTCAGCCATAAAAAGAAATGAAATTGAGTTATTTGTAGTGAGGTGGATGGACCTAGAGTCTGTCATACAGAGTGAAGTAAGTCAGAAAGAGAAAAACAGATACCATATGCTAATGCATATATATGGAACCTAAAAAAAAAAAAAGGTACTGATTGAGCTAGTTGCAGGGCAGGAATAAAGAGGTAGACATAGAGAATGGACTTGATGATATGGGGTGGGAGGGTGAAGCTGGGGCAAAGTGAGAGTAGCGTCGACATATATACACTAGTGAATGTAAAATAGTTGGCTGGTGGGAAGCAGCAGCATAGAGAGATCGGCTTGGTGCTTTGCAATGACCTAGAGGGGTGGGATAGGGAGGATGGGAGGAACGCTCAAGAGGGAGGGAATATGGGGACATGTGTATGCATATGGCTGATTTGCTTTGTTGTGCAACAGAAACTAACATGGTATTGTGAAGCAATTATATGCCGATAAAGATCTATTAAAAAAAAACATTAAACATAATTATTTCAGTGTTTTTGTCTGAAAATTCTCTTCCTTATCTGAAGTCCTTTTAGATTCTGTTTTCTTTCTGCTGATTCTCAATCATGGTGCCTTTTTCTTTTTGTTTTTAGTTTCTGTTTGTGAACTGATGATGTTCTTTGAAATGAGAGGAGTTTCTTTTGTGAGGATTTTCATTTGCTTTTGTCTGGCAACCAGGGAGAATTCATTCCAGAATATCTAGTTTTCATCCTTAATGCTTTCCAAACACTGAGGCAATGTATATTGTCCTGTGGACACTGGTGAGGATTGGCTTGTGGTTCCAAATTCTCAGTGATGATTTTTCCCCTTCGTTCAGCCCTAAGTTTTGAGATACATAAATTTATTTTCAGGTCTCTATGGATGAAGGGCAGAGGGTTATATTTGTTTTTTTTTTCTTTTTTTAAATTTAACTATAGTTGATTTACTATATTGTGTTAGTTTCAGGTGTACAGCATCAGATTCTTTTCCATTATAGGTTATTAAAAGATACTGAATATAGTTCTGTGTGCCGTACAGTAAATCCTTGGTGTTTTTCTATTTTATATATAGTGGTGTGTATCTATTAATCCTATACCACTAATTTATCTCTCCCCCCTTCCCTGTCCCTTTTGGTAAACATACATTTGTTTTTTATGTCTGTGAGTCTGTTTTTGTTTTGTAAATAAGTTGATTTGTATTATTATGTTTTAGTTTGCACATATAAGTGATATCATATAATATTTGTCTTTCTCTGCCTGACTTCACTCAGTATGATAATCTCTAGATCTATCCATGTTGCTGCAGATGGCATTATTTCATTCTTTTTTATGGCTGAGTAATATTCCATTGTATATATGTACCATATCTTCTTTATCCATTCATCTGTTGATGGACATTTATGTTGTTGCTTCCATGTCTTGGCTATTGTAAATTGTGCTGCTATGAACACTGGTGGGCATGTATCTTTTCAAATGAGAGATTTTGTCTTTTCCAGATATATGGCCAGGAGTGGGATTGCTGGATCATATGGTAGCTCTATGTTTAGCTTTTTAGGAACCTGCAGACTTTTTTCCATAGTGGCTACACCAATTTACATTCCCACCAACAGTGTAGGAGGGTTCCGTTTTCTCCAGTATATTTGGTTGACTGTTCACTGAGGGTTTATCTCTTTGGTGTTACAGGCTCCAAAATCTCATGAGTGTATGAAAATTGAAGCTTAATTTTACCTAGTTAAGCAAATGATCTCAGGGTGAAAGTTGACTTTAGTGTTCTACTTACTTCTATGGATTCTAGTTCTGACTTTTTTCACTTGAGAATTTGTTTTATTCTTGCCAGCTTATTGTTTCTGTTAAGGATATTTAAACATTTATTATATTCAAGATTATTAGTTATTTTCAGTAAAAAATTGTTCCAGTTACTTAGCCTGCCATGTTACTAGAAACAGAAGTAAAACCATATTTGAATCTGAGCTATAGTAATTATATTGGCCCTATTTGGAGCACATGTATATTTTTCTTTTAATTGGTCAAGATTTTCTTTATTGTCTTGTGTCTTAGCTTATGGTGATCCCTTCCATTATTTTTCTTTTTATTCTCCTTTGTCTATTCAAAGACAGCAAATTCTAATGCATAAATGTTCTACATGTGTATTTCTGACCTCTGGGAATACGTTGTAATACCTGAAGAGTCAGGGCAGTTAGTTTGCCTTTTTAATTCATTTTACTTAGTAAAAATAAAGTGTCCAATGAGTCTTTGATTTAATATGTATTTGGCTGAGTAGTGTTTCCCATAAGGTTTTTTTTTTTTTTTTTTTTTTTGCCGTACGCGGGCCTCTCACTGTTGTGGCCTCTCCCATTGCGGAGCACAGGCTCCGGACGCGTAGGCTTAGCGGCCATGGCTCACAGGCCCAGCCCCTCCGCGGCATGTGGGATCTTCCCGGACCGGGGCACGAACCCGTGTCCCCTGCATCGGCAGGCGGACTCTCAATCACTGCGCCACCAGGGAAGCCCTCCCATAAGGTTTTAATAGTATTGTTTAGCAGTATTCCTAAGCAATGATAGCATTTACTCAAATAAGTTAGCGATACATATTTTTAAAGACCAAAGTAGAGTTGATTTAGTTTCCTCACTCAAGAAACTGAAAGTGTTGATTAAAATCTTAATTTGAAAATCTCTAAAATCTGTTTCTATATAAACACTGGAAAGAGTAAGTTTTACTTCAGTGTAAGATTTTATAGAGGCGTTAGATTTGTTCAAAAACCTGAAGTATGAGCCACTTAGAACTTAAATGCTTATGTTACTAGAAACTTGATATAACTTCTGAAAGGATGGTTATTCAAAAACTCATTCATCACTTAATGCTCAGAGTTCATTCATCATGAGTACTTTATGTCATTCTTAAAAATAAACTTTATCAGAGATTCAAATTTCTGCAAGGCGCATTGTGATATGTCCATATGGTACATTTTGCAACTAACAAAAGGAGAAGGAAATAACATCCTCATCTGTTTCATTCATTCATCTGCTCCCTTTATTTCATTTGGGAGGATTTTCAACAGAAAGAGCTTCAGTGATGGTGGAAGCTGCAGAAATAATGTCGGGAATGCATTATTGGATGCAAATTGTGGGAAAGAGTGAGGAGCCTAAGTAATTCTTCCTGTTTTGCTTTGCATAACTGAGCCTATGTTCCTATCAGAAAGAGAGAGAGGTTTTCCTATAGTATTTTCTGTAGGGGGAAAAAGAACCCGAGAGTTTTATTTTTTGCAGTGGGAGATTCAGGTTAAAGCGTTAACTTAGAGTGTTTGGGGTAAACTTTTACAGAGAATGATATAACTCAAAGTACACCAAGGCAACTTAATGAGCAGTTTGTGTAAGCCAGCACTGTCCAGTAGAAATACATTTCAAAACAGATGTGTAGGGCTTCCCTCGTGGCGCAGTGGTTGAGAGTCCGCCTGCCGATGCAGGGGACACGGGTTCATGCCCCGGTCCGGGAAGATCCCACATGCCGCAGAGCGGCTGGGCCCGTGAGCCATGGCCGCCGAGCCTGCGCGTCCGGAGCCTGTGCTCCGCAACGGGAGAGGCCACAGCAGTGAGAGGCCTGCGTACTACAAAAACAACAACAACAACAACAACCCCCCCAAAAAAAAACAGATATGTAATTTTAAATTGTCTAATAGTCACATTAAAAAGATAAAAACAAACAGGTGAAAGTAACTTTTATGCTGTATTTTATTTTACACAATATATCCAAAATATTATCATTTCAGGATATAAAGAATAAAAAATTATTGAGAGTTTTTACTTCTTTTTGATACTGAGTCTTCAAAATCCAGTATAAATTTTATACTTACAGCACACCTTAATTGGCAAACTAATATGGAAATATTTTATCTGTATTTAGAATTCATAAAACATACAAGAGAAAAAGTAGATTCATATCTAAGTTGTCCCAAAATACTTAAAATTTTCCGATAACTGAAATGAATATGTTTTAAAATTTACATCTAAATAAATTAAAATTACAGAAAATCCAGATCACGCTAGTTATATTTCAAGTGTTCAATAGCCTCATGTGGCTAGAGGCTGCTGTATTGGACAGCACAGCTCTAAGCCAGAGTTAGATTTGAAAAATGAAATCTTATTAAATACATACAAATGAGGTTAGCCTCATGTTACTGATGATGACTTGGCAAACTAATATAATTTATATAAAGTTGTATAAACAGCAATTTTTATAGTGATCTTGTCCTCAAGACTAAAAATTCTATGCTAATTTTGGCAGAAACATAGATGCAGTCACTTGTTCCAGATTTGCTATTTCTAGGCTAATCAGAGTCACAGCTCATAGTCAGCAACAACAAAGCAAAATCTAGGTTAGGTGCTGGGCTTGGGTCAGAACCCCAGAGTTCAGAGTTAAGGGTGGGGCGAGGCAGTGGCAGCAGTGTAACAGAGAAAAGGGGTTTGCCTCTCACCCCAGAAGGCTCAGAGGCTCAGTCTTGTTAACCTTTGCTGCCCAATCAGCCTTCTGTCAGGTCCAGGGAAACATCTGCAGCTGATAAGAAACCAAAATAACCAAATAATTGCACCATTCATCTGTCTGTCCATCTATCTATCTATCTATCTGTCTATCTAGTGAGTCATCTACCTACCTATCTAACGAAGAACCATACTATGCCTTCTAGCCTTTGTGTTAGAGGTGAGTTATCCAAGGTCACCAGAAGAGGTATTTTGATATTGCAGCATTACAGGTAGGGTTTTTGAATGGGCAAGAAGAGATTACACACACGCCTGCTAAAATTCCCAGTTTGTTTAGCCGTGCTACAGTTTGTAACAAGAGTGAGGTTACTTTATGCAGCAGGAGCAGAAGCCAAGTATCTTTGCATAGCTTTTCCCTTCTCCTTGTTCCATGTGGGGCAAGCTGTAGCCTGTGACAGTTTCTTCTCAGCTAAGATCTTGCCAGAATAAGAATGAAGATGGGTTTTTTGTCAGGCACAGCTCTTTTTACTGGCGCTTATAGCACTGTTTTAGAAGAATTACGTGAACAATGTTGGTACTCCATTTAAAGGAATGTCTACAAACATTAGAGTTTTTCAGTTTGTGAACCAGTTGAGGCATCAGCAACTGGCCATCCTTGTCAGTACACAGGTAACCCTAGACACACCCCTGACTCTAGTTTCAGTGACCTGGAAAATCTATTTCTCCATTGATATTTGCCCAATTTTGTTGATGTTGTTTCTCCAAGTAATTTCTTTGTACCCTTTGACCAGAATGTGCAGTAGAATCTGGGGGAAAGAAGGTGAGAGAGGACCTGAATTGACTTAAGATTTTTTTTTATCACCTAGCAAATCCAGCACTCAAAATGGAAATTAAATTCAACCATAAAATAGAAAATTACTTTTCTTAAACACCTGAGTTGGGTGACCTAAGATTATTTATACTTGTTTCGAGTTGGGACTGTCCAGAATTTTCAAGAATCCTCATGATCACCCATCTCTGCACCATATTGATTATAAACCCTGGTCGAAAATCATCTAGAGGCAATGGGTGTTATCCTGTGAGGGATCTGGTGTGTAGAAGTGAAAGGGACTCAGAGGTTACTAAAGATTTCAGTGAAAGTTTTAGTGTGAAAGAGAACTATATGATGTCTTAAATTTCCCTGTTAGAAGAAATCTCAGATAAAGGAGAACTGGCAAAGGAAGAAAGGGAGAAAAATGGAAGGTGATTTTTGAAGCTGTTAGGGACTCTGAATTTCTAAAATAGCTAAACTTCTTCCTGGCCAAGGAAGAGTCCTTTCAGCAACATCAACTAAACCAGCCTACCCTTCAGTCTGCCTGCATATATGGGAGATGCGTCTACTGTAATTTTTTTTCATTGCCAGGAATTATTTTTCAACTTGTTGTTCTTCCTCCATTTAAGGTAGAATTTGTGAAGCATCCATTGTCACAGGTCAGAGTTATTGTAACACCAAAGCAGAGAAAGGGATTTTGGGTTTTGAAAATCTAGGCTGTTGAATGTCAAAAGAAATGATCATAAGGGAACTGGCTAACAACAGATTTGGAAGAATATATATTTTATTAATAAGAATATGTTTCCACTAACTCAAAGTGGACACATTTTTTCCCAAACCAGAGGCAAAGGAGCGAAAACTCTATACAACCACAAGACAATTTAGGTTCTGTTGAGTCTCTGTGAGGGGACATTGTATCTCCCTGTGTTGAACGAAGACCTGAGAGACGAGATATAACAAGATGACAGTGCCTTGAACAGTATGAAAGCAACGGAGGTGGTGGGAAAGGATCAGGTACTGAATATATTTTTGAAGTAAGAGAAAACAGGGTTTGTAGAAAGATTGGATGAATGTTATAAAAGAGGAGTCAGAGTGGCCTGAAGTTTTTGAAGAACTACTGTTATCTGTGATAAGAAACTGCAGGCAGAGTAGATATTTTGGGGAGCGTTGAGTGTGAAGATCAATGATTTAATTTTAGGCAAGGTAAATATGAGATGGCGATTAGGCATCCAAAGAGAGTAGTTAAAGAGGCAGGTGGTGAGGTGGGGATTAGAGATGTGACTTTGGGAGTTATTGCTGTATAGATGATGGGACTGGATAAGATCACCAAGGAAGTGAGTATAGGTAGAGGAGAAAGGAGGTCCAAGGAACAAATGCTTTGGGAGTTTAAAGTTTTGATGTATGTTGAAGAAAAGGATAAGTAGAGAGGATTGGGGAGCAATCAGTGAGGTAAAAGGAAGACCAGGAGTCCTTCTAAATACACAGCAACTCAACAACCCCACACCCTAACGCATTTGTGTTCTGGTGAAATCTACTTGAAAGGAGGCCATTCTTTAGAATGGGAGGAAGAAGAAAAATGGAAAAATATTGATAGGACCCTCCTTCTTCCTTCCCCCACTTTCCATGCCTCTTGGTTTCCCATGAAGATATGGGGCTTTGTGGGATGATTGTATTTTACAATACCCTCAGGTTTGGTTCAGCATCTGCTCTTGACAGATCCAACTTTTTGTTTCCTGCTTGACCTCGCCATGAGTCACGGGTACAATTTTCTGTGGATTAGCAGAGGGTCTCTTGGAATTCAGGTCCAAAACATGAATACCTCAATCTTTCTGTTTGTAATTGTCTCATTCCACCATTTCTGGAAATTTTTGCAGCTCTTGAACTGTTTCTTGTCATGAAGTTTTCTAAACGTATTTCAGAGAAGAAAAATCCATTCTTGATGGATTTTCTGCTTCTGGAATGAACTTGGTTTAGTTAAGACAGATAATGTTTCTCATTCTTTTTTCCTTATTGTAACTTCCTATTTAGGAATGCTTGAATTCTATATATAAATTGCTCATGTTAAGAGATTATTATCCAATCTATTGACTTAGTATCTGGATTGAACAATCATTTAGATGAGATAGGTTATTTAGGAAGTAGATGAGGAGTAGAAGGCATGCCATTTTCTAGTGTATTGAGGAAGAGTACTTTATCTGAATAAAAGAGCTCTTGGGCCCAGCGACTCAAGTGGATGCATCATAAGCCTTAAATGTAATTATATGGATTCTGAGACTTGTGAGAAGATGACTTCCAGAGGACAGACCATCCTTCACTGGCTGACTGATAAGGCAAAACTGGTAAATGCCGAAGGCATTCCCTACCTTGCAGTCCTTTGGATTTCCTCTGTGCTTCATTTTGACCTTTTCGACATTGGAAAATAGTAAATTTAAGAGCTAACATTTTACATAAGAATAAATCCTTTTCTCCCCTTCTTATGTACAAATTTAGTGATAAATATATTCAGAGCACAAGTAACTGGCTCTGAAAATAATATTTTATATCTTTCCTAGTGTTATTTATTTGTATATTGTACATTTGTGTCTTCCAGTCCATATAACAGTGTTTTCCTTTGAGCTCTGGAAAGGAAAGGATTATGTCTTTTTCATGTGATTTGTACAATATCTGAGCCCAATATTCTACTTACACTTGGATTAAAATATAACTTAGGGCTTCCCTGGTGGCACAGTGGTTGAGAGTCCGCCTGTCGATGCAGGGGACACGGGCTCGTGCCCCGGTCCGGGAAGATCCCACGTGCCGCGGAGCGGCTGGGCCCGTGAGCCATGGCCGCTGAGCCTGCGCGTCCGGAGCCTCTGCTCCGCAACGGGAGAGGCCGCAGCAGTGAGAGGCCCGCGTACCGCAAAAGAAACCAAAAAAACAAAACAAAACACAATATAACTTAATGATGATATTATGCTTAGATAAATTAATGATATTTAATATTGCATAGAGTATAATACATATTTATTGGTCAAAAGCAGAGAAGTTTTCCTTTTTTTAATCAATATTTCTATACAAGTATATAATTCGAATGATTTCTATATCTTTGCAGAACTGCCTTCAAGTCTTAGTTATATCTTTAGCTGTATGTTGTGCACTGTGACATAGTCTGTGGCACTGGAGTCTGACCATTATGGTATTTGCCAACCAGGCACAAAGGTTAATTGAAAATCTGTAATAGCTACAATACTATACAGCAAAATCCTCATAGCAGTTTTCTTCCTTTATAAAGGCTTGAGCCTGTCTTACCATTAATGTCAGAAGCACAAATGATGCCTTTGAGTGGGATTTTAGAGCACGGAATTTGCAAAAGAGGAAGGAGCTGATGCATGTGGGTTGCTTTCCAGGCGGTATGCAATTCCTTTTATAGGCTTACTTTAAAATGCCTTCTTTATATCTACCTAAAACATACAAGTACGTACTAGTGGTGGAGTAAGAAATCAGTTGTAAAACTAACATGAAGTATAACTGAGTCATACAATTTGGGTTTTTTCCCCCTGAAATAACTAACTTTTAATTAAGACTTCCAGATGATATTGTAATACAAACATTCTAATTTTTGCATAGAAGAATAAAAATTTTTGTGACAAAAAAATGGATAGAACTAAACCCAGAGCCCACAGATCTTGAGCCTTGATGCTATCAGGTGATTTTCTCACATAATACTCAGTGAATTGACCCTCTGGGCTGGAACTGTCAATTGAGACTTGAAAGACTCTGATTTTGAGATTGTTTGCTTTACTGACATTTGATCTTGGCTAAATCACAGAACCGTCTCTGCTTCATTTTCTCATCGGTAAAAGAAAGATGATCCTTGACACCTACTCAGCTCGTAAGATGTTATTAAAGTACCTTTGGTTAACGTGGTATGAAAGAGAAGTTTTGGTATCTTAAAAGCAGATTGTATCTAACTCAAAGTCTCTATTACTGTTAGGTCATTGCTGTTGACTTTTTGTACATATGGGAAAAATTCATGTTGCCTATACTTTCTCTTTAGCTCTTTGAAACACACATAAACAACAATACTCTCTTTGTTTTGTACAGAACAACTGATGTGGAATACATAAATTCAGGCAGAATTGCTACTTGTTCCATTCCATTAATTAATTAAGGACTTTTCTTGCTCTTCTGCTGAAATTTGAAACATATTTGCTTCATTTAAGAGCCCTGGCTGATTCCTGTCCTCAATTTGAATTTTGAAGTCTAACTTCACAGCAGAGAGCCTGCCATATAAATATGTTAAGTCATAAGTTCCCATCTTAAGCTAACAGGTGATTATCCTTCACAGTAGAACTACAAAAGGAGTCTAAATTAATGAACGTCTTAAGTGTCTTTTCCTATTGCTGTGATATAAAGGTAGAAGGCCTAAACAGGTGAGGTAATCACTCAGATTAAAAAAAGGGAAAGCAAATAAAACACATCTGACTACTCTTGAGAGTTGTCAAGACAGTTCCTCCATTATTCAACTCACCTTGCAATTTAAAACATTGAAATGCCTTTGTGCTATTATTGCCTATTTTGAGTGTTTCCTAAGATTTTCAGTTCTTCGTTACTGCTTTACAGCTGAGAATTGCTTGCTTCTGGGATATTAAGATTATTTCTCATTGTGCTTTTCCTTACAGCTTCATAACTTGAAGAACTTGTTCCTCTCAGCAGAAACTAGTTCCTTGTTATTTTCGCATCTTCACTTATTTCTGATACACTAGCCAGCCAGGAAACCAATAAAATGAAAGGCCTGTTGGCAACATTATGTGTGAGATTTTCTATGGGTAAAGATTTATTTTACTCACTTTTTTTTTTAAGGTGTCTGAGAGGAGGACATGAGGCAAAAAGCTCGAATTGGATTTTTAAATGTAAAAATATAGGAAAAGGCACTAGGTCAAAAACAGGAGACTAAAATGCCATCTTAATTCTAAGAACTGAGTATAGCTTTCAGATTGAATTCTAGGGGTTCTTCATTTTGGGGTCAGCTTAGCTTAGAGAACAGAAGGCACCATATAGAATGGCCTCCAAAGTAATTACACCAATAAGAGTTTGTAATGCGACGGTTTAGAAATAATAAAACCTAGATTAACTAGGACCTAGTTAACTGGAACTTTCAATTATCCATATTTTAGTCCCTTTTTCTCTTTTAGAAGAATAGCTAAATGATGATAAAACTTTTGAAGTTAAACATCCCTTTTTTATTTTTAATTAATTTTTTTATTAGTTATCTATTTTATATACATCAGTGTATACATGTCAATCCCAATCTCCCAGTTCATCACCCCCCCCACCCCCCACCGCTTTCCCCCCTTGGTGTCCATACATTTTTTTCTCTACATCTGTGTCTCTATTTCTGCCTTGCAAACCGGTTCATCTGTACCATTTTTCTAGATTCTACATGTGTTAATATACGATATTTGTTTTTCTCTTTCTGACTTACTTCACTCTGTATGACAGTCTCTAGATCCATCCACGTCTCAACAAATGACTCAGTTTCATTCCTTTTTATGGCTGAGTAATATTCCATTGTATATGTGTACCACATCTTCTTAATCCATTCGTCTATCGATGGGCATTTAGGTTGCTTCCATGACCTGGCTATTGTAAATAGCGTTGCAGTGAACATTGGGGTGTATGTGTCTTTTTGAATTATGGTTTTCTCTGGGTATATGCCCAGTAGTGGGATTGCTGGGTCATATGGTAATTTTATTTTTAGTTTTTTAAGGAACCTCCATACTGTTCTCTATAGTGGCTGTATCAATTTACATTCCCACCAACAGTGCAAGAGAGTTCCCTTTTCTCCACATCCTCTCCAGCATTTGTTGTTTGTAGATTTTCTAATGATGCCCATTCTAACTGGTGTGAGGTGGTACCTCACTGTAGTTTTGATTTGCATTTCTCTAATAATTAGTGATGTTGAGCAGCTTTTCATGTGCTTCTTGGCCATCTGTATGTCTTCTTTGGAGAAATGTCTATTTAGGTCTTCTGCCCATTTTTGGATTGAGTTGTTTGTTTTCTTAATATTGAGCTGCATGAGCTGTTTATATATTTTGGAGATTAGTCCTTTGGCCGTTGATTCATTTGCAAATATTTTCTCCCATTCTGAGGGTTGTTTTTCATCTTGTTTATAGTTTCCTTTGCTGTGCAAAAGCTTTTAAGTTTCATTAGGTCCCATTTGTTTATTTTTGTTTTTATTTCCATTACTCTAGGAGGTGGGTCAAAACCTTTTTTTATTATATTGAGGAAAATGCGGCCCATGGCCTAAAGATTAGTGCCTATTTTTCTGCCTAAAGTTGGAGCTCTAACAACCATCTTTTAAAAGAGATGTGTTAACAATAGGAAGCCCCCTAATTTGCAGATATCAAAGATCATTATAAAGTCAGTCTACTTTTCTGTAGTTTACATAGACATATCTACTGTACTGCAAAAAGGGGACTAGATTAGGTGTCAAGACCTGATCCAAGGTCTGCCACTATCTAAGTGTGTGGCCCTGGACAAGTACCTTCTGTCCTTTATATCTCAGTGTCTTCATGTGTGGAATGAGGAGGTTGGATCTGTCCCCTTCAAGCACTAAAATGATTTTTAATCTGGTAATCACTGAATTGTTAGAATGATTGTCCTGAGGCACTGCCAGATCTTCAACTAAGATGAGCAATTTTGTTGTTGCTACTGTTGTTCACAATAGTTGTAATGTATTGTGAACTAGGGAAATTGCATGCCTACTTTCAGAGAAAACAGTGGCTTGGAGAAGTTAGGTAACTGGCCCGTGGTCACATTATCAGAGTTGCAGTATCAGATTGGGATAAGAACCCAGGACTCTCTGACTACAGAGTTTATGTGTTTCCACTACTTCAGTGGGTATATCCCAAAGACTGTTGAATTTGGGATTTTGAAATGGGAAATACTGATCCCACTCATTCTATAAACTGAAGGCAGACCAGAAATATCTAGAAATTCTCATGAATTTGCTCTGAAGACTAGGAATTGCAGAAAATAGGGAGATGGGTTCAATATGAATCAAAGATACAATATAATGAGATAAGTGTAAAATAAATGTTTATTTAATTTCAAATCAACAGTTTGGGCATCCAAATAGATATTACTGCCTCTGTTGAATTAGGAATGGTTGCTTCGTTGTTGATTAGAATAATGTTTTATTCTACAATTCTTTAGAGAATTGTATCTAAAGCCAGCAACACATTTTTTTTCAAATGTGTCAGCCTTGATGATGAATTCTCATCTTTTGAAGATGAATATTTTGGAATTGGTAAAATGTCAATAAACCTCTTACGAGAAAACTGTTTATCTTCCTTATTTTGTATCTCACAGTGCCTATCCTAGTATCTTTTACTTAATGGACAGTCAATAAATAATTTTTTTAAAATTTGATTTATTATTTTTTACCATAATAAATGTAAGTGAGAATTTTGTGAAATTCTTACTTTTAATAGGTGTATTAGTTAGGGTTTTCTAGAGAATCAGAAGCAATAGGATATATAGAAATATTTATTTATTATAAGATATTGGCTCAGGTGATTATGGAGACTGAGTTGTCTGCAAGCTGGAGACCCAGTCTGGTTCTGAAGGCTTGAGAAGCAGGAGCACCAGAGACAGGTGAAGGTGGGTGTCTCAGCTCAGCAGTCAGAGAATGAATTCAACTTCCTCCACCTTTTACTTTCATTCAGGTCCTCCTTGGATGGGATGATGCCCAGCCACATTGAAAAGGGCCATCTGATTTACTTAGTCCACTAATTCAAATGCTAGTCTTATCTAGAAACACCCTCACGGACATACCCAGAAATACTGTGTAACCAGTTATTTGGGTATCCCTTAGTTCAGTCAAGATGACACATAAAATTAACCATCATAATGGGTTTATACGGCAGAGGAAGAGGAGCCATTTAGGATAAGACATTTTACTTGTTGTTTTGATTGTATCCAGGAATACTCTTAAACCACTCTTAGAAACTACTAAAATTGAAGTATGTTGTAGAGTCTGATATTTCTCTTGGGATCCATAGAGGCAGGTCTCAGAGGCAGCAGCAAAGGTTTGCCTCATAAGAAATTGCTTTTGTGTTTTTTTGGGAAACATTCAGATGATACATTTCACTATTTATAGTGTTTTAGGTCATAGGTGCAGAGTAGCCCTTCACATTTTTCATGTGGTGGCTCAGATGAAAACTGTGCAATGTAAAATTAAAATTTAAGATGCCTGTTTATGCCAGTTCCACTTAAGGATGACTTGCCTTGGGAAAGCTGTACTGTGGGTTCTACACCTGACATCAGACAGGCAGTGACTCTGTGTATCTGCGCTGGAAGGTATTTCTCAGAAAAAACCTCATGTAAGGCATAGAACACTCAAACAATTTAAACTTAGGCAAGTGGGAAAAGGCACTTTCCTTGACTTTGTTTGATGATAGTCCCCTTTCATTTTCTCGTGTGAAAAATAAACCCAACCATATATTTTCCATGACGGTTTTAAGCATTTCAAATTATTTGTTTCAGGCCTGAGGGATTTTAAGCAAAGCTACAACCTACACAAATCTCCATGATCCTAGAAGGAAAAGAAGAGCTTTCAGGGATAGGGGACACTATGTTTTTTTGCTGCTAAATGAGAATCACACAGTTATCTTGCCAACTGGAACGCTATGCCTATTTTTCCTCTGGAAGAGTCCAAGCTTGTGTGTAAAGGTTCCCATTAAGGCTGATCTTTCAGAAATGGAGTTGGAAGGGCCAGGATTGCTGTAGCAGACAGGCAGCTTCTGGGTTTTATCCCTCCTGCCTGTGAACCAGCACATCCTATTATGTATGTTTCAAGGAATCACATTTTGCTGCTCCTTGCAGTCTTGCAGCATTTCTAATTAAAAGTGCCTGCTCTTCTGAACAGGTTTTGTAAGCTTTTAAAAGACACTTTTGTGTTTATTTCCCTTTATTTGTGTTTTTAGTGCCATTTTTTGATATCGCCTTTAGCAAAGGAGGAATATGGAATGCTTAGATAGAGTGCTGTTAAAGTACTTATAGCAGTAGTATGTGGTTACTTACATAAATAGATATGAAACATCTGTTGGGGTATAGGAAGTTTCAACTGGACCAATGGTTTCCCAAGAGCAGCCTTTGAAGTGAAAGTATATAAGCTGGCTTGAAAGTTGATCTAAGATAAATTTTTTAAGGAATTGGAAATATTTAAGTTTAATTCTGGAGAGAATAAGAGCTGAAGTTGGAGAGATTGAAATAATAGGAAATAGGAGTAGAGAAAGGAGAGTTTGAAATGGCCAGACTGGAACTGAAAAGACCAGATTGTGGGGAGACTCAGGCATCCATCGGTGAATTGAGACATCTGGAGACTGCGGTCTGGTCCTCAGTCACTACACCCCTGTTCCCAGATGTCACAATGAAACACAAGGAGATTAAGCAAAATTCCTGAGATCATATGGCTAGAAGATGATGGATCTGGGACTGAAAAACAGGAGTTCCGAAACAATATTACTTTTACTATTGAAAATGCCTTTGTGATTTGTGTCCTACATTATACAAGCTCTATTTTTGATATCAGCCCCCTCTGATAACACTTTTGTTCATGCCCTTTGCCACCACCAAAAAATCTTCATTAGCTCTTTGTGTTTGAAACCATCTCTTAATCTTGAACAGAGTGGACATTTTGTCACCATGTTTCTGTCTTCGACCCTACCTGTACCACGGGATGATGTATCATTGATGATGGTTGTACATATGACTCAACGTTCTACACCTCCTTTCAATTGAGTAATTAACCTGAGACCTTGCTTTTAAATTTAAACCCATGTCTTTCTTTATTTCTCCTGTCCCATTGCTGCCTCAGCCCCAGCTCTGACAAGAAGAAAATATTACCAGAGGAGCAGTGGGAGCAAGAATTTGAATACCTTAAAGAGAAGGAAATAACCTTATTTTCAGGCAGAGTAGGCTAAATAGATGTTGGGGAACAGAACTGTTTCCCTGAGAGATAATTTTCATTTGCTTAACAGTCTTCATGCATAGGACTGTTATTCAGTTTGCCTTAGGATACCCCCGAGTACTCTTTCACCTTCTTAGTCTATTTGTTTGATTATATTAACTTGGCAGGAGAAGGTATTTGAACATGTTAATGTTTAAATATTCTTGTTTGAAAGCAAGCCAGAAGAAAAAACTATACCCCACTTGTGTTACCACATCTGTATATCTCCTTATTTTGAAAGTCAAAATATGTTCTTCACTAGTACCTCTTGATCTCACTCCAAGCTTTTATGAGAATATAAACATTACTATATGTTAGATACAAGAGAATGCCATACTATTTATTTGTTTCATCAATTTGCTATCATAAAATGAAAAATATTAAAAGAAAATTGATGGTCAACAGTGAAGGAGTAGGAGTAGATTGTTGGTATAACTGTCTTGCAGATAATAATTATAAGTTATGAACAAAATTAAACACACACACACAAATATGTGCACAATTATTTAAAGTCATGTAGAGCAATCATAAGCAGGTGTAAACGAGAGGTTTTGGCCAAAAAAGGTAAGTACTTTGAGTGGAGTCTATATTTATGGGGCTCCTTCTCCTGAGAGCATACTATTTAGTATGGCCTGCAGGGAGTAGAAAGTTACATCTGACTAAATTCAACATCCATTCGTGAACAAGGAGTAGAAGGAAGCTTCCTTAATCTGGTAAAGGACATCTACAAAACATTACAGCTAACTACATACTTAATGGGAAAAACCTGAAATATTTATCCTTAAGAGTGGGAATAAATACAGTTTTTCTGCCTTTACCACTTCTGTCCAACATTGTACTAGATAGGTATAGCCAGTGCAATAAGTAAAGAAAAAAGAAAGAAATGGTATATAGATTTGAAAGGAAGATGTGAAACCAAATCTATTCACTGATTGTCCACAGAAAATCCTATCAAGTCATCTACCAAAAACACCCAAACAAACAAAAACAACAAAAAACTAACTTTAAGTTATAAATGGATTTAGTGATTTCTCAGGATATTAGGCCAATAAAGATAATGAGCTGCATTTCTACACACTAACTGCAAACAATTTTAAAATTAAATTTAAAAAGGTTTATTTAATATAGAATCAATAAATATAAAACATCTTAGGAAAATGTAACAAATACATGCAAGACCTTTCTACACTGAAAACCATGAAACTTTGCTGAGTGAAATTAAAGACATTCTAAATGAATGGAAAGACTTAACCATATTCATGGATTGGAACACTAGTAGATTCAATGTAATCCCTATCAAACTCTCATCCAATTTTTTATAGAAATGGACAAGCTGATTTAAAATTTATATGGAAATGAAAAACTGACAATAGCCAAAACAATAGTGAGAAAGAACAAAGTTGGAAAACTTAAGAATACCTGATATTAACTCTTACTATAAGCTATTGTATTTAAGACAGTGTGGTACTGGAATAAAGATAGGCAAATAGATCAGTGTAATAGAACAGAGAGTCCAGAAAGAGATCCATAATTATGCAGTCAAGTGATTTTCAAAAAAATGTACCAATACAGTTGAATGAGGAAGGAAAAGTTCATACATACAACTGGGTGTATGTATGAAAACAAATGAACACTGATTTCTACCTCACATCCCACATAATAATTGATTCAAATTGGAGTGGGATTTAAATGTAAAACTAAAGGTATAATGATTCTAGAAAATACATTGGCAAATATCTTTAAGACCTGGGGCTAAACAAAGGTTTTATAGACACAAAATGAGAAGTACTAACCATGGGGCTTCCCTGCTGGTGCAGTGGTTGAGAGTCTGCCTGCTGATGCAGGGGACATGGGCTCGTGCCCCGGTCCAGGAAGATCCCACGTGCTGCGGAGCGGCTGTGCCCGTGAGCCATGGCCACTGAGCCTGCGCGTCCGGAGCCTATGCTCTGCAACGGGAGAGGCCACAACAGTGAGAGGCCCACGTATCGCAAAAAAAAAAAAAAAAGTACTAACCGTGAAATTTAAATTGATAAATTTCATCAAATTTTAATATGTTTGCTCATCAAAATACACTAAGAAAGTGAAAAGTCAAGCCATCAGTTTGGAGAAATATTCTCAACACATATTCGCCAAAGGACTGTATCCAGAATATGTAAAGAACTCTCACAAATCAATAGTATAGAGAGAAGAAAAATGGGTAAGAAAATTGGGCAATTAACAAAAGAAGATATACAAATAAAATGAATCTATGTAAAGATACTCAACAATATTAGGTGACAGAGAGATGCAAATTAATCCAACATGAGGTATGATTTCATGCTCACTAGAATAGTTACAATAAAAAGGAGTGATGATTGAAATGTTGTTAAGGATATAAAACAACTTGAGCCTCATACTTTGATGGTGGGAGTGTAAAATGGTACAGCCCCTTTGGGAAACTGTCATTAAATCATCTAACCCAGCAATTCCAATCCTAGGTATTTGCCCAAGATAAATAAAACCATAAGTTCACAAAAAGAATTGTACAAGAAAATTTAGAGCAGCTTTATTCATAATAGTCCACCAGAAACAACCCAAATGTCCATTTGAGTGTGAATAAACAAATTATGCTGTATATAATGGAATACCACACAGCAATAAAAAATAATAAACAATTATACATGCAAACAGCATCTCAAAAAGCATTATGTTAAGTGAAAAAGTCAATATGATTGGAAAGGGTACATATGGTGTAATTTCATTTATATGCATTTCAAGAAGTAGCAAACTGAGATGCAGTAATAGAAATTATGGAGGAGGGGATTGACTGGAAGGCACATGTGAATTTTATGATGTGAAGGAAATGATTTATATTCCTGATTTGGGTGGTGGTTAAATAGCTGTATACGTTTATCAAAACTAGTATTTTGGGGCTTCCCTGGTGGCGCAGTGGTTGAGAGTCCGCCTGCTAACGCAGGCGATACGGGTTTGTGCCCTGGTCTGGGAGGATCCCACATGCCGCGGAGCGGCTGGGCCCGTGAGCCATGGCCGCTGAGCCTGCGCGTCTGGAGGCTGTGCTCCGCAACGGGAGAGGCCACAACAGTGAGAGGCCCGCATACCGCAAAAAGAGGAAAAAAACCAAAAAACTAGTATTTTGTACACTGAAGATCCAGTGTATTTTACTATATATAAATTTTTAAAAATTACTAGTTTCTTGTATGTGTCTAGAACAAGCTCTAGACCTACATTTGTTTCTTTGTCTATCCAATCCTCATTTCCATCTGTAGTTCTGTCTCATGTTTAGAGACCACACTTAGTACTGTGCTAAGGGCTTTATATGTATTGTGTAGTTTAATCATCACAACGTTACGAGGTAGGCATTGTGGGAGCTTGTCCATCTGACTATCTGTCCACACCTGTCGCCTCACTTCAACCTCTATCATGTAATGCCATTTCTTTTTCCAGCTTTACTTCATTCACGGACACTCTAAAATCTACTGAGAGCCAATCAGATAAAACTTGTTTTCATTTTTGGTCCAATCCCAACTAACGCCAAACTTCTTATTTTAAAGAGCTCTCTCGATCAAGTGCCGACTTATTCCTGTCCAAATCACTTCATCTTGCTGTACCTTACCTATTCTGCTTTTAATGAGGAAGAATACATTCTTATATCACCTAATATGTGTTGAACAGAGAAGCAATGGCTTTCAATGGCGAGATGAAAGTCATATCAATATCTACGGAAATATGTATTTGTATTGTTTATTAATAATAATGATTTAGTTCATGCTGTTTAATGCCAGTTAACACCAAATTCATATAATCTAAATATTTAGTAAAAAGGGAAGACTGTCCTCAGCACTATATTTGTAGGAAAATCCAAAAAGACTATATGTTTATGAAATGGACTGCAGCTTGATGGGCTGATTTTTCTGCAAGCCAAATCCTAGGAAATTGTTAAGGAAAATGGAGATACTCTTGATAAAGATTACAGCTGAGCAGCAGGATAGAAGCAGGGCAGCCATCTCCACACTAATGGTTCCTGACACACAGAGGAAACTAGCAATTTTCCCTCTCATTGAGGGGGGGAACAGGCAAGTGGTATTACATTCTCCTGTGTCTAATCAGGAAACCAAAATAGTAAAACATATATTCTCATCAGGGAAGCTGTTGGGTGGTGTGTTTGGTGAAGGACAGACTGTGACTTTCACAAGAGGGAGATTTACAAATGTAGTAACACAAAGGTAGTGACAGATGCAGAACTGAAGAACCATAGGGTAGAGGAAGGCTTTTTAGCTGTTGCTTATTAAAATACTGTGTGGGAAGTGAGAAACTTTTCATTCTGCACCAACACATTCATCTAACGGTATTTGTCTTTGTGATGTGAAGGAAACAAAATCCTGTGATTCTTAAACTTTTCTACCAAAGTGCCTTAATAGTGGATGAAATCACAAGTTTACCTGGGAATTTGAGGTGAGAAAATAGAGGGAGAGAGGAGGCTTGGCAGAGGCAGAGGGTATAGACTATAATGGTCCTATGCAAGCGGGAAAGTTTCTTGAAATCTTCTGTTTTATCTTTTAATAAATATGTAAATAGAACCCACTTTTTATAATGCTTTTGATTTTTCTCAATTGAAGTTATTTACCCACAATTTGTCATGTGAATTTTTTTGTGACCTAGCTTGGGAAGTTGGATGAGTACATTATCAATGATCTTGATCTTTCTGTTAAGCTTTCCTTTTTCCTTTCAGAGGACCAGATATAAGTAGTCTTATGTTGTTCCCCTTTCTACTATTCCCTGGTACGCCCAACCCTGGACAGGTGATGGTGGTGGGTCATGGTAAGGGTGGTAAGAGGGCAGGCAAGCAACAGAGAGTGAGCATGCACCTTCCTCCAGCCGTGGATCCGTGACTTCTGTGGTTTCCTTCCCAGCATCAGCCTTGGCAAGAGGGCCAGTTGAGAAAGCACGGAAATATATCTCTGGGATTTATTGCTTAATGCTGATGCCAGGAAGCCAACCAAAGTACTTGGAAGGAGCTAGAGATGAGTAGTCTCAGGATGCTAGCAATAGGCTGAAGTTAACTAACCTTTTGTAATATGTCATACTCTTCTTTTTCACGACACCATTCTTTGTCAGAGATACAAATTCTTTCAAGAGCTCTTCTCAGATGGTTTTTGAAGACACCACCCATGATTACACTTCACATGCATTTATATTTTATTATTCTAGTGTGGGTATCATAGGTGTGGGTGCCATTGCAGGACCAGCAATGGCACATGCAGAGAGTAGCTTGTCCTGAGCCTTTATCTGTTCTAGATCCTGTTCTCATCATGATGTTTTCTTCCCTCAGTCTGTGATTTAAAATATTTAAGTCATTTCACTGTTCTCTCCTTTTCCTCCCCTTGTTCAGTCTCAATACCTCCTCAAGGCCTGTCTGGAGATCTCTCTTTTCCTCTCCCAGTCCACCTCAAAGATTACATAATTTGCAAAATTTTCCCTGAATTTACTAATTTAACTTCTATTTCTATAATCTAACTTGATGCTCTCTCCTTCTTGCACTAATTTATATTTGCTTCTCTAATATTTCCACATAAGTTTCACATGGGTTGCGTTGGTAGCAATACTTTATTTGTAAGCCTTTTCAGGCACACAGTACTTGCGTGGATAATGATAATAGTCAGTATATATTGAGTGTTTGCTATATGCCAGACACTCATTGCATGCACTTATTTAATGCCCATAATTTTTGAAATTGTGATAATTATTATGGCATTTTGCAGATGAGGAAACTGAAATACAAAGAGCTTAGCAATTGGTACAAGGTCCCAGTTCTCACAGCAGTAAAGATAGAGCTGAGATTTGAACTCATCAGTTTGATTCAATGTAGTATGCTATGTTGCCATCAGCACTAATTCTAAGAGTATTATGATGGTGTCCACTTCGGGCAATCGCTTTTATAAGGCTTTGATAGAATAGTCAACATTAGATATTGATATTTAAGTACATTGTAATTTCCCTGTAGATTTCTCATTGTAGTGAACCAACAGTTTAAAAGTTAGAAATCATCCTCAGGAACCCTGATTATGTTAACAGGCAGGCAGATAAATGATCAGTTCAGTGCTAAGTCTTGAAACAAGGGTATGTGTTCAGAGATTGATGGAGCTGTTGAATATGCTGTCATAGAATATTGATTTTTAAAACTAAAAGGGATCTTAGGTGGTAATAATATTAGTAATAAACTAACAACTACCAGGCACACCAAGCTTTCTATATCCTAGATCTTTTACTAAGATCATTATATATGTTATTTCATTAAATCTCAGAATTACACTATGAGATAGGCTATCATTTTGTACTATGATATTTTACAAGTGAGAAAATAAACTTGTTATAGTTTGGTAACTTGCCCAGGTGGTAATTGGCAAAGTTGAGATTCAAATACTGTGTGCAGAATTCATGTTCTTAAACGTTCAGTTATTTAGTAATGTTTATTATATCCACAGATTTCTACAAATGATGAATTCTTGTTTAGAGAAACTACCTGGCTTTCCTAGACCCTACAACTAGTCAGTGATAGAGTTGAGGATTTTTGTTGAGCCTTCTTCCCATTACTGGTTACATTTTCTTTCATGTCACTTTCCTTTTTATACAAGGTTTTAACTATTACCATTCTTTTCTTCAGACATTATTTCATTCAATGCAAAACTGAAGATTGAGCTTAAGCAGAGCAAAAGTACAATGAAGGATACGAAGATGAATATGTGTTCTAAGCTCTTATAACCTCATGAGGGTAGAGAAGAAAAATATACATGCATCTGATTATGTTTCAAAGCAGAAACAATTATATACTAAAAGTATAAGCAACGTATATGATAGTGCAGAGTAAGATACAGTCTTAAGTTGGAGTTGGAAAGAATACTTAGAGAATGTGGAGTTTGAAATTAGCCTTGAAGGAAGGGTAGGGGATTTGAAGGCAGGGTATTCCATCGAGGTCAGTGTATATGAGAGCCAGCTAGGTTCTGTGAGAGGTACAGAGGCAGTTCAGAGAATAGTCTCTCATCACAAGGAAGTGACATGCTACCTGAAGATGCTAGACACATACATGTGAAGTGAAGTGAACAGTGAAGTGTTCAAGAGTTGTAGGAGGTCATAATTAGAGAAATATCTGAGAGCTAGAATAATCAGGGAAGGTGCCTGGATGGAGCAGAGCCTGAATAGGGCCTTGAAAGATGGGCAGGGCTTCTGGGGAGAGAAGAGGCAGTGCAGGTAAGGGGAGGGTCCCAGGCACAGCCACATGGGAATGCACAAGGGTGTTTGTGGCTTAGTGAGGAGGTATACAATAGTACGTGTGTGTGTGTTCATGTGGTGGTTAAAGAATAATTGTGGCAGACAAGAGATGCCATCAGGCAGTGAGATGGCATGTACCAGTCAGAAATGAGGGACCTAATACCATCTCCTGTAGACTACTGAATAATGACAGACCCTGGAGAAGGTTGTTATATAGCCCTGAGTGATTGCAGCTCATGCATCAGTCATGTGAGTGCCCCTGGCTGAGAATAATCTTGTTAGCAGCTTCATCTTTAAATATGAAGAGCAAAAATAGTCCACAGCAGACTATATAAATATACAAGTGGTGTATATTTAAAGTTTTTTTTAAACACAAACAACAATACTCTGTTATGTGCAAAATTTTACAAATGCTGAAGAAGTCTGCATCAACCTACATTGCTTTTCCATAATATTCATTAGAGTGGTCTCTAATATACTTGTATGAAAATCTGAATCAATTGCTAGTGATAAAGACATTTGAATTCTGGCATATGAAAGTAGTGGAGTGGGAGAGGGAGCAGAGAGATGAAACTGACTTAGGTGAGGGATCTGTTACGAGGAGAGTAGAGAGCTGATAGTCTCCATCGGCCACGCTTTTGGGATGCAACACGTTGAGGCCGTGAGATGCTTCCCGCTGATGCCCAAGCATTGGTGGGGAGGTGACAGGGACTGGAGACTTCTGCCCAATGCGGGACTCCTCTATGATTGATCTTGGCATTGAAGTGCGTGGTGGGCAGGCCAAGACTTTCTCAAGCTTGTGCTGTTGTCTGAGACTCTTCCTAATGAATCCTCCGTCCTCCTTCCTTTCCTTTTGTAAATGTCAGTCTTGTATCTTGGTCTGAAAGCTTTCCTTGCCTACTCTTGCTCCCTATCCACCCCCCCCCCCCAGTAAATCTCTTGCCCTTGAATTTTTTCTTGATATCCGTTTCCTGGAAGTCCCACACTTACAAACATCTTTATGATGATTGAAGTCTAATTATAGAACTATAGTCCAGAATAGAGGTCAGTAAACTTTCTGTAAAGGGTCAAATTGTAGGGGCTTCCCTGGTGGCGCAGTGGTTGAGAGTCCGCCGGCCGATGCAGGGGACACGGGTTCGTGCCCCGGTCCGGGAGGATCCCACATGCCGCGGAACAGCTGGGCCCATGAGCCATGGCCACTGAGCCTGCGCGTCCGGAGCCTGTGCTCCGCAACGGGAGGGGCCACAACAGTGAGAGAGGCCCGCGTACCGAAAAAAAAAAAGGGTCACATTGTAAATATTTTAGAGTCAGTGGGCTGCATATAGCCTCTGCCACACAATTCTTTGCTTTTTCTTACAACCTTTAAAAAATGTAAAAACCATATTTAACTTGCAAGTTGTAAAAAAATTGGCCCTAGTTTGTCTATTCCTCCTGCTCTAGGATATAAAAGATCTAATTTCAGAGGTGTATTCTTATTTGCTGCATGTTTCTATTTTATTATCTGTAAGAAAGTGGCTAATTTCTGCCCACCAAGCTCACAGGGATATTTGTTAGCTTTAGCAGTGACATTAAATAATTTCAAAATGATTTGGGGGTCTGAGGGAGCAGTATTCTGAGATGTGGTAGAAATTTAAGAAATGGAGGTGAATGCCAGTGAATATATATAGGTCTCAGGCAATTAAACTGATAAAGAGAAAAGTACAAGAACAATAAAAGTGGCAGCATCAGAAGCCCTTCCTTACATAACTTCTGTAAGCCAGCTGTGCACGAGAACCTTGAGGAAAAGGAATGAAAGAAGAAAGCTGGAGGATAAGAATAGATGGAGAAAGAAAGTAAAAAAGACAATGAGAAGAAGGGCAAGAACATGGAAAGAAAGCAGAAATTCTTACTTAATCTTTTTTATTCCACATGATAAAATGGTTAAGAAAAGATGGAATGTAAAAGGGAAAAAAAGGCAGTCTATGGGAGTGGAGCAGATAACCTAAAATTTGATTGAAAGAAGTAGTTGTCCAGAAATTATGTTTTACATTGCATAAAGGTAACTCTACAGGAAGAGAACTGTGTAATGGAACCCTGATTAGAATCAGTTAAGATGAACCCAAGGAAAACATTCTTAATTGGATTTCTGGAGTCTGATGAGAATGCAGAGAATTGCTGTTATTTCAATGACTGTATTAGAAGAAAATGTTTTAGACCACTTAACAGAACAGTTGTACAGGTTCCCTCTAGGAAAATATATGGTTTGGGATGTAGGACTCATTGTTCTGCATTAAATGTCATAGTAAAAGGAACATTCTGGTGTGGTTTTAGATTAGAAAATGTAAATATTGGATGGAACTAAAGTGAGGGTCTAGATGGCATTAACCGTCTGGGCCCAATATGTGCTGTGCTTCATCACACCATTCCCTTTTTCTGGGCACACCTTGCAGTTAGGTTGGGGCAATACCTCCGAGTTTCAGCCAGTGAGATGAAGGCAGAAATCATACAAGCCACTTTCAGGCCTGGACCATAAAATATTTCTCTTTTCCGTCCTTCCAGCTTTCTCTTTTGTGGCAGTGACCCTGGAGGCCAAATGCTGCAGTGGGAATAGCTACAAGTTGAAGGAGGGCAGCCCAATTTTTACCATGCTATGCCTGGTGAGAAGTAAACTGTAATTGAGCTAACCCGATGATATTTGGTGGTTTATTTGTTATTTTACCCGAGTGTGGTCTATATTGATCAGTAGAGATTCCACAAGTACCAAGCCACAGTCAATGGCTTGCTGCAGGTAGGGCTCAGGAAAACATCTGAATGTTAAGTTTGGTTAGCCAATGTCATTAAAGAGTGGCATACAGAAATGCCGTCTGTGGAAAAGCAGATTAAAAGGACAGCAGATGTTGCTGGAATCATTTCAAGGGTACAGAATTCTAAACAAGGAACAACAGCAAAAAAAGCGCTCAGTGAACGACCCTGCCCAGATGAATTCAAGCAAGCCTTTTAAAGCTAGAGGAAAAGAGGGAAAGTCAGATATGACATGTACCTTCTGGAGATGTCAACACTGAGGCAGAATACGATGGGAATTGCTGGCGTTGTTAGTGCTGGTTGAGTGTAGGATCAAATTCTCCTTCCTAATGTTTAAAAACTAGTGACAAGGGAAAGTTCTCCTGAAGAGAAATTTTTGTTGCAAATAGGAGTTAATGTATTAAAGGGTAGATATCTGTGCTGTGGAAGGCTGATGTGGTAATTTACCTGACATAAAGAGCTGATCTGCCCAGACCCCTGCCTAAAACTGCAGGGCTCCCTCTGTCTCCTCACTTGAACACCATGCATGCTGAATTATTGTCTCCCAAATTAATCTTCCATTCTCTCACTTTAATGCCTTTACTTATCTCGCTCCCTCTGGTGAACTTGATCTTCTTGGCCACTTTTTTGCCTGCTGAATTCTAGCTCCTTTTGAAGGCCTACATCAAATGCCATCTTCACATAAAGGATTTCCAGATGACTCTTGTGTATCAGATTCTCTCTCAGTTCTTTCACAGAACCTAATAACTTTCTGATGCCACTTTCTTTCTACTTGTACTATAGTTGTTTGTGTTCCTGTCTGTTCTCTCCCACTGCTTGTAAACTTCCTGAGATCTTGTCGAATTTATTTTTTGTACACCTCCTAGGACAAATCAAAATCTCTGGTCTTAGGATGGAATAAATGAATGAACAGATAAATAGATAGATAAATAGATGTTCAATTAAATTGAAGAAAACTGAAGAATGAAAAGAATACGTATTTTTGCCATTATTAGATAGTAAAACATATTAAAAGTGATCATTAAATTAGCAGAGTATTATTATAAGGAATGGGAAAGTGGGAGGAAGGGAAATTTTGGTAGCCAAACAGTTCTTAGTAAATACAGGTGATATAAGTAACAAATTATTATAAATCAATGATGCTAGGACACTCAGTTTGCTATTTGTAAAAAAAAAAAAAGTTGGTTTAGAGCTTACCTTATACTCTATCAAAATAAATAGGGCTTCCCTGCTGGCACAGTGGTTGAGAGTCTGCCTGCCGATGCAGTGGACACGGGTTCGTGCCCCGGTCCCGGAAGATCCCACATGCTGCGGAGCGGCTGGGCCCGTGAGCCATGGCCGCTGAGCCTGCGTGCCTGGAGCCTGTGCCCCGCAACGGGAGAGGCAAAAACAGTGAGAGACCCACAAACAAAAAAAAAAAAAAAAAAAAAAAAAAAAAAAAAGGCAGTTAGAGCTAAACATTAAAAAAAATCAAGCCATAAAACACTGGAAAAGATTAATATTTATCTTGTGTCTAGACATGGAACAAGATAACCTTAAAGCACTGGAAGAAATTTTTGACAAATGTAATTGACTTGAAAAACAAGTTCAAACAACTTTGATTCTTCAAAGCAGTATAAACATAAAGACAGGCATTAATTTGGGGGAAATATTTGCAAGAAATATGACAAAAACAGAATTTACATCCTCTAAATACAGAGCTTACATAACTTAGATGGACAATAGGACTACAGTAGTACCTGAACTGAAAACTGATAAAAGGGCAAATAAAATGTTAAATCTCATTAGCAGTTAAAGAAATGCAAGTTCAAAAAACAATGAGATACATTTTTTTTTTTTTTTTTTTTTGTGGTACGCGGGCTTCTCACTGCTGTGGCTTCTCCCACTGCGGAGCACAGGCTCCGGACGCGCAGGCTCAGCGGCCATGGCTCACGGGCCCAGCCGCTCTGTGGCTGGCGGGATCCTCCCGGACCGGGGCATGAACCCGCGTCCCCTGCATCGGCAGGCAGACTCAACCACTGCGCCACCAGGGAAGCCCATGAGATACAATTTTTGACCTATCAGATAATATTAAAGATTTAACAATCGATAATACTGAGTGTAATGTAGGTCAGTGAGTCATGCATTTATACTTACGGGAGTGGAAACTTTCTAGAAGTCAATTTAATAATATGTATCAAAAGACTAAAATATTTATCACTCTTGGCTCATTAATTCCACTGCTAGAGATTAATACAAAAGAAATAGTGTATAATATAGACAAAGTTTTAGGCACAATGATGTTTGTAGAAATGTCACTAAAAATGGTGAAAATTAGAAACAACTTAGATATCTAGCATGAGGGGAATGGTTCAGTAAAATATAATATATTTAGTGAAAAATATGCAGCTACTAAAAATTTTTATAGAGTTTTAAATGATATGAGGAATTGCTTATATGATGTTGAACAAAAGCATATGATACATACCTGTGTAAAATTTTATATAGAGAAAAATTTGTCAAAAGGTTTACTGTACTTATTCCTGGTGATAGCATTATAAATGGGTTTCTTCTTTGTAATTTTCAGAATTTCTACAATAATCATGCACAGATTTCTAAACAGAAAATCATAAGCAAAATCACAGATTTTAAAAAGACTGATAACTTGAATGAAAAACTGGAAAAGTAAGATGATAAAACACATACACATACAAAATAAATTCATGAATTTGAACGTCAGAATGTTTTTAAAGGTCTTTAAGAAGCTATAGCATTTAGAAGCACATTCAATTAGGTAGATTGAGGGAAGTCTGATAAAGGGATCACTCACTAGATTGTACAAGGTGCTAAATGAAACTAACAAGAGATAGTTCAGAATCCCAGGGTTAGCAAAATGAGGAGCTGTTTCTACCTCTGGATCTGAAGTGGAAACAAGACAGTGGTTTCCAGCCCCGGGAAATGGTAGCCATATGGAAAAGGGTCTCTGGCAGAGGCTGCCGATACAGGGACATCAGGATATAGATTGGGAGGACAATGACCTCAGCTTTACTGCCCTCTTGTCTTCCAAGCTCCGGCCTATGCTCCCCCTTGGGTAACCTCTGAACTAGAAGCCAGAGAGCAAGGGAGCCTGTTGATGAAGAACAGCTTCTCACTGCACAGAGCAAGGTGTAAGGAGGAGAGTGGATCTGGAGGATAAATAGAAAATACAGCACAGATGCTATAGGAAAAAATCCTCCAGAAAATAAAAAACAACCCAGAGCTTGTCAGATCTCATAAGAAATTCTTTACATAATGAATTGTTGGTTCAAGTCAATATGAATTGGAGGATTGTTTGATACAAAATCTTCCAAATGAAGGAGAAACCTGGTTGATCAAGGTTTGGGCATGTCACAAGTAGCAAAAGGATTTTTGGACACAGCTAATATTACAGGAGAAAGAAAATAAGCTATAGAAACAAAAAAGCAGTATATGGAGTCTCATTAAAATAAAAGCTGAACAACAAAGAATCATCAATTTAGGGATAAAAATCCCCTGGAATAGGAAAATGCTATAGTTCACAAGTATGTGAGTGGGGATCAGGGAAAGAGCTAAGAAGGCTGGGACAAATTAGAGTAAAGAGAATACAGAAACTAATGAGAAGAAAATGATGATAATTTAAAAAATTGGAATATAGGAGAGGTTTATATACATTGCATACATTTTGGTATATTTCTTTATGGAAAAAAGTATAAAAGTGAAAGTTTGAAAATAGGATTTGAAGTTAAAAATTACAATTTTGTTATTAGTGATTATTTAAAGCTAAATTGAATAATTTTGCAATTTTCCTGTCTGCTTTATTGAGTGTTGCATTTTCAATGATGTTTAATTCGTTTGAAACACATTTTTGTGAATTACTTAGGAGTGAGGTCATGTTATAAAATTCAGAATATGGTAGCCTGCCAAAGTTTTTGGATAATTGTTTTAAGTGGTAGTATTAACCTTGGAAAATAAAATATGGCTGTTTTGGAAAGATAGCATTTCCTTCAAAGGTTAAAAATATATTGACAGACACTGAGACTCAGTAGGAATTCATCTTTAAGGTACAGCCCACATAAAAATTTTACATATTGCCTGATGGCAGAGAGATAAATGGTTGTCAGAAAATGGGAGAGACTCATTTACTAAGTCTGAGTGGCAATTTTCCTATAGCCCTGTCACATGGATAAAGTACTTGCCTTTCCGAAGCAGGTTGCCTGAAGGGAAGGAAGGAATGGCCAAGATGAATGAGATAAGCCAAAATAATATTTATTTTCTGAAGTACACTATTAACATTTCAGAGTGGGTCTGCCAGAACCTTTCTTCCAGTGTCGTTATGTGGATGACATAATTAAGACATTTGTTAAGTTAACAGAGGTGGAGAAGAGAGACGCTCTGCAAAAGCATATTTGTCAAAAATGAAGGCGTCTGTTGCAACTCTGCCTTGTGTCTGTTGCTCTTCTTTTGCCTGATCCTATCCCCTGTGTGCTTGAAATTTGTTCACTGTTCTTCCCTTCTATTTAGAGCTAGATGAAGAAAACTTGGAATGGATATTGTGTCATTTATAACTTTTTTTTTGAATTTTATTTTATTTATTTTTTTATACAGCAGGTCCTTATTAGTCGTCAATTTTATACACATCAGTGTATACATGTCAATCCCAATCACCCAGTTCATTACACCACCACCACCACCACCCTGCCTCTTTCCCCACTTGGTGTCCATACATTTGTTCTCTACATCTGTGTCTCTGTTTCTGCCCTGCAAACCGGTTCATCTGTACCTTTGTTCTAGGTTCCACATATATGTCTTAATATACGATATTTGTTTTTCTCTTTCTGACTTACTTCACTCTGTATGACAGTCTCTAGATCCATCCACGTCTCAACAAAGGACCCAATTTCGTTCCTTTTTATGGCTGAGTAATATTCCATTGTATGTATCTACCACATCTTCTTTATCCATTCGTCTGTCGATGGGCATCTAGGTTACTTCCATGACCTGGCTATTGTAAATAGTGCCGCAATGAACATTGAGGTGCATGTGTCTTTTTGAATTATGGTTTTCTCTGGGTATATGCCCAGTAGTGGGATTGCTGGATCATATGGTAATTCTATTTTTAGTTTTTTAAGGAACCTTCATACTGTTCTCCATAGTGGCTGTATCAATTTATATTCCCACCAACAGTGCAAGAGGGTTGGTTCCCTTTTCTCCACACCCTCTCCAGCATTTGTTGTTTGTAGATTTTCTGATGATGCCCATTCTAACTGGTGTGAGGTGATACCTCATTGTAGTTTTGATTTGCATTTCCCTAATAATTAGTGATGTTGAGCACCTTTTCATGTGCCTCTTGGCCACCTGTATGTCTTCTTTGGAGAAATGTCTATTTAGGTCGTCTTCCCATTTTTGGATTGGGTTGTTTGTTTTCTTAATATTGAGCTGCATGAGCTGTTTATATATTTTAGAGATTAATCCTTTGTCCGTTGATTCGTTTGCAAATATTTTCTCCCATTCTGAGGGTTGTCTTTTCGTCTATTTCCATTACTCTAGAAGGTGGGTCAAAAAAGATATTGCTGTGACTTATGTCAGAGAGTGTTCTGCCTATGTTTTCCTCTAAGAGTTTTATAGTGTCCGGTCTTACATTTAGGTCTGTAATCCATTTTGAGTTTATTTTTGTGTATGGTGTTAGGGAGTGTTCTAATTTCAGTCTTTTACATGTAGCTGTCTAGTTTTCCCAAAACCACTTATTGAAAGACTGTCTTTTCTCCATTGTATATCCTTGCCTCCTTTGTCATAGATTAGTTGACCATAGGTGCGTGAGTTTACCTCTGGGCTTTCTATCTTGTTCCATTGACTTATGTTTCTGTTTTTGTGCCAGTACCATGTTGTCTTGATGACTGTAGCTTTGTAGTAAAGTCTGAAGTCAGGGAGTCTGATTCCTCTAGCTCCGTTTTTCTGCCTCAAGACTGCGTTGGCTCTTCGGGGTCTTTTGTGTCTCCATACAAATTTTAAGATTTTTTGTTCTGGTTCCATAAAAAATGCCATTGGTAATTTGATAGGGATTGCATTGAATCTGTAGATTGCTTTGGGTAGTAGAGTCATTTTCACAGTATTGATTCTTCCAATCCAGGAACATGGTATATCTCTCCATCTGTTGGTATCATTCTTAATTTCTTTCATCAGTGTCTTACAGTTTTCTGCATGCAGGTCTTTTGTCTCCCTAGGTAGGTTTATTCCTAGGTATTTTATTCTTTTTGTTGCAGTGGTAAATGGGAGTGGTTCCTTAATTCCTCTTTCAGATTTTTCATCATTAGTGTATAGGAATGCAAGAAATTTCTGTGCATTAATCTTGCATTATTATTATCCTGCATTAATCTTGTATGCTGCAACCAAATTCATTGATTAGCTCTAATAGTTTTCTGGTGGCATCTTTAGGATTCTCTATGTATAGTATCATGTCACCTGCAAACAGCGACAGTTTTACTTCTTCTTTTCCAATTTGTATTCCTTTTATTTCTTTTTATTCTCTGATTGCCGTGGCTAGGACTTCCAAAACTATGTTGAATAATAGCGGTGAGAGTGGACATCCTTGTCTTGTTCCTGATCTTAGTGGAAATGGTTTCAGTTTTTCACCATTGAGAATGATGTTTGCTGTGGGTTTGTCATATGTGGCCTTTATTATATTGAGGTAGGTTCCCTCTATACCCACTTTCTTTAGAGTTTTTATCATAAATGGGTATTGAATTTTGTCAAAAGCTTTTTCTGCATCTATTGAGATGATCATATGGTTTTTATTCTTCAATTTGTTAATATGGTTTATCACATTGATTGATTTGGGTATATTGAAGAATCCTTGCATCCCTGGGATAAATCCCACTTGATCATGGCGTATGATCTTTTTAATGTGTTGTTGGATTCTGTTTGCTAGTATTTCATAGAGGATTTTTGCATCTATATTCATCAGTGATATTGGTCTGTAATTTTCTTTATTTGTAGTATCTCTGTCTGGTTTTGGTATCAGGGTGATGGTGGCCTGATAGAATGAGTTTGGACGTGTTCCTTCCTCCGCAATTTTCTGGAAGAGTTTGAGAAGGATGGGTGTTAGCTCTTCTCTAAATGTTTGATAGCATTCACCTGTGAAGCCATCTGGTCCTGGCCTTTTGTTTGTTGGAAGATTTTTAGTCACAGTTTCAATTTCATTACTTGTGATTGGTCTGTTCATATTTTCTATTTCGTCCTGGTTCAGTCTTGGAAGGTTATACCTTTCTAAGAATTTGTCCATTTATTCCACGTTGTCCATTTTATTGGCATAGTGTTGCTTGTAGTAGTCTCTTAGGATGCTTTGTATTTCTGCAGTGTCTGTTGTAACTTCTCCGTTTTCATTTCTAATTTTATTGATTTGGGTCCACTCCCTCTTTTTCTTGATGAGTCTGGCTAATGGTTTATCAATTTTGTTTATCTTCTGAAAGAACCAGCTTTCAGTTTTACTGATCATTGCTATTGCTTTCTTTGTTTCTATTTCATTTATTTCTGGTCTGATCTTTATGATTTCTTTCCTTCTGCTAACTTTGGGTTTTGTTTGTTCTTCTTTCTCTAGTTCCTTTAGGTGTAATGTTAGATTATTTGAGATTTTTCTTGTTTCTTGAGGTAGGCTTGTGTATAGCTATTAACTTCCCTCTTAGAACTGCTTTTGCTGCATCGCATAGGTTTTGGATCGTCATGTTTTCATTGTCATTTGTCTCCAGGTATTTTTTGATTTCCTCTTTGATTTCTTCAGTGATCCCTTGGTTATTTAGTAACGTATTGTTTAGCCTCCATGTGTTTGTGTGTTTTACGTTTTTTTCCCTGTAATTCATTTCTAATCTCATAGCAGTGTGGTCAGAAAAGATGCTTGATATGATTTCAATTTCCTTAAATTTACTGTGGCTTGATTTGTGACCCAAGATGTGATCTACCCTAGAGAATGTTCCGTGCGCACTTGAGAAGAAAGTGTAGTCTGCTGTTTTTGGATGGAATGTCCTATAAATATCAATTAGATGTATCTGGTCTATTGTGTCATTTAAAGCTTCTGTTTCCTTATTTATTTTCATTTTGGATGATCTGTCCATTGGTGTAAGTGAGGTGTTAAAGTCCCCCACTATTATTGTGTCACTGTCGATTTCCTCTTTTATACCTGTTAGCAGTTGCCTTATGTATTGAGGTGCTCCTATGTTGGGTGCATATATATTTATAATTGTTATATCTTCTTCTTGGATTGATCTTTTGATCATTGTGTAGTGTCCTCCCTTGTCTCTTGTAACATTATTTTAAAGTCTATTTTATTTGATATGAATATTATTGCTACTCCAGCTTTCTTTTGATTTCCATCTGCATGGAATATCTTTTTCCATCCTCTCATTTTCAGTCTGTATATGTCCCTAGGTCTGAAGTGGGTCTCTTGTAGACAGCATATATATGGGTCTTGTTTGTGTATCCATTCAGCAAGCCTGTTTGTGTATCCATTCAGCAAGCAAGTTTGGAGCATTTAATGCATTCACGTTTAAGGTAATTATCGATATGTATGTTCCTATGACCATTTTCTTAATTGTTTTGGGTTTGTTTTTGTAGGTCCTTTTGTTCTCTTGTGTTTCCCACTTAGAGAAGTTCCTTTAGCATTTGTTGTAAAGCTGGTTTTGTGGTGCTGAATTCTCTTAGCTTTTGCTTGTCTGTAAAGCTTTTGACTTCTCCCTCGAATCTGAATGAGATCCTTGCTGGGTACAGTAATCTTGGTTGTAGGTTCTTCCCTTTCATCACTTTAAGTATATCATGCCACTGCCTTCTGGCTTGTAGAGTTTCTGCTGAGAAATCAGCTGTTAACCTTATGTGGGTTCCATTGTATGTTTTTTTGTCGTTTTTCCCTTGCTGCTTTCAATAATTTTTCTTTGTCTTTAATTTTTGCCAATTTGATTACTATGTGTCTTGGCATGTTTCTCCTTGGTTTATCCTGTATGGGACGCTCTGCGCTTCCTGGACTTGGGTGGCTATTTCCTTGCCCATGTTAGGGAAGTTTTTGACTATAATCTCTTTAAATATTTTCTGGGGTCCTTTCTCTCTCTCTTCTCCTTCTGGCACCCCTATAATGTGAATGTTGTTGCGTTTAATGTTGTCCCAGGGGTCTCTTAGGCTGTGTTCATTTCTTTTCATTCTTTTTTCTTTATTCTGTTCCTCAGCAGTGAATTCCACCATTCTGTCTTCCAGGTCGCTTATCCGTTCTTCTGTCTCAGTTATTCTGCTATTGATTCCTTCTAGTGTAGTTTTCATTTCAGTTATTGTATTGTTCATTTCTGTTTGTTATTTAATTCTTCTAGGTCTTTGTTAAACATTTCTTGCATCTTCTCGATCTTTGCCTCCATTCTTTTTCCGAGGTCCTGGATCATCTTCACTATCATTATTCTGAATTGTTTTTCTGGAAGGTTGCCTATCTCCACTTCATTTAGTTGTTTTTCTGTGGTTTTATCTTGTCCTTCACCTGGTACATAGCCCTCTGCTTTTTCATCTTGTCTGTCTTTCTGTGAATGTGGTTTTTGTTCCACAGGCTGCAGGATTGTAGTTCTCGCTTCTGCTGTCTGCCCTCTGGTGGATGAGGCTATCTAAGAGGCTTGTGCAAGTGTCCTGATGGGAGGGACTTGTGTTGGTAGCTGACTGTTGCTCTGGTGGGCAGAGCTCAGTAAAACTTGACTGCTGATGGGTGGGGCTGGGTTCCCTCCCTGTTGGTTGTTTGGCCTGAGGCAACCCAACACTGGAGCCTACCTGGGCTCTTTCGTGGGGCTAATGGCATACTCTGGGAGGGCTTACGCCAAGGAGTACTTCCCAGAACTTCTGCTGCCAGTGTCCTTGTCCTCACAGTGAGACACAGCCACGCCCTTCCTCTGCAGGAGACCCTCCAACACTAGCAGGTAGGTCTGGTTCAGTCCCCGCTGGGCTCGCTGCTCCTTCCCCTGGGTCCCAGTGTGCACACTACTTTGTGTGTGCCTTCCAAGAGTGGAGTCTCTGTTTCCCCCAGTTCTGTCGAAGTCCTGCAATCAAATCCCACTAGCCTTCAGAGTCTGATTCTCTAGGAATTCCTCCTCCCGTTGCTGGACCCCAAGGTTGGGAAGCCTCACGTGGGGCTCCGAACCTTCACTCCAGTGGGTGGACTTCTGTGGTATAAGTGTTCTCCAGTCTGTGAGTCACCCACCCACTAGTTATGGGATGTGATCTTACTGTGATTGCGCCCCTCCTACCATCTCATTGTGGCTTCTCCTTTGTCTTTGGATGTGGGGTGTTTTTTTGGTGAGTTCCAGTGTTTTCCTGTTGATGATTGTCCAGCAGCTAATTGTGTTTCTGGTGTTCTCCCAAGAGGGAGTGAGAGCATGTCCTTCTACTCTGCCATCTTGGTTCCTAATCCATTTTTAACTTTTAATAATAAAGATAAACTACAGTTTAGCTGAAGCACCAATTTCAGCAATAAAATTATTGCTTATATCAGAGAGAGAGAGAGAGAGAAGGAGAGACAGAGAGACTTAGGGAGAAGATTTATTAGTATAAGTTGTGACCTAAAACTTCAAAAGCACTTTTAATTAGCCAGGTACAGTGTGTGTTTGCCTGTTTTACCCTTTTACTTTCTTGTGTATTAAAGAGTATTTCCAAGTCTGGCTGAGTGGCCTTCTCACATTGAGGAAAGTAATGCTTAGGGGAGATAGTGTTGCCAGATATCCAATTTATGACTGATAAATTTGTTAACACAGAGTATAACTCAAATTTGGGTAATTTCTCCCTCATTTGTCCCAAATGCTAACCCTCTGGTGCTAGTATAAGATGTGAGGTAATCTTGAGCTTGTATGTTATTTCCCTGCAAACGAAGTTATTATATCATGAAAGTGCACAAAGCATCTAAAGATATCTTATGCAAAGTGCACTAATAAAAGGAGCAAGAGCATGTGTGTGCCCGCATGGGCGTCTTTCCTTGTCCAGCATATTCTTTTGGTTGTTTTTAGTCCAATCCTCAGATCTGCATAATTGTGAGAGATTCTCAGTGGCCCATTAATCCCACTCTCCAGAGACAAACTCTGTTATTAGTAAAATGTTTATCTTTCCAGCCTTCTGCAGTGCACATTTAAATGTGTATATTTTCTATATTATGCATACTGAATTGTAATTTGCATTTAATGTATGGTAAGCCAATACTTAGCAACTACCTGATCCTTCCTAATGGCTGCATAGTATTTGGCTGTATGGATATTCTCTATTTTAAAAACTTTATTAGACAACATTTACATTATTTCAAATTTTACTAATGAAACAAATGCTCCCAATCCCCCAGTGGACTTCACAGTAACATGTATCTTTGCATTTTTGCTTTTCTTGTTCCTGTAGGATAAATCCGAAACGTGGAATTGTTGTGACAATAAACAGTTAGATTGCTGCGGTGGGTGCATTGCAACATTGCCATCCAGAAGCTTGTGCAATTTATATTCTGAGCGTAAAAACTCTATTTCCTCACACATTCTGCCTTGGAATCTCTAGCTCTTTTTAATTTTTGCAGGAATGATAGGTAGAAAGTGATATTTTATTGCTTTGTTACATTTCTACTAGCTGAAAGGTTGAGTAAAATTTTTAAAAGTTTAATGCCATTTGTAACAGCATGGATGAACCTTGAGGGTATTATACAAGTGAAAGAAGTCAGACAGAGAAAGACAAATTCTGTATGGTTTCACTCATACTTGGAATCAAAAAAAACAAAACAAACAAGCAAAAAAGATAAAATAAATGAACAAATCAAACCAAACAAAAACAAACACATAGAGGAAGGGGTGTGGGGAGACTGCAAAATAGGTAAAAGGGGTCAACTGTATGATGACAGATGGAAATTAAACCTTTGGTGATGAGCATTCTGTAGTGTATGCAGAAGTTGAAATATAATGTTGTACACAAAAATTATGTTAAAAACCAATTTAAATAAATAATAAAGCTTTGGGGTCATTGACCCTTTGCTTCAGCTTTGTGCAGCAGCTCAAAAAAAAAAAGAAAAGTTTAAAATCCAACTAACCAAAAAAAAAAAAAGGGGTAATTTTTTTTCCCAGAATACACTCATTTTCCTCATTATGGGAGCTTTAGGAAGCCTTTGTGTTTGCCAGTGTTCTTCCTGTAATGTTGTGACTGGAGTTACTGATGCTTATTACAATTTGTGTGGACTCCTCTCTTTCTGGAAGAGTGCATTTCTCTCTGCAGTATTAACTGAGAGGGAAGGTTCTCTGTTCTTTGATGAGATTGATGCTGATCCTGACACGACTCACTAAGTGGATCCTATTTCTTTCTAACTTAACGGTGATTTTCACAGCTTTGAAAATAGCTTCTATTTAAGATTTGCCTATTACTTAGGGGTTTATTTTTTCGTGAACAATTTCCTGTGTATAGCAGTGTATATGATTTCTGGTTGTATATATTACAGCAATGGATCAGAATTTTAGTATGGATCAAAGCATAAATGTCCAAACTGAATAGTCATTAGATATTGATAGCTATTAAAATTTCCACCAGACACATTATTTCTCTGTATGTTCAAACTTGGATTTCACAGTACTTATAGAATACTTTTTTTGCTTGTTTTATTTAAGAAATACATTGAACTTTATGAATCTTGTAAAAGGAATGTACTTGAGATTTAAAACCTTGTGTATTAACATTTCAATGATGTAATAGTATGTATTGAGGTGGTAAAAAGAGGCACTTGCTCTGTCTTTGTGTGAGATTGATACTACAATATATATGTGCATGGGAAGAACTGATGAGAAAAGGAACTGTGAGTAAAATTTTCCATATCAGTTATGCCTAAGACCATGAGAATATGATTACCTAGAATAAGAATTTTTGAGTTATTGTCACACATTGGTTTCTAAGTCCAAGATCTTAACCTGTAAGCGGTTTAACCTCTTGGAACAAAGGTTACTTAATCTGGAAAATTAGGATAATAATATTATTCCTGTCCCACATATAAAACAATGTATTTATAGTAAAACAAATCTGTATTTGAAATGAAATCAAATATGCATCTAGTGTTATCTTTTCTAATCTTTATTATTACCTAGATCCTACGTTTTTGCTGCTAGTGTAAAAGGTTAGGAATTTTAAATGGCTGTTTATGATGCTTCATATTAATTGCATAAATTATTCAAGTGCATAGTTTATGGGCTCATCTAAAAAAAAGGATCACTTTCTATAGAGAGAAATAGGGACATAAATGAGGGGAGAAAATCCAGGCAAATATGCCTCCATTGTACTTTCATTTCATTTTGCATTGTTTTTTTCCACATTCTGGATCTGATTTTTAATGCAGTGTCAAACATATGTATTAAACTAGTATCTGAGACTCTGCATTAGACACTTTTAAATAAAAACAATTTCCATTTTACAGATGAGGAAACAGATTCACAGAGAAGTTAAGTGGCTTGCTGAAGCTCATACAGTTAGTAAGTAAGTGAGCTGGGCCTGGAACCCAGAGTTCTTTGGTACCTGAACATTGTTCCTAACTTCAGTGTTCCTTGTCTCATGGGGCACTTGTCTTTGTATACCAATATTGTGTAAATTTGTATTTCATGAGTACCAGCTAAGAGTAGTAGAAAGAATGTTGCACTAAAAGCCTGGAATCTGGGGTTCTAGATCGACTTTTTCATCTTATTAGCTCTCTGGTCTTGAGTTATAATTTAAATGTCCCCTGAACTTCCATTTCATACCCTGGAGGATGAGGCTAGTAATACCATCTACTTCTTCCTCCCCGTTTCACAAGAATGATATATGTGCATAATGAAAAATTTATGTAGATACTGTAAAGCTTTGTGATAAACTCTATTACTGTTAAAAATTTTCACTGTCCCTCCCTATGGAAGGATTTATACTCCTTTTCCTGCTGATATCAGATTGGGCATGTGTTTTGCTTTGGTCAATGAAATATGAGCAGAACTGATATGTTTTAAGTGGAAGTTTTTGATTTCTTTTCCCTGACTCTATTCCCTTTCATCTGTGCTTGCAAACAAGCCACTTCTTTTCAGAGTTATCTCTTTTTTTATAATAAGTTGTTGAACATAACCAAGAGTAGCCCATACATAGTATTAAACAGGTTCCAACTGTTAGAAGATAAAACTGTGAACATCTGGTAGCAACTTAGGCTAGTTAAAACTGAAAAAATGGCTTGAATAAAAGAAAGAGTGTGGCTATAAATCCCATTGCTTAAGATCTTCAAATTGACTAAGGTGATAGCCAAATTCCTTCAACTGGATAAAATTTCCCAGGGAGATGAGACCAAGATCATGGTTCTCTTATAGAAGCCTGACAAGCTTAAACTAGAGTGGAGGCATGTTCCAAAAAGAATTGCCATATTGTCGTTCTGGACACATGGTTCTGGTTTCAGTCAAACAGATGAGAAACTATGTTTTTATAGACTAGTGTGACTCCAAAATCCACTAGGCTCAGTTTTCAAACTTAATATGACCCTTAGGCTTCCAATCTTTTATGGGTAGAAAACAGGATGTGAAATTTTCTCAGATTCCAAAAAGATCATTTGCTCTAATGTCTTCCTAAAGAAGTCGAGGGAGATGATGGAAAAAGACTTTCTAGAGGGTTGAGCCAAAGGCTACTGGTAACAATGGAATAGAAAGCTCTTCCTCCAGGCAGAAACATGGCTTAATCAAGAAACATGCTCTACTGTATTGGTCTGCAAGGGCTGCTGCAACAAAATACTGCAGACTGATGGCTTAAACAATAGAAATTTCTTTTCTCACAGTTCTGGAGGCTGGAAGTCTGAGATCAGGGTGCCAGCATGGTCACTTTTGGGTGAGGACTTGCAGACAGCTGCCTTTTTACCATGTAATCCCATGGTCTTTCTTTGGTTTGGAAAGAGAGACTAAGCTCACTGGTGTCTCTTCTTGTAAGGATGCTAATCATATCAGATCAGGGTCCTAACCTTATTGCATCATTTAGCCTTATTCACTTCCTTAGAGGTCCTATCTCCAAATACAGCCACACTGGAAGGTTAGAGCTTCAACATATGAATTTTGACGGTACACAAACATTAAGTCTGTAATACCTACCTTCACGGTGAGGTCCTTATGATGCCTGTTAGCAGGATTTTAGAATTACTATGGATCAGTGGCCACTTGTGTCTATCATTCTTCCTGTTTCTGAATGGGTGTGATTATTATGAGGCAGGGTGGGGTAGGGAGGGCCGATTAATTGTTCTTTTAGTTCTGTCTGGGTCTTTGGATCAAGAGGATCCACATATGAACCTAGTGTTGAAACCCTCATGTGAGTGCGAGCCTCGTGCCTTGATGAGATGATGGGACTTTCAGATTGCTTCCTTTTGGAGATAGTATGGGAATGATATTTTAAATATGGAAAAGAGGATATTAAATATTTGTGAATAAGAGAGCAGACTGTTATACTTTATACTATGGTTTAAGTTTTTTTTTCCTGCCCTCCTTGCAATGCCCCTTCTTGTCATGTATCTCCCTGTGGAAGGGTTATATAGTTGAATCCCACTGATGTTAGACTTGGCAATATGACTTGTTTTGTTTGGCCAAGAAAATGTGAACAAAAATAACGTTTGTCACTTTTAGTGGAAATGTTAAGACAGAGTGTGCTCGCCATGAGATGGACAACATCTTAGATGGAAGCTACTCTATCAGCCTAAATGCTGTTGAGAAGATAACATTGAGCAGAACCATGTGGTATGAATACGAGGAAAAGTACAATAAAACAAAACTTTTGTTGCTGTGAGCCATTGAGAGTTTGAGATGGTTTGTTATCACATATAACCCAGCCTAAGCTAACTGATAGCATCCTACGTATATATGGGGAATTAATGTTACACTTAGTAAGTTCCAAGTTCATCCAAATTGACCAAAAGATTAAACATGCTATTTTATTTAATTTGCTAGAATCTTGAGGTTAAGGCCGAACTATAGAAAGGCACATTTTCATATTGAAAAGCAGCCCAAAGAAAAATTAAATCATTTATTTTACTTCATTGTTAGTATTATAAGATCCACTAAGCTGTTCTTAACACAAGTTTGGTGAGTCTCAAAATGAAGAGTAGAGATTCTGGAAAATCTCCTAGGGAGTGTTTCATGACTCTAGCTCCTTTTCCATATCATGATAGGGGTATTGTGCACTATTTCTATTTCCAGGATGACAAACTTGCTGACTCATCCAGTCCCATTTCATTATAATAAATTTAGGATGATTTCAGCAACATTTTCTATGAACTGGTCAAACCTACTAAGAGGCCAGTTCTGCTTTTTCCTAATTTAAATTCAATTGATGCTCCAGTGTGAGATCTCTAGCTTATCTGGTCTTCATTAAAGGCCTATTAAACTATTTTAAAAAGTATTACATTTTTGGAAATTTACACCATTACATACAATATTAATTGCCAAAGTGTACTAATTAGCTGATTAGAATAACTGTTCTTTGTATTTATATCATTTCACTTACTATAGCGTCCACATTCTGAGTAACATTAGGAGTAAAGAGAGAATTTTTATGTTATAAGGGAAAGGGTCACCCAAGTATTCCATGATCATCAGTATTCTTTTCAAAGTTGTACCAACTAAAGCTCCTTTAGTCACCACCTTGCTTTCAGTCACTTGAAGGGACTGGGCCCTCATTAGTAAGCTTCTCCATCCAGTTTCTGGTGCTGAGCATAGTGTTGAAGGAGGGAGATAAAATAGGCTTACTCAGCACTGCAGATAGAGTCAGTTGATCTTCCAGGCAGCAAATACTTGATCAGCTCTTCTCATACTTACCAGCATCTCTACATGGAGATGTCTGAAGTCAGTGAACAGCAGCAGCTTAGCCAAGTGAGATACTAACAGGATGTGCTGTAATTGTAACGATGTTCTGTCTGCCTACTTTAAGACCCATAATAATTTGTGGGCATGAGAGCCCAGGCTAATTAACAAGACTTTTTTTTTTTATCCTATAAACGCTCTGTTAAGTTTTTATTAAGTGAATATAAAATACTGTCCTAATACAAAATCTTAATTTTATAGATGTGAAGTATGAATATTTCCTTAAGATCATATCATGTGAAAAAAAGAAAATCAAAACAGAATGATTCAACAGGACTATTGCGTATAACGTGATCACTGATAATAGCCCAAGTTGGAGAAATCTTGGTAGAGAGAAAGCTAAGTATTCTGGGGTCAGGCTACGAAGTCCTGCAATGAGAATATCTGAAAAGAGGTGACTTTAGGAAAAGAGAAAAGCTAGTTCTAGCATCAATAGTATGTTATTTGAGAAGTCCATGTCTATGTTTTCTGAATAATGGCAATAGAAATGCTAATAAAGTTCATGGAATTTTCCAAATGTTGTGGTTCCCAAACTTCTAGTACTATGTATTGCTTACTTACTTTCTTGTTTTGCTGTTTATTTAGCGTTCACTTTATTTTCATTTTAATCAGTTTATGCTTTCCAAATATTTGGAGAAGGTAAATCCTTATTGTCAAAACTTCCTGCAATGTAACAAGGATAATTTAATGTTCTTGTTCATATTTATTCAATACCTAGTTCTAAGTGCTTATTTAGTTTTAACATTCAGCTTTTGTGATGGCAACAGATTTCTATTGATCACTCACTTGAGTGCTTTCTTATACAATGGCTTGACTGAGGCCTATATTATTTTGATGCACATATTCAGCATTGACATTCCCTGCTGTGTAAATAAGACCATTGTTAAGGAAGAGTATGGTTTTTCATAAGTATATGTTCAAGAAAGGTTAAGTATTTACCATTGGGAAACACCTTTTAAGAGACCATTACCCAAGAAATTGCTCATCTGTGTTGCTATTCGCCTACAGGATATAGTGTCTAGTGCTGGATATATATCTAGTATGGGATCTAGTGTAGCAGTCTGGGAAAATACTGAGAAATAGAGAAGCAAATATGAAGATATTTCTACATGGTCTCAACTTGGTTCAAATATTGAGAATATTTAATAACACTAGAAGTAATTTAATAACATTAGAAGTAGAGTATGAAACTTTCAAACTGAAAGAGCCCTCAGAAATTACTTTGTTCAGCTCCCATGCATAGAGACGAAAAAAATGATCCAGGTATATCCAGTGCCATAGTGCAAGAGAGTGACAGTTTTAAGGCTTGAATAAAGGACTTTGTGACCAATCACTGCTCTTTCTCCTGCTCAAAGTTGACTCCTTATGGTCTTAAAAATCACAACTTGGTGAACTTATTAGGGAAAAGTCAGGGCACAATTCTCCTATCAGTGTGTTGGTTTTTTGTGTTTTTTTTTTTACCAGATCAGATGGGCATTGTTTGCTGTTATGACCCAAACCGTAAAATGATGATTCGCATTGAACTGAATTCTAAAATTCATGGTTTCTGGAAGAATTAGTGATAATTAAGAAATTTAATTGTCCAAAGATAGATGTAATTTCCTAAAGTTTTTTTTAATCTGGCCTGTAACTCATCTTTTCTTTCTATGTGCAACTTCTTTTTCTCCATTTACTGAACTAAAGGCCTGGATAAAGGATCTTATCAAAATTCTGTTATTCTATTGTTTGTGATATGTGGGAATGTCTGTTACAATAAAGTGAGGAGCAGTTATTTTTCAAACATGTTCTTGCGAACCCTGTAAGGTGGGAATGTGACTTCCTTACGCCATTATCTCTAATATAGGTCCATGATAGGAGAGCTTGATGAGTATAATGCTCCCAGAATCTCTCCTTTTGTTTACTTGCTCCACTCCTGGCAAGTAAGGGTGACTTACCTGATTGAAGCATTTGGTAAAAGTAAACCTATCGTGTTTGTCTTAGTTCTGCTTTTTTTTTTCCTCTCCTGTTGGGGTCTAGCTGTCCCAGGAAGCAGGAGTTCTGCAACCTTACCACCCAGAATAAGGAGATCATCTGCTATTTAGTTTTTCCTGTAACAAGCTGGTAAAATCTACTGAATTATTGGGCTTAGTTATCAGGGTTGTCATGGTTCTCACAGTAAGTTATCTTTCTCTAATGGTCTTTATGGCTAACAAATATGATATTTTGATCTATAGCCCTTTCTTATCTAAGTTTTCAATTTGTTTGAAAAAAAACAAGGACCCTACAGACCTCAACCGATGCTTCTGGCATAAAATAATTAAATGCATAACCCACGAAAATATAATATTTAAAAATTAGCTTAAGAGCATGGTGGGGAGATGGAAAACTCCAATTTTTTTCCCATTTCCCATCAACTCTATCCGTGAACTCCTGAATGAGTGACCACTCCTAGGCCAGTCTTAAACAAGGGATTTCTCCTTCTTGGTTTTGTACAATGAGATCCTCCTCTTCCCACCTTCTGGGTGTTGGTACTGGGCTTTCTCTCTCTTGCTTTCTCTCTCTCAGCAATCCATCAACTTTGCACATCCAGTATTCCGTGGAATCCTGGCTATCTCACACCTGTAAGCCTCCTTCTGAAAAGAAGCTCATGTTTCAATTTTTATTTATTTTTATGTCCATATTTTCTCTTCTTCCCCTAAAATTCTGTTCTCCTTGGAGTCTCTCTTTTTCACATAATTCCTGCAACATTCCTTCCCCTCAGTCCCCCACATGCACATGTAACTTACATATATATATTTCTGTATACTGTATGTAATCCTTACATTTTGTACTGTAGGAAAATGATGATTGATGTTTAGTGACTAATTCTCCTCTACTTTGGCACTCATGGTATCTATATATCTGATATTACTCTCCAAACTCACCAAAGAGGAGTTACTGGAACTGACAGTGTGAGAAAATCTACCTGACTTCACTTACAACCCTCGAAGAAGGGGGTTCCTTCTTCCTTGAAGAAGGAAGTCAATAATGTATATCGAGTGACCACTGCAATCTGCTGAGCTAGATACAGTGCTTGATGTTGATGTGCATTTGCAAATTTGATTTTCTTGAGAAGGAAATATGTGCTACTGAGTATTAAGGGAGCTTCAGTGAAGAGTCATTTTTTAAAATCTATTGCACTTTCTTTCTTCTGATTACAACTTTAAATATTTCATATCCTACAAATCTTCACTTGGAACACAGTGAAAGGAAACAATTGAAATTTCCTTCTTTTGGAGCCATACGGTTAGAAGAGGAGCGATTTTTTTTTTTTTTTTTTTTTTTTGCGGTACGCGGGCCTCTCACTGTTGTGGCCTCTCCCGCTGCGGAGCACAGGCTCTGGGCGCGTAGGCTCAGCGGCCATGGCTCACGGTCCTAACCGCTCCGCGGCATGTGGAATCTTCCCTGACCGGGGCACGAACCTGTGTCCCCTGCATCAGCAGGCGGACTCTCAACAACTGCGCCACCAGGGAAGCCTGAGGAGCGATTTTTAAAATATTAGAAAATGATCAGTGCCTCATTTGACAAAACGGTATAGAGTAATATGTACTTAGGAAATTTTTCCAAGATGCCAAGGCTAGGGCACATTTAACTAGTGTTGCAAGAATCTTATCCATAAGGGCTTGAAATTCAGGTCAGCTATTGAAGCGAAATTAAAGTACTTAGCAAGTTTTATCTATGACACTAGAAATACATGGATTCATGGATCAAGGCTAAAGTTACTTAAAGACTGAGGCAGAAGCTGTCACTGTTTGCAGATGACATGATACTATACATAGAGAATCCTAAAGATGCTACCAGGAAACTACTGGAGCTAATCAATGAATTTGGTAAAGTAGCAGGGTACAAAATTAATGCACAGAAATCTTTGGCATTCCTATATACTAATGATGAAAAATCTGAAAGTGAAATCAAGAAAACACTCCCATTTACCATTGCAACAAAAAGAATAAAATATCTAGGAATAAACCTACCTAAGGAGACAAAAGACGTGTATTCAGAAAATTATAAGACACTGATGAAAGAAATTAAAGATGATACAAATAGATGGAGAGATATACCATGTTCTTGGATTGGAAGAATCAACATTGTGAAAATGACTCTACTACCCAAAGCAATCTATAGATTCAATGCAATCCCTATCAAACTACCACTGGCATTTTTCACAGAACTAGAACAAAAAATTTCGCAATTTGTTTGGAAACACAAAAGACCCCGAATAGCCAAAGCAATCTTGAGAAAGAAAAAAGGAGCTGGAGGAATCAGGCTCCCTGACTTCAGACTATACTACAAAGCTACAGTAATCAAGACAGTATGGTACTGGCACAAAAACAGAAAGATAGATCAATGGAACAGGATAGAAAGCCCAGAGATAAACCCACGCACATATGGACACCTTATCTTTGATAAAGGTGGCAGGAATGTACAGTGGAGAAAGGTCAGCCTCTTCAATAAGTGGTGCTGGGAAAACTGGACAGGTACATATAAAAGTATGAGATTAGATTACTCCCTCACACCATACACAAAAATAAGCTCAAAATGGATTAAAGACCTAAATGTAAGGCCAGAAACTATCAAACTCTTAGAGGAAAACATAGGCAGAACTCTCTATGACATAAATCACAGCAAGATCCTTTCTGACCCACCTCCTAGAGTAATGGAAATAAAAACAAAAATAAACAAATGGGACCTAATGAAACTTCAGAGCTTTTGCACAGCAAAGGAAACCATAAACAAGACCAAAAGACAACCCTCAGAATGGGAGAAAATATTTGCAAATGAAGCAACTGACAAAGGATTAATCTCCAAAATTTACAAGCAGCTCATGCAGCTCAATAACAAAAAGCCAAACAACCCAATCCAAAAATGGTCAGAAGACCTAAATAGACATTTCTCCAAAGAAGATATACACACTGCCAACAAACACATTAAAGAATGCTCAACATCATTAATCATTAGAGAAATGCAAATCGAAACTACAATGAGATATCATGTCACACCAGTCAGAATGGCCATCATCAAAAAATCTAGAAACAATAAATGCTGGAGAGGGTGTGGAGAAAAGGGAACACTCTTGCACTGCTGGTGGGAATGTGAATTGGTTCAGCCACTATGGAGAACAGTATGGAGGTTCCTTAAAAAACTACAAATAGAACTACCATATGACCCAGCAATCCCACTACTGGGCATATACCCTGAGAAAACCAAAATTCAAAAAGAGTCATGTACCGGGCTTCCCTGGTGGCGCAGTGGTTGAGAGTCCGCCTGCCGATGAAGGGGACACGGGTTCGTGCCCTGGTCTGGGAAGATCCCACATGCCGCAGAGCGGCTGGGCCCGTGAGCCATGGCCGCTGAGCCTGTGAGTCCGGAGCCTGTGCTCCGCAAGGGGAGAGGCCACAACAGTGAGAGGCCCGCGTACCGCAAAAAAAAAAAAAAAAAAAGAGTCATGTACCAAAATGTTCATTGCAGCTCTCTTTACAATAGCCCGGAGATGGAAACAACCTAAGTGCCCATCATCGGATGAATGGATAAAGAAGATGTGGCACATGTATACAATGGAATATTACTCAGCCATAAAAAGAAACGAAATTGAGCTATTTGTAATGAGGTGGATAGACCTAGAGTCTGTCATACAGAGTGAAGTAAGTCAGAAAGAAAAAGACAAATACCGTATGCTAACACATATATATGGAATTTAAGAAAAAAAATGTCATGAAGAACCTAGGGGTAAGACAGGAATAAAGACGCAGACCTACTGGAGAACGGACTTGAGGATATGGGGAGGGGGAAGGGTGAGCTGTGACAGGACGAGAGAGAGTCATGGACATATATACACTACTAAACGTAAGGTAGATAGCTAGTGGGAAGCAGCCGCATGGCACAGGGATATTGGCTCGGTGCTTTGTGACAGCCTGGAGGGGTGGGATGGGGAGGGTGGGAGGGAGGGAGACGCAAGAGGGAAGACGTATGGGAACATATGTATATGTGTAACAGAAACTAACACACCATTGTAAAGCAATTATACCCCAATAAAGATGTTAAAAAAAAAAAAAAGACTGAGGCAGGGTAATTCCCTTGTGCCTCAGTGGTTAAGAATCGCCTGCCAATGCAGGGGACAGGGGTTCGAGCCCTGGTCCGGGAAGATCCCACATGCCGCGGAGCAACTAAGCCCATGTGCCACAACCACTGAGCCTGCGCTCTGGAGCCCTCTAGCCACAACTACTGAGCCCAGGCGCCACAACTACTGAAGCCCGCGTGCCCTAGAGCCCAAGTGCTCTGCAACAAGAGGAGCCATTGCAATGAGGAGGCCATGAACCACAACAAAGAGTAGCTCCTGCTCACCACAACTAGAGAAAGCTCGTGTGCAAAACGAAGACTGAAAGCAGCTAAAAATAAATTGAATAATTAATTAATGTAAAAAAAAGACCGAGGCAGGGTTCACTGAAAATCAACTGTGTTGGGAGGATGTTGAGTAAATGGTTCTGTGATGGACTGAAGAGGGGGGACTCTGTGTAAGGGAGGACCTCTGCTAAGGAGAGCTCAGTCCCAGCTTGCAGCATCTTTGAATACCGAGAAACAGCTCAGGTCACACTGATGTGAAGATGAGAGGGTGATCAGGAAAGACATCCAATTGATTGGGAGATGCATGCAGAGCCCAAAGCAGTGTTAATCCTAATGGGAAACCGAGAGTTTTAGAAATAAATCTTTGGTTTCATTAAAAAAAAATTAGTTCTGAAAGATCAACAGGAAATGAGGTATTGACTGTGTGTTGACATTTCAGGCCATAAAGGGACTGGAAGGAATATAAACATACCCTTCAAATATGCTAATGCATTTGAGCGACATTTATACTGGAGAAAAATATTAAAATCGTATTTCCCCCACTCTTAAGGCTATGTACCAAGGTTAGGGAATTAAACAACTGGCCTTTTCTAAGGAGTTTCTAATTTATAATGCCTGGTTTTGCTCCAGTGGCTTGTTGGGCATTGAGACCAATATTCAAGTTGACCCCAGGTCCTGATAACTTTCAGGTCCTCTCTGATTACAAAGTGTCCTCTTAGGGTGATTTTGTGTATCTTTTCTCCAACATTAACCAAAAGTATAAGGTAAATTGAATCATATCCCAGAGGTAATGATAAAAAATAGTTTCCAAAGTTTTGTTATATTTTTGTTAATATTAGCTGAATTACGGAGCAAACCTTTCCTTATATCATGTAGTTATTTCCTTCTAGAATAGAGGCCACATATAGCAGAATTTGAGTTCAAAATGGCTTATGCATAATTTTTGTTTGCTTTCAGTTTGATAAAAATTGAGAACATTAACACAACCATCCAGATCTTCAGATTCTCTTGAAGAGAAATTAAAAGATCTGGGACCACTTTTTCCACTTCCTTCATGGCATTGCCTTGATACAGTAGAATAGTACTGCATATCCAAGCAGAGCAGGTGTTTTCTGATATGGCACCACTCCCTATGATTTTATGTTAGACCAGCCTCATTACTTACTTTACCCAAGTGGCCTTGTAAGTTTTTGAATTTGTGACTTGGATTTTGATAGTCTAGCCTGATCCTTCTTCAAATTGCCTCCTGCAGGTCTTTTAACTTACCTTGCCAATAACATTATTTTCCTAAATATTTAAAAACCAAAATATTAGAACAGCCTTGGAAAATCAATCCTTATCATCCTTACCAGCAATTTTGTTAGACTTTCCTATTTTGACCATCCTTTATTTTTAAAAATTTACTGCATCAGTCATACTGATGGGGTGGATGGTGGTGGAAAAAGATGAGATATTTAACAAATAAGTAGAAGTTGATAAATAGAAACATTTCTTTTGTGCAAAACAAAATTCTTATTGTCCTTTGGGTCCCTATCTCTTATTCTGACAGGACTTTGATATGTTGTTTTTTCTCCTGAGATCTAACTAATCTATGTCACCTTGCTACCTTTCATCTCTCTGGCAATGTGCTATATTAATGATTAAATTTCAGTGGGTGGATGTGTGAACACGTTAGGCAAACTGCTTTGTGGGGAAGAAAACTCTCCTAGCAGTCTTTTATTTTTCTTTGACTTACTGTGTAGCAAAACCCTAACTTGTGGCCCTGATTCAGTGAGTGGAATAAATTAGGGTTGGACAAATTTGTATTGTAATTCCAGTTATGGTGCTGACCCAGTGTTAAATGGGTTTCAACTTATTGACTGTAGTAGTACATTACGCTTAGTTTTAAGGTTTTAGTTGAATCTTCAACTAAAGATTGAAGCTGGACATTGACCACCATGACCCTTTTCCAATGGATGTAGAGAAAATCAGTTACCTTTTCTTTTTTTGTACAAGTGCATAAACACACCAGGATTTGTATTCAGATTACTCTGTCTTCCATGGCTTCTTTAGTTAGTGTGACCTGCTCATTGATGAGAACACCTGTGGTAGGCAAGATCCTAAGATGGTCCCCAAGATTCCCTGCTCTAGTGCTCAGGCCTTGCATAATCCTTGGGATGGTAAATATGATGGATTTTCTCCCATGGTTATGTTGTTATATGGCACAGTTGATCTTAAAATAAGATTTATCTAAAGACCCAACCTAATCACATGAGCCATTTAAAAGTTGAGAGTTTTCCTGGCTATTGGCAGAAGGGGAAGTCTGAGATTCAAAGCATGAGAAGGATTTGATGCCCCATTACTGATTTGAAGATGGAAGAGGCTACATGACAAGAAATGTGGGCAGCCTCTAGCAGCTGAATGTAGCGGCCACTAATAGTCAGCAAGGAAATGGGGATCTCAGTCACACAAAAGACTAGGAATTAAATTCTGCCAACGAGAAAGCAATAGATTTTCCCTCACAACCTCCAGACAAAAACTCAGCCCAGCTGACACCTTGACTGCAATCTCGTGAGCCCAAAGCAGAGAACCTAGCATGCCATGCCAGACTTCGGACGGAAAGAACTGTCAGCTAATACAGTTGTGTTGTGTAATGCTGCAAGTTTGTGGTAATTAGTTATGCAGCAATAGAAAACTAATTGCACTGTAGGTCCTTTCATCATCTTTGATGTCTATTATCCCCTTTTTTGTATTTTTCTGTTTTTTTTCTTTGTGCACCATTTAGGATATATTATTTTTTGGCTTATTTCAATATTTCAGTTCAATGATTCTTTAGCTGTGTTTAATCTGCTGGTACAATGATCCACTGAGTTCTTAATTTTGGCTCTTTTATTATATTACTTTATTGTCTAGAATTTCCACTTGGTTAATTTTTATGGTTTCCAGTTCTCTGCTGAAATTTCCAGTCTTTTCTTTTATCTCTTTATGTAGAGTAAGAACACCCATTTTAAAGCCTGTGGACAATAACCTTAATTTGTATACCCTAAAACTGTGTTTCTCTTGTCTTTTATTGCTGTTGCTTTTAAATCATATCCTCTTGTTCACATATGTACAAGATAACTTTTTATTTTGAGCCTGACATTATATTTTTAATATTGTGTGAAGAAATGATTCAATGCTTAGAGTGATGTCATCTTCCTTTTGAGAGAACTTATATTTATTTCTCCCTGGAGATCTACCACTCTGGATGCTAGAGCCACTTGCTCTCAGATCACCTTAATACAATTTCAGGGATTGATAAGATTCAAAGTTGGGTTACAGTTTCTGTGAGATCCATTTCCATTTCCAGTTCACCTTTATTTGTAGGTTCTAGCCCTTTTAAGTCCCAATCCATAGTAAGGTGGATTCACCAAGAACCTCCTACATGGTGAATCCGGGACTGCAGTCACTGTCCCCCATCTTCATGAGACCATCCAAAGCTCTGCTCAATCTTTTAGTCTCTCAACCACTCCCTCCACAATCAGTCAATGCTCTGAGGGAAAAATTAGCCCGCAAAGTGAACTCATCTTCCTGGGTCTCTCTATTTCTTTTGACGGTGTTTTAGAAATTTGCTTTTAATACCTTTAGGCAGCTTTAAAAATGTATATTCTGTCCAGCTTTTTTAGCTATCCTCAACTGGAGAGTTGGCTCAAATTACCTACCATTACCAGAAATAGATGTCTTCACAATCCTTACTTTACAGTTTCTATCTTATTAAAATGAGTACTCATGACAAAAACTTTATATGAACAGAAGAGTGTATTTATGTTGATAGATCTTTTTGAATTGAGTATCACATTAGTCCCCTCTTGAGTGAAAACTTTTGAATTGCTTTTCCCTAGAAAAACATTCTCCTTGAGGTGATAATTGCTTTTGCTGCCCAAATCTGAAATAAACTTCACTGTTTACCCTGATAATAGTACTTTTAAGCTACCTAGAGCTCTAGTTTTGGCTTCCTTTTTTTAGGGTATTATATTAAAAACTTTAGACAGATTTGTTGACATCCTTTTAATGCCTACCCAGTGGCTCTGGAGAGACTCGTTGGTCCCTGAGCTTACATTTATTGTATTATTTTTGGAGAGCATCCTGTTTATACTATAACTTTGATATTTGCACATTAAATTTTTTGGTTTCATTTCTTCATAATTAAACTGAAAATTGATGACAGAAATTAATTGTGATTTTGCTGAGGCAAGAACTTGACTTATGAACTCTTCGAGGCTGGTGTGGTGATTGGGAAAATCAGCTGTTAGCCAGTGATTGAGCCCCACTGACAATCCAGCACTCAGCTATACTGCTTTCTATGCAGAGTTTTGATTCTCTATGGTGATATTTTAAAATTTCAAGATTGTGGAAGTTCCTGGAACTGTCTGATATAAATGTCAAGGGCCTAGTGTATTTCATTTTAATTAGTAAAGAGAATGTGTTTTCCTCACTTAAGTTTTGAAATCTTACCACAGCTTTCACAGAAAAACAGTTGGAATACGGGGTAGCAAAAACGTCTTGAAGAAATGAGATTGTGAGCTAAAAATTGTTTGAGGAACTCTATCCTAATCACCTTTGGAAGCCAACCACATTAGACTATTTGTAAACATGTGCAACTTTATCTAGAAATATCTCAGCATTCTCCCTTTAATATATCAAAGTAAAGCAGAAGTGACTCAATGTCCTTCAGAATATGCAGATTGACTTTTGGAAGGTCAAAGTCGTTCTGATTTTGGGCACTGAAATCTAAGTTCTTAAAATAGATTTTGATAATTTAGTTAAAAAACCTTTACTAGTATGGTATAGTGTAATTATTGCAAAGTTATTGAGCTATTTTAATTTTCTTTTTTGTGTTATTTCTGACTTTTTATAAAAGCTTAATAAAATTCTTAGAGGACAGGTGTTTGGGGTTCACTGAATTTTCTGATTAATTTCTGCTCAAGCTTAGAATCTTTTTATGTTGATGGGAATAAAAAAATTGCATCCACTTGACTGACTTAGTAGAATATACTGAACATAATTGAATTTCCTTTTTTTTGATTATGACACTTAATAAATGATTCATGGTGGTCATTCAGAACATCAGAGTTTCCTGTGTTGTTTAGGAAACAAAACTAAATTTCTTCTGACTTTTGGACTCTGCGGAAATGATTTTCTCAAACTGCATGATATCAGCTTGTTTTCTTGCAATTTGACTTTGTTCCTTAGGGTTGTAGACCATGAGAATGTAATCGCATCCAAATAATGGTTAATGGAGATAGTATATTGGGAATGGATTTATTTATATTAATTTTGGAAGGTGGAATATTCTTTTTCTTGGACAAGGATTAGAGAATCAAGCTAAAATGTCTAGATATACGTAAATTAGAATTTACATCATTTGATATGATATTAGTATAAGATTGGCATCATTTCTGGCTTGGTATGATTGATACTTAATCTGTAATTGGAGAAGCTATGGCAGCAATTTCCTGTAATGGCTTACAAGCTGTATCTGATTTCTCCTTGGGGGAGAATTTCAATTGTGCATTACTCCCCACATATGGACAAATTTGGCTGCCAGCTCTTTCTTGAATCTGGTATTAATCTTTCTGGTGAGCCTGCAGTTTTATATTTATCACAATTAATTTTGATGTGAAGAAACAACAAAACCTTTGATATTTTCATGACCAGGAGTTAACATCTTGGTTCGAGAAAAATTCACAGCAAACATGAAAATGAATCTCTTTAGTAGAAGTCTCTTCAGTGTTAACAATCATAATCATTCAATAAAGAATTATTGAGAGCCTGCTGTTCTGCTATATGTGAGACACTGTGATAAGCAGTCCTATACATAAATTGTGGAGCATGGTTAAGTAGAGCTTTAGATCTCATCTAGATTGCATGTATTAGCAATGATACCATTTTATATATGCATGTGCACATACACACAGGTTTTCTATGTTTCAAAAAGCTTTTAGCATCTTGTTTGATGGTGAAGCCACACTCATTGAAAAGATGGAGACCCTGAAACAACAGAAACCTGTGAAAGGTTATGAGATTTCTGAGGATGCCTATTTCTATGCTGATAGTCATATGAGGAAATGTAATCATTTGGAAATGTCATTGAGGCGGGAATCAGTTTTTTTTCTCCTTTTAAATTACCTCAGTGAAAGACAGAATAATAATATTGTTCTTGTGGTTATAGAAGTTGTGCTCATGGACTGAGGAGTCAAGGGTAAAATCCAGAGTTTAAATTCTGACTTCAACTTTATATTGGCCCAGGTTATCACATAAAATGTTTACACTAGGAAACTGTTGTCGGTACTTACCATCTACTTACTTTCCCATTTAGGTATGATTATGATTTCTGTTTCCCATTGCCACATTGCCCCTCGTTTGAATGTAGATTCAGGAGTTAATTAATGGTTTGTGAATTCACAAATATTCTATGTGTCATTTATTGCTCCAGTTTGTGTCATCTCATGAGTCAAGCTTATATATTTTAATACGACATAAGAGGACAAGCAATTTAGGAGAAAATTTTGTTTTCTTTGACCTTCAGAGAAAAATTTAATATATTTGTAAGAGACAGAAGTGTAACCAAGGCTTTAATTCTGCTTCACTTGTAATGGTTATTTTACCACAAGCAGATATCATTGTATGCATGTTACTGTCTGACCCAAAGAGCTCCTTCCAGGACTATCATTTATTTGTTGGGTATTAAGTTCACAAGAAAGCAATATAAAGCTGCTCTCAACCATTAGCTGGGGAGAAAAAACTCCGTGTTTTACATCAGTGAATTTCAAAAGGGTAACATATTTAGTTACCTGTGTGTGAGGTGATTATACAGTTGCTCTGTGTCTTTTTATGTAGTGATCAATTGAGAAGGCTTTAAAAACTTATTTGAATTTATGGCTGTTGCCTGGCCCTCCTCTGGTTTTATATCAAACAAGGTAAACAGGGTGAATTCACCCATGCAGGCTCAGTGTTTGGCAACTTCCTGGGGCTTGCAGTCACTGTTGCACGCTCTCCAGTCACTCCACACGAAAATCCTTATTAACAACATGGTGAAAGCTTCACTGTCCTCCTGGAGCTTCTTCCTAATCAATGCCTGTGGCCAATCTCTTTAGAACTCCACAGCCTGCAGCCTGAGACATGCTTGGCAGCCAAATTCTGACTCACAGGTACAGTAGTTTGCAATGAGATTGTGAACATGCCAGGTGAAGAGGTTGGCACCCTGCCCCCCAGGCTGTTTCTCTTAGACAGCTGAATGTTATTCTGCAAAGTAATCTGAAGCATTGATTTCTTTTTTCCCCTATTCTAAAAAAAGGTATTAGACACAAAAAAAAATGTTTTTCATTTTACCCATGTGGGACAATATTGGTGTTTTATATAAAAATAATCATATAAATAAGGTCATTTTTGTTGCCGGAAGCAAGAAGAACTCAGCGTGTTAGTATTCTTGGGACATTTTCCTTAATTGTGAGACTGAGTCAACCAAGTAAATAGGATCTTACAACCTCTAACATTTATTGTATAGATGTCTATATAGTTGTTCACAAAGAGGTCAAGTCTCTGACATAAAATAACTACAGGAATTGTGAAATGAGGCTATAGAACCTCCTTTGTGTCACTATTCTAAATAAGACATGTTCATGTAGGGTCTCTGGACCAGAAGGATGAATAAACCTTGCTTTGGAAGCAAGTTTAAAAAAATCTTCTGACATTTTTCACAAGATTTCAGAATACATTTTTCTGGCCTATTAAATCTATGTGCATTTTAACATCTAATCTCAAATCATTATATCTTGAATCACTCCAATTTTAAATCAACCATAAATAGTAAACAGTGCTATCCTACTTCACATTTGAGGAGATATAGGTTCCAGACCACATAGCTAATGAGTAAGGAAGCCATTCTATCTATAATGAATGATTGTTTTTAAACATTTATTGAGTTCTATCAGGGTGTTTTTAAAATCGTAGACACAATTCCTTTCAGATTTTCTCTTCCTTGTTTTGGGTAAGTGACCTTCATGACTTTGTTCTAATTTGTCAGAGGATGTGAGATGTTTCTCTTTGTTATGATTTTTGTTTTATGTTCAATTCTGACTTTTCTTCATAATGGTAATCTAGGCTGCTTTGGGGAAGAAAGAGAATACCTGGGATTTATATCAAAGACATTGTCAGATACTTTTTTTTTCTCTTTGCTTTCACTGCTTGCCCCATCCCAGAAAGATGTGTCATGAGAAACAAAGAATTGGAAGTTTTCAACTGACCCAAGGGGAAGGAACAGCTCATTTACTGTGCTACATGGTATCATAAATCAGCAAGGATAATACCCGTGTGACTGTAATCTGGTATTAATTATGGCAATAAAATTTTAATGCTTCCCTGGCCAACCCTCAGAAGTATTGGGGGTTAATAAGGGATTTTAACTGGGGGACACTGAGTTCCTCTGGAGGTAAGTATTTGGGAATTTGGAGAGTCTTCCTAAAAGCGAGCTTTATGAGGTCTGTGTATTAATACAAATGGCATCAACAACAAGCAAGCCAGGGCCTGTGGTAATGGGGGGTTGAGTATCTTTAACAGTTCATTCTTTATTATTATCTAGATGCTGAGATCAACTCTGCTCCATTGGGTGTATAATAAACCTTAAAAACGAGAATGTTGAACTGTTTATAAAAATGTACTCTTCTTCATGGACAAATATTCATCGCCAAATGAACCAAATCAATTTTTTTTTCTGCAAGTTCATTAATTTAGACTTGTCATCTGGGTGACTATTCATAAGGCTGGACTACATATTCTGAACTGCATATATTAGACTTAATATATATTTATTCTTCTCACTGCCTAAGCTGATACTATAAACAGTGACATCCTATGTGGAAAATGTTTCATAGAAGAGGGGCTGACTAATAAAATCTGTATATTTTGATAAGAATGCAAAAATATGGAAAATTACTTTTGGCTGAGCCCGTGATAAGAAGTTTCAAAGCGAGGTGCTAGACCCCCTCAGTAGGATTGTAAAGAAGGCAGTAAGAACCGTAACTACCCTCATCCAGTGTGAAAAGGAGAGAGAACACAGTGGTATAGAACTAGTTAACAACTAAGATAGCCACCTGGAGTTTGACCCATCTATGGGAGTGTTAAGGGACCTCTGGGGAATTGGGACACTCGAATAGCAAGAATTTGATTGGAGGCCTACTTCCTAGACTGGGGGCCAAGGGGGACTCCTTGGTGTTCAGAGGGAGGGTGAATATTTATGTCAGGGAACTGCCAGGGAGATTGTGGTTTTGAAGAATCCATAGGTGTGCCCAAGAAAGAGAGGAGAAGAGAGAATTTAAAATAACTGCCAGGACCAGAGGAAACCAAATCCCAACAATACTGGCACCGATCTTGGAAGGTTTCTCCTCATTTTTTTCTCTTCTCTCCTCCTCAACAATGGAAAGGGCTGGAAGCTGCAGCAAGGAGGAGAGAGTGGAATGGCCAGTGGAGGATGGGTAACTAATGAACATAGAAAGAACCTGCCCATGCCTTCCTTTCCTACCATAGAATTCCTGCCCGCAGCAGGCCTAACTGGGCAGAGATATTCTAATGTCAGTTGAATTTCTGAGTTTTTATATTCTCTGGGACTGGATGTGTCAGTTACTGATTTGTGACTTTTGGGGGAATCAGGGTACAGTTCTTCTCTGAAGCAGATTGTTTATATAATCCTATAGACTTTGTAGTTGAAGATTTTATTTCACATCAGTATATTTCTGTGGCATCAATTTATGTAAACATCAATCAGATAATCAGATAAACAAGAAAAATAGAGTAAGTGCTTTTCAGTGAATTGAAATACAATGACTTGGAAGCTTCTTTGGATTAGAAACAGTTCTCTGAGGGACAGGAGCCACACAAATACTGTATGGCATTTTTGCATTTCAAGCAAAAGAAATAGCTAGTGCAAAGACTTTCAGGATGGTATGAGCTGGTGTATTTGGGGAACAGAGAGAAGGCCAAAGTGGCAGAAGATAAATTCTTGAAGTCGAGAGTGGTGTGAAGTTGGAGGGGTTAGCTGGGGCACATCACATGGAGCTTCCTAAGCTAGAGTAAGGCAGGGAAACATTGGAGGGCTCCAAGCAAGGGAGTGACATTGTCTGAGTTATGTTTATAAAATTCTCTCTCTAGCTGACATGTGAAGAATGGGTTGTAGGAGGGCAAGAATGGAAGCAGGAAGACCAATTCAGAGATCGTTTCAAAGTTTAGGCTAAATATGATTATGACTTGAATAAGAGTCGTAGGGATACATATGGAAAGAAGTAGTTGGATTCTGGATATGTTTTGAAAGTAGTTACCTTAGTGATGTTCTGGATGTGGGATAAGGGAAAGCGTTCTCAAGGATGTGCCCTAGAATTTTTACTGGAGCAAATAGGTTGGTGTTTCAGCCATCTGTCAGTCCACCACTGAGGAGACTTGTCTTGGTTCTACCATAAGATGGATACAATAAAAGATTCATAGGAGCCATCACCAGAGCCATGATACAATTAACACTGGACCTCAGAAGAGTGGTTGTTGTAATCCCAGCACTGGCAGCAGTAATGGCTGCAATGCTTGCTGCCTTTACGGCAGTTCCCATGGGCCTCTGTAGCACTGGGGGCAGTAGTGATTAGTATAGGGTTATAGCAATGGAGTTAGTGGATGGGGCTCTAATATTAGTCATCATACATGGCATGGACTTCAACATCATTTCTGATGCTGAGAAGAGCAACCGAAAGAGCAATGCCTATGGCTGACATCCGCAGCTGTGGTGGTCCTGTTCAACAATGATGGTGGTCCTGCCTTTGAAAAGCTGAAGCCATGTAGCTACCACTTTTGATGTTGGCTATACAACACATAAACAATAAAGACCTAAAGCAGGACAGGAAGATGGTGGTGGCCAAGAGAATTAATTCTTTGTTTACATCAGAAAAAATCCTATGTTGATTCCTAGACATTTTCCCAGGAATTTGTATGATGCTTGGGTTCTCAAAGAACAAGTAGGAGAGGATTAGAAACATTTTTGTTTTGTGGTTATGTGCTTGAATAGCCTGCAAAATATAGATCACACATAAGTATAGCAACTCTTGAGAGAGAGAAAGTGTATAACTGTGATGCTGTGTAAAAGCACACAGGTAGAATATAAATGGCTTAAAAATGCAAGCTATTAGTTATACAAAAATTATGGAGTGGCATCCAGAGATGCCATATGAAGTTTTTTGGGTGGGAGTGAACAAGTTATTTTGGTTGCAGTGGAGATTTTAGTTCTGAGCTGTGATTTTGGTATCTAATCCCAGTGGAATTTGAACTTTTAAAATGCTCCAAGAGCTTTAGGACTTCCTGCTTCTGCAGAGGATTTTAGGGAGATAACTCACCAGCAGAATGATGGTTTAGATTCTGAGAAATGAGGAAATACAGCTTTAGAGTAAGTCAAGGTTTTCTTAGGGTGTGATTTAGTGGACTGGCCATAACATTTGTTATCGCCTGGTTTTCTGGGACAGAGTCTATTCCCAACAGGGCTGTGACTCAACCTTTCAGCCAACCAAATGGAATACCAGAAGGATGAGACCATAGAAAATGATGCTTTACCTGGACCTTGTGGGGATTTAAGAGCTCATGGTCTTTTCTGTAATGTGTTTTGACCAAATGAAATTGGTCCAAAGTATTCCCTTTCCTTTTTCACCATTAGGCTCTTTGCTTTTTTTTTTTTTTTTTTTTTTTTTTTCTGATTTTCTTCTATTCCTGAAGGGTTTACATTTCTTTTGTGAAAATGCATGTGTGGGATTTTGAGAAATACTTCAGGATGAAGTGCTATCTATCAATCCAAAACTCTATCAAGAGATTTATTTGTTGATTGCTGTTCTTCCCCACAGGCCCACCTCTTTGCTTCCTAATACGTTTCCTTCCATTTCTATTTTTCTTCCATCCACAGCAGAAGGGCTGCCTGAAGCTTTTCCCCAGAGCAATTCAGCAGAACAGTCTTAGAGAGGAGTTAAAGTCTTCAGTGTCTCCCCTGACAGGCACTAGAACATTTTTTCTTTAGCATCACTGATTTTTGCCACCAAATAGCCACCACTCTGCTCCTCTGCCTAAAATAAGACATTCTTACTGATGGTATGTGGATGGCAAAGAGCACTATTAGCCAGACAGTTTTCATGTTTTTACAGAGGAGGAAGTTGCCTTGCTAGACGTGTTCTTAGGAGGAATTAATAATACTATTCACATGATTTAAGTTGGCAAAATAACTTACCTGGCAAATTTTGGCTGGGTAGGAAAAACTACTGAAGCCCAGTCAGCTTAATTATGACAAGGGTGATTAGTGTATCTGTCTCAGTGAAAGACCATTGCAATTATTAGAAAATCAATAACATATAGAATCACTGCCACTTTGCCCTACAAATATGCCCCTGCCCGTGATGCTTTAGGATGTGAACATCCATGGTATGCTAGCCCTTCGTTGTCATATTGTATACGCTCTACCAAGGAAACTATATTAAAAAGCTTTTGCTCAGAACGACTGCACTTTTTAGGTGCTATCCTGTCCAGATTCTTAAAACAGTCAATAGTGTTAGGAGAGCTTCACTGATTGAAGCTCTGACCTGATTATAAGAATCAGAAAGCTTTGGTGATTATCTAAAGCCTATAGGAACTTAATCACATTGCTTTAGTTATGGAAATAAGCCAAGATTCCACAATCAGCTTTACAAATAAGATATCTGTAGATCAGGGGTTGAAAGAGAATAATGCCATCCCTCTTTTTAAATCAGACCTTCCTTTTAGAGCAGGCGGTGATGAATTTGTGTTGCACCAAGTTCAGGCAGGATATAAGGGGGAGGTCCTTGCTGCTATCATTAACACTATTTCACAATTTCTGAGAGATGATACTAGATGAATCATGGTTGAGAATGTAAAATATCCAAATTACTTCAATACAACTAAATATTTCTTTCGTTAGGGTCTTATAAAGAGCCATTTAGAAACATCTGGGTTCACTTTTAAGAGATATCTCTATATAATTTAAAAAATTGAATTTTTATTTTAACTAATTGTTCAAGGTTTTAGTTAATGCTAATCTAGCCTCTACTGACAGGTGTATATCACTACGCCTTTATCTTCTTCTTTTTTTTTTTTGGCAGTGCCATGTTGCTTGTAGGATCTTAGTTCCCCAACTGGGGATTGAACCCAGGCCCTTGGCAGTGAGAGCACAGAGTCCAAACCACTGAACAGCCATGGAATTCCTGTCCTTTTGCTTCTTGTTTAAGGCCAAGATTTGCTATGGATCCCACCCCTTCTGTCTGCCTGAGGTCATTTAGGGACCAGCAAACTATGGCCAGAAGGCCTGCTTCCACTCTTTTTGGTAAATAAAGTTTTATAGAAACACAGCTATATCCATTAGCTTATGTACTGTTTCTGGCTGCTTTGTGCTCCCATAACAGAGTTGCATAGTTGCAACAGAGACCTTGTGACCTCTGAGCTGAAAATATTTGCTATCTGATCTTTTAAGAAAAAAATTTCCAAGCTCTCTTTCAGCCAAGAACATGCAAATCTCTTTCTACCTCACTAGCCCTTTGACTCTGTAGAGCTTCTAGACCTTTCTAGTCAATTTCAATTCTCTTCTCTTCAAACTTCTTGGAAATTACTAGCCACTCACAGGACTAGCCAGACACTCCCTGTTTCCCATTCACTCCTCAATTCTGCATTCTTGTTTCTGCTCCTACTGTATTGCAGTTGCTGCTGACTAGGCTAAAAAAGTTTCCTTAATTACTGAATCAAATGGCCACATTTTTGGTCCTTTTCTATGACATTTGATTCTGGGGTCAATGGTCCTCATGCTGGACTCTCTACACTCTAGGTTTCTGTGATGATATAGTCTCCTTTTTTAACTCTGACCTCTGTGGTATTGCTTCTTGGGCCTCTTTGAGGCTACATGTTAAACGCTATGACTCTATTTCAGGCCCCCATTAGCTGTCACTTGGACAACCTCAGCAAACTTCTAACTGGTTTTACCCTTCTGCATCACTGTCCTCTTTAAATCTTTTCTCATATAGAGTGATCCATATTGAAACCCAGAATCACCACTTCCCTGTTTACAAAACCTTAGAAATTCCCATTGCCTACAGCTACAACGAACAAGTCAAATGGCTGCCTTACCCAAGGTTTCCGTCTGAGAATTGCCCGAAACAACTATTTTATGACCTGATTTATATCCCAGTAAGAGCAAAACACATTGTAAACATAGAGTGGTGATAGAGAACGTTGGGTGAAGTAGTTCAGTATTTCACAGGGTTCCTAAGGAAGATGGGTAGGAGATGAGGAGGGAAGCTGAGTAGGGAGAGGCAATGAGGAACCTGGTGTGCTATGTTAGAGAACTTATGTCTTATTCAGTAGGAACCACTAATTTTAAGTCAAATAGCATTGTCAGTTTTATAGTAAAGAAAACCCATTCTTAAAATTGCATAATATATCTGGAAAACAATTTTTATAATATGTATTAAGATAATTAAGGAATTACAGGGCTGAGCCCTTGTTACTTTAAGTAGGAGAGATTTGAACATACTTATGTAAACTACTAAACATGAAAAGGCTGAATTACAGGAGAGAGATGGAATAATTGATGGAATGACTTACCAGGGGATAGGATGCCAGTTAAACGATTAGTATATATAGAACAAGGAGCACCTAAATACTAGGTAGGAAGAAAGGAAGGGAGAATAGTGGGAATGTCTGTGATATCAAGATGGGCAAAGGAAATTGAAGGAATTCTCATGAGCTTTACTTAACTTGTGAACTAGGAAGCAATATGGTCATCTGAGAATGATGAAGGAAGTAATGGCAGACGGTGCTTAAATGAGATTTTGGAGTAACAGTTGAGGAAAATGGGAGCTAGAGATAAATGTGGAAAGACAGAAACAGAAGGATTATTTGGTAGTGTTAAAGATCACCTGAGATGGGATGTCGTCAATTTCTAGTGACTTCAATAGAAAACTCTTCTGCTGATGACCCTCAGCCAATCATAGGAGACTAAGGAAAGTGGGAGGTGGCCATTTGGTTGGTACAGGCCTGGAATTTCATCATGTGAAGAGGCCACAGGTAAAGGGTATTGACAAGTATCATTTTTTTTTTAACATCTTTATTGGAGTATAATTGCTTTACAATGGTGTGCCAGTTTCCACCTTACAACAAAGTGAATCAGCTATACATATACATATATCCCCATATCTCTTCCCTCTTGCATCTCCCTCCCTCCCACCCTCCCTATCCCACTCCGTAGGTGGTCACAAAGCACTGAGCTGATCTCCCTGTGCTATGCGGCTGCTTCCCACTAGCCATCGGTTTTACATTTGGTAGTGTATATATGTCCATGCCACTCTCTCACTTTGTCACAGCTTACCCTCCCCCCTCCCCGTGTCCTCAAGTCCATTCTCTAGTTGCTCTGCATGTCTATTCCTGTCCTGCCCCTAGGTTCTTCATGAACATTTTTTTTGATTCCATATACAAGTGTTAGCATATGATATTGGTCCCTCTCTTTCCTACTTACTTCACTCTGTATGACAGACTCCAGTTCCATCCACCTCACTACAAATAACTCAATTTCACTTCTTTTTATGGCTGAGTAATATTCCATTGTATATATGTGCCACATCTTCTCCATCCCTCCATCTGTCAATGGACACCCAGGTTGCTTCCATGTCCTGGCCACTGCAAACAGAGCTGCAATGAACATTGTAGTACATGAATCCCTTTGAACTGTGGTCTTCTCAAGGCATATGCCCAGTAGCAGGATCACTGGGTCGTATGGCAGTTCCATTTCTAGTCCCTTAAGGAACCTCCATACTGTTCTCCATAGTGGCTGCATCAATTTACATTCCCACCAACAGTGCAAGAGGGCCCCCCACACACACACACCCTCTTCAGCATTCACTGTCTGTAGACTTTTTGATGATGGCCACCCTGACCAGTGTGAGATGACACCTCACCACAGCTTTGATTTGCATTTCTCCAATAACTAATGATGTTGAGCACTCTTTCACGTGTTTGTTGGCAATCTGCATATCCTCCCTGGAGAAATGTCTATTTAGGTCCTCTGCCTATCCCTGGACTGGGTCGTTTGCTTTCTTGACATTGAGCTGCATGAGCTGTCTGTAAACTCTGGAGATTAATCCTTTGTCAGTTGCTTCACCCGCAAATATTCTCTCCCATTCTGAGGGTTGTCCTCCCCCCCGTCTGTGGTTTCCCTTGCCGTGCAAAAGCTCCCAAGTTTCATCAGGTCCCACTTTCCCATCCTTGTCCCTATTTCCATTTCTCCAGGAGGTGGGCCAAAAAGGATCTTGCTGTGATTTATGTCATAGAGTGTTCTGCCTATGTTTTCCTCTAACAGTTCCACAGTATCTGGCCCTACACCTAGGCCCCCAATCTGTCCTGAGTTCATTTTTGTGTATGGAGCCAGGGAGTGCTCTAATTCCATTCTTCCACATGTAGCTGTCCAGTTTTCCCAGCACCACTCACTGAAGAGGCTGTCTTCTCTCCACTGTACACTCCTGCCTCCCTTATCAAAAATAAAGTGACCATATGGGTGTGGGTTTATCTCTGGCTTTCTATCCTGTTCCATTGACCTATATTTCAGTTTTTGTGCCAGTACCATACTGTCTTGATTACTGTAGCTCTGTAGTATAGTCTGAAGTCAGGGAGCCTGATTCCTCCAGCTCCGTTTTTCATTCTCAAGATTGCTTTGGCTATTTGGGGTCTTTTGTGTTTCCATACAAATAGTGAGAGTTTCTGTTCTAGTTCTGTGAAAAATGCCATTGGTAGTTTGATAGGGATTGCGTTGAATCTGTAGATTGCTTTGGATAGTATAGTCATTTTCACAATGTTGATTCTTCCAATCCAAGAACATGGTATATCTCTCCATCTATTTGTATCATCTTTAACTTGTTTCATCAGTGTCTTACAGTTTTCTGCATACAGGTCTTTTGTCTCCTTAGGTAGGTTTATTCCTAGGTATTTTATTCTTTTTGTTGCAATGGTAAGTGAGAGTGTTTCCTTAATTTCTCTTTCAGATTTTTCATCTTAGGTGTATAGGAATGCAAGAGATTTCTATGGATTAATTTTATATCCTGCTACTTTACCAAATTCACTGATTAGCTCTAGTAGTTTTCTGGTAGCATCTTTAGGATTCTCTATGTATAGTATCATGTCATCTGCAAACAGTGACAGCTTTACTCCTTCTTTTCCGTTTTGGATTCCTTTTATTTCTTTTTCTTCTCTGATTGCTGTGGCTAAAACTTCCAAAACAATGTTGAATAATAGTGGTGAGAGTGGGTAACCTTGCCTTGCTCCTGATCTTAGTGGAAATGGTTTCAGTTTTTCACCATTGAGGACAATGTTGGCTGTGGGTTTGTCATATATGGCCTTAATTATGTTGAGGTAGGTTCCCTCTATGTCTACTTTCTGTAGGGTTTTTATCATAAATGGGTGTTGAATTTTATTGAAAGCTTTTTCTGCATCTCTTGAGATTATCATAAGGTTTTTATTTTCAATTTGTTAATATGGTGTATCACATTGATTGATTTGCGAATATTGAAGAATCCTTGTATTCCTGGGATAAACCCCACTTGATCATGGTGTATGATCCTTTTAATGTGCTGTTGGATTCTGTTTGCTAGTATTTTGTTGAGGAGTTTTGCATCTATGTTCATCAATGATATTGCCCTGTAGTTTTCTTTATTTGTGACATCTTTGGCTTTGGTATCAGGGTGATGGTGGCCTTGTAGAATGAGTTTGGGAGTGTTCCTCCCTCTGCTATATTTTGGAAGAGCTTGAGAAGGATAGGTGTTAGCTTTTCTCTAAATGTTTGATAGGATTCGCCTGTGAAGCCATCTGGTCCTGGGCTTTTGTTTGTTGGAAGATTTTTAATCACAGTCTCAATCAGTGCTTGTGATTGGTCTATTCATATTTTCTATTTCTTCCTGGTTCAGTCTTGGAAGGTTGTGCATTTCTAAGAATTTGTCCATTTCTTCCAGGTTGTCCATTTTATTGGCATAGAGTTGCTTGTAGTAATCTCTCATGATCCTTTGTATTTCTGCAGTGTCAGTTGTTACTTCTTTTTCATTTTTAATTCTATTGATTTGAGTCTTCTCCCTTTTTTTCTTGATGAGTCTGGCTAACGGTTTATCAATTTTGTTTATCTTCTCAAATAACCAGCTTTTAGTTTTTTTGATCTTTGCTATTGTTTCCTTCATTTCTTTTTCATTTATTTCTGATTTGATTTTTATGATTTCTTTCCTTCTGCTAATTTGGGCTTTTTTAATTCTTCTTTCTCTAAAAGAAGAAATTGAAGAAGATACTTGATATGATTTGTGGTCAAAAAAGATACTTGATACAATTTCAATTTTCTTAAATTTACCAAGGCTTGATTTGTGACCCAAGCTATGATCTATCCTGGAGAATTTTCTATGAGCACTTGAGAAGAAAGTTTATTCTGTTGTTTTTGGATGGACTGTCCTATACATATCAATTAAGTCCATTTTGTTTAATGTATCATTTAAAGCTTGTGTTTTCTGATTTATTTTCATTTTGGATGATCTGTCCATTGGTGAAAGTGGGGTGTTAAAGAACACCATTATGATTGTGTTACTGTCGATTTCCCGTTTTATGGCTGTTAGTATTTGCCTATATATTGAGGTGCTCCTGTGTTGGGTGCATAGATATTTACAATTGTTATATCTTCTTCTTAGATTGATCCCTTGATCATATGTAGTGTCCTTCTCTGTCTCTTGTAATAGTCTTTATTTTAAAGTCTATTTTTTCTGATATGAGAGTTGCTACTCCAGCTTTCTTTTGATTTCCATTTGCATGGAATATATATTTCTATCCCCTCACTTTCAGTCAGTATGTGTCCCTAAGTCTGATGTGAGTCTCTTGTAGACAGCATATATAAGGGTCTTGTTTTTGTATACATTCAGCCAGTCTATGTCTTTTGGTTGGAGCATTTAATCCGTTTACATTTAAGGTAATTATCGATATGTATGTTCCTATTACCATTTTCTTAATTGTTTTGGGTTTATTATTGTAGGTCTTTTCGTTCTCTTGTGTTTCCTGCCTAGAGAAGTTCCTTTAGCATTTATTGTAATGCTGGTTTGGTGGTGCTGAATTCTCTTAGCTTTTGCTTGTCTTTAAAGGTTTTAATTTCTCCATCAAATCTGAATGAGATCCTTGCTGGGTATAGTAATCTTGGTTGTAGGTTTTTCCCTTTCATCACTTTAAATATGTCTTGCCACTCCTTCCGGCTTGTAGAGTTTCTGCTCTAAGATCAGCTGTTAACTGTGTGGGGATTCCCTTGTATGTTACTTGTTGTTTTTCCTTTGCTGCTTCTATTATTTTTTCTTTGTATTTAATTTTTGATAGTTTGATTGATATGTTTCTTTGCATGTTTCTCCTTGGATTATTCCTGTATGGGACTCTCTGTGATTCCTGGACTTGATTAACTATTTCCTTTCCCATATTGAGGAAGTTTTCAACTATAATCTCTTCAAATATTTTCTCAGTCCCTTTTTTTTTCTCTTCTTCTTCTGGGACCCCTATAATTCGAATGTTGGTGCGTTTATTGTTGTCCCAGAGGTCTCTGAGACTGTCTTCAATTCTTTTCATTCTTTTTTCTGCTCTAGGGTAGTTATTTACACTATTTTATCTTCCAGGTCACTTATCTGTTCTTCTGCCTCAGTTATTCTGCTATTGATTCCTTCTAGAGAATTTTTAATTTCATTTATTGTGTTGTTCATCATTGTTTGTTTGCTGTTTAGTTTTTCTAGGTCCTCATTAAACGTTTCTTGTATTTTCTCCATTCTATTTCCAAGATTTTGGATCATCTTTACTATCATTATTCTGAATTCTTTTTCAGGTAGACTGCCTATTTCCTCTTCATTTGTTTGGTCTGGTGGGTTTTTACCTTGCTCCTTCATCTGCTGTGTGTTTCTCTGTCTTCTCATTTTGCTTAACTTACTGTGTTTGGGGTCTCCTTTTCACAGGCTGCAGGTTCATAGTTCCCATTGTTTTTGGTGTCTGCTCCCAGTGGCTAAGGTTGGTTCAGTGGGTGGTGTAGGCTTCCTGGTGGAGGGGACTAGTGCCTGTGTTCTGGTGGATGAGGCTGGATCTTGTTTTCTGGTGGGCAGGTCTGCATCTGGTGGTGTGTTTGGGGTGTCTGTGACCTTATTATGATTTTAGGGAGCCTGTCTGCTAATGGGTGGGGTTGTGTTTCTGTCTTGCTAGTTGTTTGACGTAGGGTGTCCAGCACTGTAGCTTGCTTTTCATTGAGTGGAGCTGGGTCTTGGTGTTGAGATGGAGATCTCTGGGAGATTTTCACTGTTTGATATTACGTGGAGCTGGGAGGTCCTTGGTGGACCAATGTCCTGAAGTCGTCTGTCCCACCTCAGAGGCACAGGCCTGACGCCCGGCCAGAGCACAAAGCCCCTGTCATTCACACGGCTGAGAATAAAAGGGAGGAAAAAAAGAAAAAACGAAAATATAAAATAAAATAAAAAATAAGTATTAAAATAAAAAAATAAAGTAATAAAATGAAAGAAAGAAGAGAGCAACTAAACCAGAAAACAAATACACCAATGATAACAAGTGCTAAAAACTATACTGAAAAAAACAAAACAAAAGAAAACAAAAAAACAAAAAAACAAAAACGGACAGATAGAACCATAGGACAAATGGTAAAAGCAAAGTTATACAGACAAGATCACACATAGAAGCATATACATACACACTCACAAAAAGAGAAAAAGGAAAAAAATATACATATAAAAAAAAGTAAGAGAGCAACGAAATCAATAAACAAATCTACAAATGATAATAAACTCTAAATACTAAACTAAGTTAAACATAAAAGCAGAAACCAGTCAGTTGCATACAGCAAACCCCAAGTCTACAGTTGCTCCCAAAGTCCACCACCTCAATTTTGGCATGCTTTGTTTTCTATTCAGGTATTCCACAGATGCAGGGTACATCAAGCTGATTGTGGAGTTTTAATCCGCTGCTCCTGAGGCTGCTGGGAGAGATTTCCCTTTCTCTTCTTTGTTCGCACAGCTCCTGGGGCTCAGCTTTGGATTTGGCCCCGCCTCTGCGTGTAGGTCACCTGAGGATGTCTGTTTTTCGCTCAGACAGGGCGGGGTTAAAGGAGCAGCTGATTCGGAGGCTCTGGCTCACTCAGGCCGGGGATAGGGAGGGGTACGGATGTGAGGTGAGCCTGCGGCCGCTGTGACCTATATGACATTGCAACAGCTTGAGGTGTGCCATGTGTTCTCCTGGGGTAGCTGTCTCTGGATCATGGGACCCTGGCAGTGGCGGGCTGAACAGGCTCCCAGGAGAGGAGGTGTGGATAGTGACCTGTGCTCGCACACAGGCTTCTTGGTGGCGGCAGCAGCAGCCTTAGTGTCTCATGCCCGTCTCTGGGGTCCGCGCTGATAGCCGCGGCTTGTGTCTGTCTCTGGAGCTCGTTTAGGCAGTGCTCTGAATCCCCTCCCCTCACGCACCCCGGAAAAATGGTCTCTTGCCTCTTCGGCAGCTCCAGACTTTTTCCTGCACTCCTTCCTGGCTAGCTGTGGCGCACTAGCCCACTTCAGGCTGTATTCACGCAGCCAACCCCAGTTCTCTCCCTGGGATCCGACCTCCGAAGTCTGAGCCTCAGCTCCCAGCCCCCGCCCACCCTGGCGGGTGAGCAGACAAGCCTCTTGGGCTCACCAAGTGCTGGTCGGCACTGATCCTCTGCGAAGGAATCTCTGCACTTTGCCGTCCGGACCCCTGTTGCTGTGCTCTCCTCCGTGGCTCCGAAGCTCCCCCATGCCACCCCCCGTCTCTGCCAGTGAAGGGGCTTCCTAGTGTGTGGAGACTTTTCCTCCTTCACAGTTCCCTCGCAGAGGTGCAGGTCCCGTCTCTATTCTTTTGTCTCTGTGTTTTATTTTTTCTTTTGCCCTACCCAGGTACGTGGGGAGTTTCTTGCCCTTGGGGAGGTCTGAGTTCTATTGCTGGCGTTCAGTAGGTGTTCTGTAGGAGTTGTTCCCCATGTAGATGTATTTCTGATGTATTTGTGGGGAGGAAGGTGATTCCCACATCTTACTCTTTGGCCATCTTGAAGTCCTCGGACAAGTATCATTTTTGAAGCCCTGAATCACAGTGCCTAAGGCTGGCTGCAGATGGAGTTAACTTTCACAGTTTCAGAATTATGATTGGTACACGAAGCATCAGCCGATCATGTTAATACTCTTCAGTGGTTCCTAATTGCTTTGCATGTTAATACAACCTATTGGTGATCAGCTTTAATGTCCTCCAACTGTTAGCTCTCTTTTGTCTTAACAGTTGAGGATGTTTTGGAAGGGAGTCTCAGGCAGAATTGGAATGAACTATGAGGAATGCCCCAGATTATGGAGGCAGCCAGCCTAACACTGTGTTCCTTCTTTTTTTCTTCTGAAAATGTTTCCTTATCGTCCACAAACTTCCTTCATTCTCTTCTACCTCAGAACCTTTTGTTGTTCATACTTAGTCAATAAATATTTGAGTGATGTGTTCCAGGCACGGTCATTAAAGTTCAGTCACCTGAGTTGTAGTGTTTAGTCTTAGTATTTTGGGACATGGAAGCATTTGAGAATTATTCTTGGTTCTAACACGTTGGGAGCAACCAGTTATACCTGGGGCTTTTTCAGAGCTAATGGGTCATGCAGTATAACAAGGTGCCAAACACTCACAAGGAGAAGTAAGTTAATTATATGACACCACTAAGGGCACACATCTCCTACTTGGAGGGAAAAGACTCATATGCACTTTTAATCTCTTCCTCTCTCATAATCTCTCTACTGTGTATTATTAGATTTGGTGGCTGTGGTGATGGGGGTTTTAATATATATAAAACTTTCTTAATGTTTATTTATCTGAGCTAGACTTGAGAGAGCCCATTCCTGCCTCTGCTCCCTCCAGACCACAAGTCCAGGAGGACAATGAGTGGCACAGAGTCCTGCTCAAAAATACTTGTTAAATGAATTGATGAATCACGCTAACAGGTACCATGAGTCTAGTAAAGTGTTCTAAGGCTCTGCAAGCCAAGACTGGGTTCTGTTAAAATCCAGTGACCCCCGCCCCGCCCCCCCAGGGGAACCACGGCTCCTGGGGAGTGAGGTTCCTGAGATGATTAACACAAATTACCAGAAACTCTCTGTGGTGTAACTTCAGACGGGTCAGCCATTCTCACACCCTCTAATGTGATTGGCTCCCTGTTCTTTCTCCACTTTCCATCTCAAATGTCCTCTACGTAAATTGCGTCTGAGAAACCCATCTGAAGAATCCATATCCTTACAACTTATTTCCTGCCTACCATTACAATCTCTGTTAAAGGCTTTGCCTACTTCTTTTACTCTGTTTCCTCGTTCCCCAGTGCTGTCAAGTTCCGGGGAGAAACAGAATTGTGTGATGATGTGTTAATTATATTTTTATGCCTTAAATATCTAGTACTTAGGACACAGCTTGGTTTCCTGCATATGTTAAAACTAAGCAAATGAACAAAACAAAAAGCAAGTAAACAAATAAAAATTACCAAGCGTTACTATATTCAGATCTTTGGAATACACAAAAGCCATTGTTCAGCTGCCTATGTCTATAGCTATATCATACCTTTCTTTTTTATTTTTCCTCTCAATAAATGTAAGTCAAGAATTGTTACCTGCTGGGACTTTCCTGGCGGTCCAGTGGTTAAGACTTGTGCTCCCAGTGGAGGGGGCATGGGCTCAATCCCTGGTTGGGGGACTAAGGTCCCCCATGCTGGGTGGTGCGGCCAAAAAAATAAAATGAAATATCAATAGAAAGGTGTTATTAAGGATAGGGAGCATTTATCGAAATGCTCCCTATCCTTAATAGGGATAGGATACGAAAGTGTTTCAGAACTACAAAATTAAAATCTACTGGTACCAATGTGAAAACTCTTAAAAAAAAAAGAAGTTACCTTCTAACATTGTATAGTTTTTTACTCAGTGGGTTTTGGTAAATGATATAGCTTGGGGAGGTAATTTTCTTAGAGACCTTATTTAATTTTCATCCTAAACCTATGAGATTGTTATTACCTACATTTTGCAGGTGGGAGAGCAGGTTCTGAGAGGTTAAGGAACTTGATAGTAAAAACAAGTATTTTGACAAAAGAGTAGCATTCAAATATATGATAATGCAGACTCTAGGCCAGGTAGGTATTGTCATCACCATTTTGAAGACAGTTTAAATTCAGGGAGAGAAAGTATTCTGCCTAAGGCCCCTCAACTGTACTAGTGTGTGACAGAAGCTAGTGTTTCAGCTCAGTCTGTCTGACCGCGTAGCGTGTTTTCCTGGCTGAGTGGCTTGTTTAACTCAGGGCTTTTCACTCAACAGGGGACCATTCGTGAGCAGATACAGCTTCTTCCCTGTAACAGGAAATTACTGGATAAAATTGTATGCTGTCTTGTCCAATTATAAGACAATCAGTGCTGGGAACACCTTACTGGCTAAAAGTGAGTGTTAATGCCTCTGTTCTTTTACTGTCATAGTTTAGTCTTGGTCTCAGGAAAGTAAAACATGATAAACAAAAACAAGTAAAAATTCTATTGCTGCTTACTGCCTTTGCCTTCTTCCGTCTTTTATGCTTAGCTAGTGCCAAAGTAATCACCTAATACACAACCCCCAGAAGCATTATGTTGACAGATCCTGATGTTCCATTTCTGTGTTTTCATTTGAGCTGTTCAGTCAAATGGAGATATGTTGTGAGAGGTGCTGAATGGAATTTTTCTAAAGGCAGTGAGGATCACAGCAACTACTTCTTGCTGACTTTCGGTGGGGTGGGGAAGGAATAGCAGGAAAATAAAATAAAAATGAAAAATTGTTGTTTCTTCCATATTGCCACGTAAAGTTACTTTTCTAGCTGTGTTCTGTATACATTTACTCACATCAATCTAGCTGATAAAATAAAAGCTCTCCTCCTTTGGCCCCATGCTAATTATTCTTGTTAAGTATTTTTTAATTATCTTTCTATCACTGCTTCTAGAACAACTGTCATAATTTCTACCTCAGAGGCTCCAGACATGACATACCTATAACCGTGGTATAAAAGATGGTGGCTGGTGTGTGAATGCTTTAAAGGAAACATAAAGGGAAATCAAATCCAATTGCATCTCCTACTGCATTAGTGTGGTGAGTCTCTCAAATTGCTTCTGTTAATTATTCATTATAGGAACACATACACACTAAACCCCTTAATTATTTGAGGGTTCATGTTGCCTAGTTCATATCTCTGTATTTGTCAGGTGTATGACAGCATGTTGGGCAAAGCAGAGCTCAAATAGCCTGGTATGTTGTCTAACCTTACTTCTGGAAATAAAAAAAACAGGTTAGGCACCAATTAATTATGCAGACCTTTGAGGTCTGCCATGTACTAACTAGTTCTTTTGTGTTGGAGTGAAGCCATTAGCACTATGCTAGGCACTCTGGGAGGGTACAAAGTCATTTGATTTCTGTTCTCTATTCTTTTTTTTTTTTTAAAGTAACCCTTGAGTTGAATCTTTATTTATTTATTTATTTATTTATTTATTTATTTATTTATGTCTGTGTTGGGTCTTCGTTGCTGTGTGCGGGCTTTCTCTAGTTGTGGCAAGCGGGGGCTACTCTTCATTGTGGTGCACGGGCTTCTCATTGCAGTGGCTTCTTCTCTTGTTGCGGAGCGCAGACTCTAGGTGCGTGGGTCTCATTAGTTGTGCCACATGGGCTCAGTAGTTGTGGCTTGCGGGCTCTAGAGCGCAGGCTCAGTAGTTGTGGTACACGGGCTTAGTTGCTCTGCGGCATGTGGGACTTTCCAGACCAGGGTTCGAACCCATGCCCCTGCGTTGGCAGGTGGATTCCCAACCACTGCGCCACCAGGGAAGCCCCCCTGTTCTCTATTCTTAAGTAATTTAAAATGTCAATAGCAAGGTAAAATATACACATGTGACGTTAAAAAAAATTAGAGACCAAAGGCGTGAGAAAGAAGTCCAGAGGAGACTATCAGGGCAAAGTTTTCCTAAAAGACGTTTGGGTGGGAGGACATCATGAAGCATGGATAAATTTTAGAGGGTTTAGTGGTGGCAGTGAACATGGGGTCTTCGGTAGGTAGCTGGCGTGATTGAAGACTTTGTGTAAGAATCTTATAGGTAAGGTGAACATATAGCATATATATCATATAAAGTTATTATCCATTTGCTCAGAATATCCTTGGTCAAATTCCATTTCAGAGGCCTGAAGCCCTGCAGTACTCACAATATAGTTATTCTTATAACTATATTCTTATACAATATAAGTTTTTCTTCTCTGGTATGAGATTAGCAAGTTGTACATCAAGTCAGTCCCATCTGTGTGCTTGTTTTTTAGAAAGATAAATTTTGTATCATTGTCACAACTGGGATATATAATATTTATAAAGTTTCATGCAAACTCTTTGTCGAAAAATTGAACCAACCTACTTGTTTAATTAATGTGAAAGATCAGGGAGGGAACTGCTGCTTAAAAATATTCCATATGAGATCATCATGTTTGCTTGAATGTCATCTCTGCTTATCATTTCTAAGAGAGATTATAAGGAGTTTGTTTCCCCCACTCCAATAAAGCAGACAGTCAATTGAAGGCAAGCCTAGTGCTTACTCTCAAAGAGTTGGAGTATCTTGTTATTCTTCAGTACTATGAGAAAATTGATCATCTTTAAAGCACAGAGTCCAATACAGTGCTATAATCCCTAAATGTCTTGAAATGGTTGAACAATGAAATAACGCTGACTGGCCTCCAGGTTTGTGCATTTTCTAAAGATACAGCTTCATTACCTTTTTTCCCAACAAGAATTAGAAGCCAAGCTTAGAGAAGAGTTACTCCTGATTTTGATAATGGTATAAATCATAGTTCATGTGCATTATCATATTTAATTCCCACTTAATTCTATGAGATAGTTACAATTATCACAATCATTCCTGCCCTTAGACATGAGTAAGAGGTGTACCCAGTCAATGCTCTGAGCCTTAGCAAACACTGCAAATCACAGATATTGATACACAAAGAAAGTTTTTCCATTTCAAACTAAGATTTTCTTTTATTTTTTTTCTCTTTTATGTTTGAAATTAATTTGACTACACAAGAATTATGGGAAATAAATGCATTAGCCAAAATGGCTGTCCCAGGCCAGAGGATGCTAGGCTGAGTGTGTGTGTGTGTGTGTGTGTGTGTGTGTGTGTGTGTGCGTGCGTGTGTTGTCACATTTTCTGCCCTGGGAAACTAGAGAAAGAATTGGTGCTCTTGGTTACATCCAGCTGTCCAGACACCAAAGTGGGTGTCTAGGCAGACTAAGATCCCCACATAGCTGCATTCTCTTCCTCCTTATTTCACTCCCTCTCCTTGGATGGTCTAGTTTTGGTAGATGCTTAGAGTCTTCTGTAAATCCTGAGTCAGAGTCTTCTGTAAATCCTGAGTCTGGCACTCCAATCATCAGCCAGGAGGCCTGGGAAGTTTCTACCTTTCTGGCCCCAAAAGATCTATACTCCCACCCAGACTTTCAGGGAGGCAGGGGCAGGCTCAGGGAGAGCAAAGTGCCTCTCTGGCCTCTGGGTGGTGAGCACATTCTAGAGGAGCAGACTTGAGGAGTAGTGGGGAGGGGGATGCTGAGTGGAAAACAGGCAGGTAGGGGGGCATAGTCTATCTGATAACTTTTAGGTATTTAGACATATGCTATGTTGGCCCTCATTTGTCCTTTTGCCTTAGGCTGTGCTAATATTAGGGAAAACCTGTTCTCACTTCTACAGAGGAGCAAACTGAGGCTAAAAGGGATTAAATTAATTGCCCAATGGCTGGTAAATAACAGAGCTGGGATTTGAACACTGATCTGCTGACTTTAGGATATCACATTTTGGGTAGAGTGGAGGCAGTTTATAGGGGGAGCAGCTTGAAAAATGTAGGTTTATGTAATAAATGAAACTTCTTGTAGAAGTCTGAGGAGAAAAGCAACATGAGAAAATCTTGTCCTGGAAAGATTTGTCCCCTGGTCTAAAGGCTATTAATCTTAGATGCATAAGAATTGGCCTTGGTTCTTAATCTAAAAATTTCCAGAGGGTTGTCTCTTGAAGCTTGATTCACTAAACGTTAATAGTTTTTACACATGTGCACAACACAAAAAATGATCTCAAATTAAGAAGAGTAGGAAATTCAAATTTAAACCAAGGGGAATAACATTCTTTATTGCAGTGCTTCTCAGAGTCTTAGATTTCCTTATTTGGATTTCTATGGAGTAAATAACATACATAGCTTCCCCAGACTGCTTGCTGATTGACCTGTTTTTGTGGAGCCCTTTACTGCTGCGGAAGTACTAATTCATAGCCCCTCTCCTGCTGACTCTTCCACCGGAGGCAGTAGAGGGGAGCAGCCCAGTAGCTGCTCTGTCTGACCCATCGTGGCCAAAATTAATGGTTCCCACATCTGACTAGCAGTCAGGCCTCTGGCAAGTGAAGGAAAGACTGATCAGCACAGTTCTGCCATGAAACTAGTTTTCAAGTTACAGTGATGGTGCTGATAGCCAAGAGAACTGATCTGAACAAAAATTTAAGAATGCTTGCTTTTGTGGGTTAAGCTTCTAGGCTTTCCACATAAATGGAAAGTAAACTGAAAATGCAGTACCTGTATTTACTTTTATATTTCTGTTTTGGGAAAAATAGGAGAAGAAATGATCATCCAGATAAATTTGGACAAAGTCAGACAAGAAAAGGAAATGAAAATTATTGAGTGTCTGTGCCTGTTGGCGAGTAGTATTAGAAACAAAACATCCACAGCATGGGTGACAGAAGAAAATTATGAGATACAAAGATTTTATATTAAAAAAAAAAGCAGTCTTACTGCTGCAGGATAGCAGAAAAGTCTAGAACATGTTATTATGCAATGTGCTTGCAAATGGAAAGGGTAATGATGGGGTATAAATGGGAGCGTTATTGACTAATTTTCATATAAGAATTAGATTAAGAGAATAAGTTACTGCTTCTCTAAAAGGTTTAAAAATAAAGCTACTAGAAGTAGGTATACTACAGACCTCTGGGACAAGAGATAAAGCAAAGAAATATGTGAAATAAGAGCAAGAGAAGATAACAAGATTAGGCTTATGGGAGATTTCAGACTCCTTGTTGTGATGTGTGATTTGTGAAACTTTGAGACAAGGTTAGAATGAGGGAAAAGGACATGATGGATTTTCTAAATGGAGATCATAGATTTTTGTTTTTAACTTGCCAAGCCCCAACTGATAAGGGCTGCCCAACAAAGTTTGGGTAGCGTAAAATTTTCAGTCCAACTATAAATAGGTGTGTAGAATTCCCATATACATCAGTAGAAGTATAAATCAGGACAAACTTTTGTAGAGTAGCATCTGTCCCCCCAAAATATTCATTGTGTTATGCAGATGTACAGCAGTAATCTCTGCCACAACAATCCCCTGAAGAGCTCCCTAACATTCAGTATTATTTTCCAAGTAGTATTAGCTGGCATGCCCAAAGTTCCTCATGGCAGCTGTGAAGAAGATGAATTCATCCATTCTGGGGAAATCCCTGCTTGGGCATCAAGGTTATGGTCAGTAGGCTTTCCACAAGCTCCTGGATATTAGGAAACAAAGGAATCAAATTAAAAGAACAATGTAAATAGCTTATAAAGTAAGTAGTTAACCTTGGTATGTGTATATATGTGTAATTATGAATATACTGCTGATTTTTATGTACCTTTTATACAGGTAAGCTTGTTTATTAACAATTCTTTCAGTACAGACTGGTCACATCTTTCAGAATCCTGGGTGGGTGGGAGCCAAATTGCAGCCATGGTTCACAAATTTATGTCTTCCTCAGCCTCCTTGCATTTTGTTTCTGCTCACTGAGTTGGTTGTCTTTTTCCCTAAAAGATCTAGCTCTGGAAATATCTTGACTCTGTAGCCCTTCAGACTCCTTTTTCATTTTATTTAAGCCTTGATTTTATTGTACAAGTGTTTCTGCTTTTACCACCATTGCTGCTAGACTATTGCTACTGCTAGTCATTTTCATTGAGCTCTGTTTATGCCATTTACTTGTGTTATTCTGTGGAGTTAGAGATATCCTTGTTTAGTCAGGAAAAACGGGAACTTCTGTCTGTTCCACTAAAATTTTTCTGGCATAAAATTATGAGCTATCAGTGTAACACTTTTTTCACTAAACAGCAAATTCAAACATTTAATTGCAAACCACACATGTTCATTGACTGCTTGCTATGGGCCCAATACTAAGTAAAATGCAAGAAGAAAATATGTCTGCCTTCAAAAAACTCATAATCTAGCAGAGAAGCTAGGAAAGAATCAAATAGTGTGAGGGCTATCATAGAGGTGATTGAATGCTCTCCTTGTCCTCTTTGACAGAACACTCTCTTGGTTTTATCCCTGTTTCTCTGCCTTCTGTTTATTTTTATTTTTCCACTGCAAACTTGTACTCTATGACCAACAATTGGGAGTTCCTCTAAGGTTGGTCGTAGCCCTCTTCTCTTCTTACCCTATGTATTCTCTTCCCAAGTTGTTTCTCTGTATCCATGTCTTTTATTTTAATTTGTATGCAGAAGACTCATACGTTTTCCCTTTACTAAAAACTCTACTCTGAGTTTCAGACTGATATATCTTAATTTTTGTATTTGACATCTCTCCAGGGAACCTCAAACTCAATATAATAAAAGACTGAACTCAACATCCAATCCTCCCCCCCTCAAAATCTGATCACCCTCCAGTACCACAATGTCAGTGAACGGGTACCAACATCCATTTCCTTGTTCAAGCTAGAAAACTAGGGACTATACTTTGACATCTCTTTTTATTTGTCTCCAATACTAAATCTATAATTAAGCTCTATTGGTTTTCCTTTCTAAATTTCTCTCACTTGTATTATTATAATAGCTTCCTTTCTCTACTCGCAGATCTATTTTTTCACACTGAAGCCAGAGTGATCCTTTTAAAACTCTAATCTTATCAGAGAATTCCCTTTTAAAATCTTTAATACTTTTCCACTGTTATTATTTTAATAATAACAGTATCAAGATATAATTTACATACCATAAAATTCACCCTTTTTAAAGTATGTAATTTGGTAGGTTTTAGTATATTCACAGAGTTGTGCAATTATCGTCACTATCTAATTTTAAAATATCTTTTTCTTCTCAAAAAGGAAACTTGTATCTATTGGCAGTCACACTCCATTCTCCTCTTCCCTCAGCCCCTGACAACTGCTAATCTACCTTCTGTCTCTACGGATTTGCCTACTTTGTATATTTCATTAAATTAAATTATACAGCCCCATTGCTTTTTGGATAAAGACAAAACTCATAAACCTTGGCTTTAAAACCCTGCAGAGCCTGGTCTCCATTTCTTCTTATGTCTCATCTCAAACTGTGTTCTCCTCCATCTCTTGAATCCATCACATTGGGCTTCTTTCTTTACTCCTCACTTACCATGCTTGCTTCCTACTGCTAACGGTTTTTGCATGTGTTGTTTTCTCTTTCTCTTCTTATCTAGTAAATTCTGCCTCATTGTTCAACCAAAGCTCAAATGTTAAACTCTTTCAGGATGGACGTTCCTGACCCTTCTGACTATATCAAATCTCCTAAGTATAGGGTCTGATGACACAGGGTGCTTCTACTTTACAGCATTTGTCACAGTTGCAGTATTCATTTTTCTTTTGTCATTATTTGATTAATGCTTTTTCTTCACTAGTCCAAGCTCTGCTTTAGTATCTAGCACAGTCTGACACATGGTAGGAGTTGATTAATGTTTACTTAATGAATGAAAGAAGTTTGGAATAAAAAGATTTGTAGAAAATAGGTACTGAAGTTGAGTGGACATTAGAAAAAGATGAAAAATGGAATGCAAAATTTGGTAGTGGGAGTATGCAGAAAATATTATCAGAATTGGCTCCTGGAATCCTGGGATATAATTGTAGTTCGTCCTTCTGCACCTTCTTGCCTCACCTCCTCAATCTGTAAAGTGAGAATTATATTTTCCTTTTTATGTCCCAGACAAATTCAAAGACTCAAGTGAGGTAATGTATTTAAAGAAGGTTTGTAAACCATATATCAGAGTTATTAAATTAAAAAATGTTCTTATTAAATAATCAGGAAATATATACTCGATAATCTTGGTTATTTATAGGATATAAAACTAGATTGTGTGGACAATAGGAAGAATGATAACTTTTCTCATTTGTGTATGTAATATTTGTCAGTTATAAAGATTAAATCTGTTTTCTTGATTGATGAAAATGTGAAAGACATTTTGCATTTTTATGAAAAAGAGAAGTGATTGGATCTAAAGTAAGAAAGATGACCTATGTGACAACATGACTAAAAGTAGCAAAACAATGAATACTGGCAGAGATCTCTAAGATCACAACTATACCTGAACGAATAAGATGTTCAGGGTGAGTTTGCTGAGTTGGATAATGTGAGATTTAGTTAGGAAGAAAAAACAAAAGCTTTACATGAAAATGGATGTTTCAGTTGAAAACCCTATTTTTGTTTCATATTGTTGATTAAATATATTATACACTGTAATTCAAGTATTCCTCTGAGTTCTATGTGATTAAAAAACATCAGTAGGTTGTGTGGGATAAAAAAATGTTTATGTGCAGACCAATCAGAGTATCCTGGAGAGGAGAAAAATTGGTGTTAGCACTAAATACAGTGCCTGTTTAATAAATGTGTATATAGATATGTTATATATGTTGATATGTCATTTCTATGGTGTTAATGTTTGATTTGGTTATACATCCTAGGAGCAGAAAGACCATTTATGAACACTTAAATTCCTACTATTATAGAATTTTAGGATAGGTAGGGCCTCAAGCATTATCATGTTACAATCCAAGAAGTATATGGCTCTCTTACAGGTTTATAGCTAGTTGTTAGTGGCAGAAGTAGGCCTAGAGCACAGGCATTGAGATTTCCAATCTAATGTTGTTACTTTACTACTGTCACTAAGACAGTAACTTAAATTATCTTATTGGTTCCATCCTATATATGGCTATCTTTATTTCTAACTCTACATCCAGAGATTGGCTTGTTTACATTTCCACTGACAGGCCATTGTGTAAGGGCATCTAATCTAGTTCCAGCATTATTACCCTTTGAATGTTAGGACTATCAAGATTAATGCCCATTGCGTAATTATTCAGGGTTTTCATGTCTAAGAATTTATAAGAAGCTAGTCTTTAAGTTCACAGAGAAGCCTCTTGGAATGGCAGCACTATGAAAAAGTTAGGGGAGCCAATGTTTAATGCCTGTAAGCATAATAAATGATTTATAAATACAAGTGGGAAATCAAGAATGCACATATATTTGAGTAAAATAAAAAGCATGAAAGAAGAAGACATGGATCAATACAGAGAAAATACTAATGCTTAATCTTTTTCAAGTGAAAAAAAGATAACTTAAAAAAGTTTTAATTTGTACATTTGGAGTATTCCATAAAATAGCCCCTTCATAGAATTAAAATTGGCTGGTATGTAAAATAATCAACCAGAGGACAAGTGTTTATTCTAAATTAAAGGTATGATCAGTAAAATAGAAATCAAATAGAAGGGTTAAAGGATAAAGTTGGTAAATTGTTGATAAGGTAGAAGAATAAAGGCAAAGAGAAAAAGGGAGAGGTATAGAGGGCAATCTAGATGGTCTGATATTTATCTAATAGGATTTACATTAAGAAGAGAACAGAGACAATGGGTGGGAGGGAATAATACAGAAAGACTGCAGGAAGAGTTGTCAGAGATGAAGAACTTTTAAAAGAGTTGATTAATGACCAAATGGAATGAATGAAGCTGTATACATTCTAGACCTAACTTAATGAAGGCTTACAATTTAGAATATAAAGAAGACATTCAAAGCTTCCAGGGAATATGAAACAATTTACAAACAGAGGGATGTGAATCTGATTGTTGTCAGACTTCTCACCAGCAATATATATTAGAGGCCAAGAAGTAAAATTTTGAAATTCTGAACAAAGTTATTTTGAACCTAGAAATCTTACCCCAGCTAGTCTGTCAGTTGAGTGTGAGGGCAAAAGGAAAACATATTAGAACATGAAAGAATATTACTTACCGTCAACTTTAAAAATAGAGTTAAGAACATATGCCAACAAAACATAAACAGAAATGAAGCAAGCAGACAGCATGGAAATAAAAAAAAATGGGATTGAACTTGGAATACTATAAAAAGAAATGTCAGAATGAAAAATGTGTATCAACTTTAGAAAATATAGCAACAGGCTTCTTTGTGTAATTAATTTCTAAGTTCATACCATTGTGGTTGGAAAAGATACTTGATATGATTTTAATCATCTTAAATTTATTGACTTGTTTTGTAACCTAACCTATGATCTCTCCTGGAAAATGTTCCACATGCACTTGAGAAGCATGTGTACTCTGCTGCTTTTGGATGGAATGTTCTGCATATATCTGTTAAGTTCATCTGGTCCAACGTGTCATTTAAGACCAATATTTCCTTATTGATTTTCTGTCAGAATAATATATCCATTGATGTAACTGGGGTATTAAATCCCCTGCTATTACTGTATTGTGTTTATCATGTACTTAATTACACAAAGCAAATTGGAAAATTCATAAATACGTGGAGATTAAGCAGCATACTATTGAACAACCAATGGGTCAAAGAAGAAACCAAAAGAGAAATTTAAAAATACCTTGAGACAAATGAAAATGGAAATACAGGTTTCCCCCAGTTTTCAAAAGTTTACTTTATTCCACTTCACTTTTATGAAAGACCTACATTAGTTTTTGTTTCACTAACAGAAAGAAATCTGAAGAGGATTTTTGCTCTTACAAAAAAAAAATAATTGTTTCTTTGCTTTATGCTGTTTTAGCATATGAAAACTTTCATAGGAATGCTCTAGTTTTGAATAGCAGGAGAAATCTGTATAATATACCAAAATTTGTGGAATGCAGGAAAAGCTACATTTTAAGTTCCAAGAGGGAAGTTGATAGTAATAAATACCTACCTCAAGAAATGCCTCAAATAAACAACCTAAACTTACAATTTACAAGGAACTAGAAAAAGAAGAACAAACGAAGCCCAAACTTAGAAGAAGGAAGGAAATAACAAAGGTTAGAGCAGAAGTAAATGACATAGAGACTAAAAAGACTATAGAGAAGATCAAGAAAACTAAGAACTAGTTTATCAGAAACGATAAACAAAGCTGGCAAGCCTTTAGCTAGACTCACCAAGAAAATTAGAGAAAGGACTCAAGTCAAATCAGAAATGGAAGAGGAGATATTACAGCTGATACCACAGAAATACAAAGAGTGATAAGAGACTTCTATGAACAATTATATGCCAACAAATTCGACAACCTAGAAGAAATGGATAAATCCCTGAAAACATAGAACCAACAAGACTGAATCTTGATGAAATAAAAAAGTCTTAAGAGACTACTTACTAGTAAGGAGATTGAACCAATAATCAAAAACCTCTGAACAAACAAAAGTCCAGGACCAGGCAGCTTCACTGCTGAATTTTACCAATCTTTACAGAAAAATTAATACCAATCCTTCTTAAACATTTCCAAAAAATAAAAGAGGAAAAAATGCTTCTGAACTCATTTTATGAGGTCAGCATTATCCTGATACCAAAACCAGTCAAGGACACCACCAGAAAACAAAATTACAGGCCAATATCACTGATGAATATAGATGAAAGAATCCTCAACAAGTTATAAGCAAATTTTACTGAATTCAACAATACAGTAAAAGGATCATGCATCATGAAAAAATGGGATTTATTCCAGGGATGCAAGAATGGTTCACCATCTGCAGATCAGTCAGTATGATACATCACGTTAACGGAATGAAAGATAAAAATCTTATGATCATCTCAATAGTTGCAGGAAAAGCACTTAACAAAATCCAATATCCATTTATAATAAAAACTCTCAACAAAGCAGGTATAGAGGGAATATATCTCAACATAATAAAGTCCATATATGACAAGCCCTCAGATAATATCACACTTAATGGCAAAAAGCTGAAAACTTTTCCTATAAGATCAGAAACAAGACAAGGATACCCACTCTAGTCACTTTCATTCAACAGAGTATTGGAAGTCTTAGCCGCTACAACCAGACAAGAATAAGAAATAAAGGGAATCTAAATTGGAAAAGTAGAAGTAAAATGGTCACTGATGACTCAATCAAAAAGCCTTTGGAAATAATAAGTGAATTCAGTAAGGTTGTAGGATACAAAATCTATACTTAAAAATTTGTTGCATTTCGATACACTAATAACAAACTATCAGAAAGAGAAATGAAGAAAATAATTTCATCAAAAAGAATAAAATACCTAGGAATAAATTTAGCTAAGGAGGTGAATGACCTGTACATTAAAACTATAAGGCATTAATGAAAGAAATTGAAAAAGACACAAATAAATGGAAAGATATTTCATGTTCATGGACTGGAAGAATCAATACTACTGTTAAAATGTTCATACTACCCAAACAATCTACAGAGTCAATGCAATCTGTATCAAAATTCCAGGGCTTCCCTGGTGGCGCAGTGGTTGAGAGTCCGCCTGCTGATGCAGGGGACACGGGTTCGTGCCCTGGTCTGGGAAGATCCCACATGCCGCGGAGCGGCTGGGCCCGTGAGCCATGGCCGCTGAGCCTGCGTGTCCGGAGCCTGTGCTCCACAATGGGAGAGGCCACAACAGTGAGAGGCCTGCGTACCGCAAAAAAATAAATAAATAAAAACAAATAAATAAAATTCCAGTGGCATTTTTCACAGAGATAGAAAAAATAATCCTCAGATTTGTATGGAACCATGTAAGAACTTGAATAGCCAAAGCAATCTTTAGAAAAAGAACAAAGCTGGAGGCATCACACTCCTTAATTATTTCGAACTATATTTTAAAGCTATAGTAATTAGCTTTACTATGGTGTTGCATAAAAACAGACACATAGGCCAATGGAACAGAATAGAGAGCCCAGAAATAAACCCATTCGTATATGGCCAATTAATTTACAACAAAGAAGCCAAGAATATATTATGGGGAAAGGACAGTCTCTTTAATAAATAGTGCTGGGAAAACTGGACAGCCACAAGCAAAAGAATGAAACTTGACCATTATCTTACACCATACACAAAAATTAACTCAAAATGGATTAAAGACTTAAACCTGAAAATTTAAGACTCCTAGAAGAAAACATAGGTAGTAAGCTCCTTGACATAGGTCTTGGTGGTGAGTTTTTGAATCTGACATCAAAAGAATAAGCAACAGAGTAAAAAGAAACAAGTGAGACTACATCATACTAAAAAGCTTCTGCACAGCAAAGGAGACCATCAACAAAATGAAAAGATGACCTACTGAATGAGAAAAAATATTTGCAAATCATGTATCTGATAAGTCGCTAATATCCAAAATATATTAAAAACTCATACAACTCATTAGCAAACAAACAATTAAATTAAAAATGGGCAGAAGATCTGAATAGATATTTTTCCATAGAAGATACACAGATAGCCAACAGGTACATGAAAAGATGCTCAAAATTATTAATCATTGGGGAAATGCAAATCAAAACCACAATGATATCACCTCACACCTGTTAGCATGGCTATTATCGAAAAGACAAGAAATAACCAGTGCTGGCAAGGATGTGGAGAAAAGGGAATTCTTGTGCACCGTTGGTGGGAACGTTAATTGGTACCACCACTATGGGAAACAGTGTGAAGTTTCCTCAAAAATAGAACCACTATATGATCCAGCAATTCCACTGCTAAGTATTTATCTGAAGAAAACAAAAACAATAACTTGAAAAGATACATGCACCCCAATGTTCATTGCAGCATTATTTACAATAGCCAAGATATGGAAACAATCTAGAGTCCATCAATGGATGAATGGATAAGAAATTATATATGTATCGTATATATATTATAAATATATTGCATACATATACAGTATATTATATTGTCTATATAAAAAATGGAAAAAAAATGAAATTTTCCACTTGCAATATATGAATGGACCTCAAGGGCATTCATTATGTTAAGTGAAATGAGTCAGACAGTAAAAGACAAATACCATATGATCTCTCTTGCAAGCATGCTGAATCTAAAAACAAGCAAACAAATAAAACCCAAGTTTATAGATATGGAGAACAGATGGGCAGTTGCCAGAGGCAGTGAGTGAGGGGTGGGAAAAGTGGGTACAGGGGGTCTAAAAGTAAAAAAAAAGACAGATGAGGTTCTGTCAGGATTAAAGTTTATCATATCTTTAATTTCCATGTATAAATACATAGGGAGAAACAGGCTTTATACCCAATGGGGAAAAGAAATAAAGAATTTTCATTACTGAAACATTATTAATCTGGTCTCTGTGTGAAGTGAGGCTGCAGTGATACCACACAGGGCAATACCATGTGGCCTCATCACATGAGTGAAAAAAGAAAAGATAGCAGTAGGATTCTAAGAATATTGTTTTCAAGAAAAAAAATTCATTCAACATATTTAATTGATTAAGAAGCTGGATGACTTAGTTGTTTGGCCAAGGAGGGAGACATTTATTTGGTAAACAAGAAAATAGATGAGAGAGTGGGTGGGGAGAAACATTACACTTTCAAAGGAAATCAAGCAAAGGGCTAACAAAAAATTCACCCTAGATATAGAAAGCAAATTGAGTAACTAAGAGTTTAAAATAAATAACTCATTTGACCACGAGCCCTTAATATTTTCTTTCCAGAGGCAGTGGCTTTCTGAATAAAATTACTTGTCTTTTTATAATTTACCCAGTCACTATACTGGGTTCTGTAGTGAATAATATTCACATAATGATAATATTAATGGTTTTCAATTTTTAGAATTGAAACTTAATTTTAGTTATAAAACCATGAGATTTAATTATAGTCGTATAAAAGAATATAAATGTTATAAACTTTGATAGTGGAAAAGCAATGGTATATGATGACAAAAGCTGGCCGGTTGAAGCATGGGAGGGACAACTAGAGAGTGATGTAGCAGTGATGATTTCTTCATTGTCTAGAGTAGAGAGCTAAATGAGTCTGTCTTAAGTTCTATCTCGGTTCAGGGGCTAGCTTGGTCATTAACTACTTCAAGATTCAGATCAGGTAAAAATCACTCTGTGATAACATTTCAAGCATAAAATAAAGATTTTGGAGTATATAATACCCATAGTCATTGAAATAATATCTCAATTTTAGACATATACTTTTAAATAGCAATCTGAGGTGAAAAAGAAAAATCTCTAAATAAAAATTTAAAGCTAACAAACTGACTAGTACTCCTAAAAATACTGGAAAAATACTTAAAATGTTACATATATATACATATAAAACAGTGTGTATGAGACTGATAACAAAGTGTACTTGAAGTATTTATCAAAGAAGACAATATTATAACCATAGAAGCTAACATTCATTGAGCATCTGGGTGCTAGGTACGTTGTAAGTAAATAATATATATGGCACAGAATAAATGCACGTTCATAGTTATCACCAGAATTTGAAAGAATGGAAGTGAACACCTGTAGAGAAGTGGTGTATGGTTTATGCAAGGTGTTTATGATTCAGAAGAAAATGAATTTAAAAAATAAGTTGGAAAAATATTGACTTTGTGGGAAACCCTTTCCTTGACAGCATAAACACAATAGGAAATATTCAGGAGGATTATAGGAGCAGAGAAGAGAAGTGACACTACAGAAGCACACCAATGAGATGACAGATAAGGGATGATGGTAGGATCAAATTACCATAGTGTTTACATTCAGATTCCCTCTGGCTATGTTTAAAAAAGTTAAGTAACTGTTTTTTAAAATGTTTTTAATGTAAATATTTATACTGTGACAGAAATTACATCTTTGGTAACCATTTAAAATTCAGATAGAAAAAATTAGAAGTCAGTTTCATGTTTGAGGGAATATGAAATTATTCAGTATTATGTGGGGTAACACAGGCAAATGTGTGAAGATCAGTTCAATAGTTAACCTTTAATCTCTCTTCCAATTCTTAAATTCTGTGATTCAAGGCGCATTTATTTAAGAATACATAAACAAACTCTTAACAGTTTAAAAATGTATATTTTCTTCTTTGATCTCGTATTTCCATTATATTTCTCCAATAAACTTTTACTCTAATATAATATACTTTTATACTTCTGAAAGTCTTGTATTTGTCACCTATCATATTTCTCTGCAACAAGCAAATTTGTCTGTATAAATTAGAATTTAATTATTTTTTATTTTTCTGGCCATAAGGCTCTAAGTGTTAAAAAATTCTTCTAGATTGAATTTCATGAAAATTATTACTACCCAATTGATCAAAAAAATCATACTATAAATTTTAATACTTATTAAATGCAAAAAAGCAAAATATTACTGAAAATTAATCTCTTAATAAGAATAGCTTATTTTTTCCTGGATGAATATTAGTTTTAATGTAATTGAGGCAAAGTTCAACATCAATTATATTTATATTTTTATATTTTATATATATGTAAACACTGAGAAAACATTATAAATAAGAAGATAAAAATGGAAGTTTTAGTATAGTAATGTCACTCAATTCTTTGAGTTCTTTCTGAGTTCTGTGCCAAAAATTCATATAGTGATCTGTCATCAAAATTGTTTATATTAATCTACGAGCTGACAATTTAATTATGTTCTCTTCAGTTTTGATCCTGACTTTCAAAAGGATTTGTCACCCTGTCATTAGAGTCATTTTCTTTCTCAATTTATAGCCAGTACACCAAAAAGGCTTTACTGAGATGTATTCAATCACTATTATTATTAATTCTGATGCACATTTACCAATAAACAGTTTTGATAAAACACTTTCTTTTCATGCACTTTAAATATACTATTGTTAAAATCTCAGAGCTACAGAATTAACTAATTTATGGGAAATATTTAAGTTGCTTATTTGGCAAAGCCAGTCCTGAAATCAAATCAATCAGCCGAATCAGATTTACTGTCAGAAAAAGTCTGACTTCACTTCTCAATTCAATTACACGTGTTAATACATGTCTTCATGAAATCCTCTCACATCTGAATTCTAATTCTGAGAGAGATAGTCATAGCAGTGAGCCCTACCAAGACTTTATTGCTTGGATGGAAAAAAATGCATAAAAAAGTAGAAAGAAAAATTTACTGGTCCCAGACAAGCATACCTCTAGAATTTATGGAAGCCTGGCTCCAAGAGTTGGGAGAAAAAAAAGAGATAGGCACATCACAAAACCAGATACTCTTAAAGGGAGATGAGGTCCTCTAGAAAGGAACGATGTGAAAATCTGATAGTAAAATTGCTAATTATCCTTAGAAGAAAAATAAAGGGGAGACAACCAAAGAAATCAATGACACTTCACAGAAAATGCTGTGATGATTCAGGTTCTAAGGGACCCCGAAGATGGAGTGCCACATGCATGTTAAAGAGTGGCAGAAGTCTGAAAGAATATGAAAGCAGGCAAAAGGCTAGAATAGTAGAGAATTATAAAAGACTGCTACGCAGGGAGCGAGATGGACAAGGGTGAGGCAGCCCACTGTTTTCCTAGGTGGTGTGTTACTCAAGATGGTAGATACTTCTCTACTCAACATATTCAAGATTGCTCTTGAAAATTAGTTTTCCAACTGGAAAAGTAGAATTAAAGTCTGAAATATATGATGAAACAATAAATGACACTGGTCACCTTTATACAAAAATCATCTTAATTCCAATAAATGACCTTATAGTCTATTGAAAGAACTTGTAAACATAGTTGCAGAATATCTATCAGCAATATTTAACAGTCATGATTAATTGGGAGACAACACACGAAGAGACTGATACTTTTCTAAAAAAGTATATCAAAAAGTCTTAAAAAATGGGTGTTGATATACTTAATGTCAATGCTAAAAGCTGTCTACAGGGCTTCCCTGGTGGCGCAGTGGTTGAGAGTCCGCCTGCCGATGCAGGGGACACGGGTTCGTGCCCCGGTCTGGGAAGATCCCACATGCCGCGGAGCGGCCGGGCCCGTGAGCCATGGCCGCTGAGCCTGCGCGTCCGGAGCCTGTGCTCCGCAACGGGAGAGGCCACAACACTGAGAGGCCCGCGTAACGCAAAAAAAAAAAAAAGAAAAAAACAACTGTCTAGAGCTAAAAACTATTTTAAATAGTTTACTAAAGATCTCTTAGAAAAATGCTCTTCTCTCTCTCCCTGTCTCTTTCTCTCTCTCTCTAGGACTAGTCAGAATCTCCAGGTAAAAAACAAAGGGAAACAGATGTCAAGTCAAAATAAGAAAAATTTCCGTAAGATTTACAGTGGTCCAAACCTGAACCAACATCACAATCATGCTCTCAATGCCTGCAGTGGAGAGACTGAAGCAAGGTCATCATCATAGTCAGAAGGGCAATTGAGGGGATTCTTTTGGGGTGGGATTGGATTTAGGTGATCTCAGATTTTGGCTCCAATTGTTAGTTCCTTAGAATTCTATTCATCTGTCTTGGGTGAATGGAATAGACCTGCTTAAAAAGCACACATTTCTTTGAATGCTTTCTAGGTTTCTCCATTAGCACTTAGCAAGAGATGGTGTGAGTTAGTAGTTCCAGAGGAGTGTGGAAGAACACATGTGCATCATTGGTGAGGGTAGGGATGGAGAAGGAACTGCTCTCTACTAACCTGGGCTGTGTGGATCATCAGTGGGATCTACAGGGAAAACCAATGGGCGGCAGGGCCTAGATTCTCTGGGGTTAAGATTTATCTGCCTCACATATGGTCTCTGGCAGGACCCTGCTGTTTTTGTGGATTTGGAGGCCGAGGACAGTTTGGGAAATACCTGAATCATTGACAAAATCTCCCTTTTTTCGTTTGCTGCTATTGTGTTTACCCCTCACTCCAGCTGAAAAGAAAAAGTCAGTTCTGTGTTTCATTGGCCATTCCTCGTGCAGAGAGACCTATATTGGCCTCATCCCCACTATGTTTATGGTCTTCAGTTTCTGCCTTTTGGGAAAAGAGGGACTCTCCAGCTTCCCTCCACATTTTGATTATATGAGTTGTAGAAATTCATTAGTTTTCCATGGGAAAAATTATTTGAAAATTATAAGCCTTGTTAAAAGCAGATATGGAGTAGCTTATAAGAGAGCTCTAAGGGGTGTGTGTGTGTCTGTGTGTGTCTGTGTGTCTGTGAATATTGAGATGAATAGTTTCAGGCATCCATTGAAGTGAAGCTGCATTTTTGTGTGTGCGACAGACCCTACTCAGCAATCTCTTAGCTTCCTTTTACTTACAAACCAAAAGCTTCAGCTGTTTTATTAAAGACTGGGTGTCAAAGCTGAAGTGCTTTCCCAACACAGACATCAAAGGGTCCTAAGTGTACTTTTCCCCATATGTTTTAGATAGTTTTTCCCTTCATGCCTGATATCAGTCAGAGAGGGTGCTAGAATGTGGTACCTCACACCTTGAAGATTAAACACCTTCTCAGCTGGTATTTCTGTTTCGACTTCATTTCCTGCCACCTTCTGTCATAAGCACCTTGCACCATGTCATGGTTCTGTCTGAACAATGAGACTATGTTTTTCAAAAGCATTTTTCTGCAAATAAGTAGTCTCTGCCTTGCCTTTGACGTGAGCTTAGTTGCTGAATGAATTGCTTTGTTGGACAGTGAGATAAGATTATAATAGAGTCTGTAATAACGATGCCAATCACGAATGGCAGGAAGGCTGTTATTCTTGGACTGTTGTATTTGTAAATCATGCTAGATTTCCCACGCCTTAATCTAAAAATGCCACCTTGTCAGTGGTAGAGGCTTACATTTTTAGTTCCCAAGAAAAGTATTTCATAAAGAACTTTCTTTTCTTCTTCATTGTGTAATAAAAAAGTTCCAGGAAAGATTCATATTATCTAAAGAAACACTCAGGTGGCATTTTCACTTCTGTACCTAACCCTGTATGAGTCAGGCAGTTACCACATTCTCTTATGTGTAGAATGATTCTTACTTGTATTGGAGGTTGTTGTTGTTTTGCTTTAGTTTTCTTTTTGCTTGAATTGGAAGCACATGTTCTAAGATGGGCTAAGGAGTGTGTTTGGGAGCTCTATGGCCAGGGGACAGACCTCTAAGGAGGAAGAGGCAGGTTGGAGGACTAGTTCGGCGTGAGGAATCAGCCCTTCAAAATAGGAAGACTTGAAGTTAGGTATTAAAAAAGAAAGAAAAAGGCAAGTGTTTCCAAACATTCTATACATCTTCATGGAATTGATGTGTTCTTAAGGGTAAAACACCAAACAGAATAAATCAGATTTTGTGTTTCATTTGCCTTATATTTTCAGACACGTTTCATTTTTTTATCCTGAGAAAGGTAGCTTCTTATATTTTGGTTTAAAATTTTTCTGTCCCTTTGCTAAACACCCCAGTGACTAAAAAGCAGAATAGTCACCACTTTGTAGCTATAAAGGGACTGTGGACTGTTCCTCTATAAGAAAATGACCTATTTCAAAGTATGTTCCTATGTAAGGTCTAATTGTGAATTTAAGAATCTAAAAACCAGAAATAGTAGCTGATATTTTGTAAATAACCACTTAAATGAATCCATATTTAAGGGGACACTTTAGGAAAATTGTAAGGAAATTATAGGCAAATTTGGATTTAGAAAGAACATCAGATTATTTCACTCTATCATGGCAGTTGAAAGATAAACAAAATGAGGCTGAGAGAAATTAAAAATGTGTCGTAAATATTGTTGAATGAGCTAGCTGTGAAATCCTGGTCTCTTGAATGTCATTTCTGGAGCTCTCTTAAATATGCTTGGTATCTCCTGTAATACAAGTATTCATAACCAAATCTACCTATTTTGAAATACAAGATTTTTTTCCAAACCAGAAATATGTCTTTAATCGTAAATTGTCAATTGTAATAAAGTAGCAAAAAAACCTAAAATATGACTAATGTCCTAGATCAAAAAAGAAGTTCCAGGGCTTCCCTGGTGGCGCAGTGGTTGATAGTCCGCCTGCCAATGCAAGGGACACGGGTTCGTGCCCCGGTCCGGGAAGATCCCACATACTGCGGAGCGGCTGGGCCCGTGAGTCATGGCCACTGAGCCTGCGCGTCCAGAGCCTGTGCTCTGCAACGGGAGAGGCCACAGCGGTGAGAGGCCTGCGTATCGCCAAAAAAAAAAGAAGTTCCAAAAGGTTAAACTCATTTGAAAGAATAGCATGTTATAAAAGGATTTATTATATATCATAAATTTTAATTATAAAACACTTTCACAGATGTTTTATGTATCCTTTGTTTAAAAAAACCTGTGAGGTGATTGACTATTAACTGCGTTTTGCAGATAAGAATCCTGAAGCTCAAAATTGAAGAGGTACATCTGAGACAGCAGGATTGGGTAGTAGGTCCAGGTCTTCTGACGGCAAATCCCAGTGCTCTTGTCACTACCTCCTAGTTTGTTCCTCAGTGGATAATAGACCCACTCTTCTTCACCTGCATTCATTATCTCTCAAATTTCATTCCAGTTCAGGAAATAATAATGAGCATTTTTTAAAACCAAAGAGGTTGTAGTAGGGAATTTCCAAAATAATGTTGCAGCTGAGGAAATACACCTAGAAAGACTAGTTAGAAGGGCAGCATGCTGGACGTTGGGATGGGTAGGGGCAGCTGGCATGCTCCAGCCACCTCCCACTGGCTCTCAAGAGACAACTGTTAAATTTACAGTGATTTTGCTGTTTGTTAAATAGCCATTATTAAAAATGAAATTGCATAAACTTATAACTGAGCATTATGTTAAAAACAAATATAGTAAATATGAAAGACTTGTCACTTCTTAATTATTTTACTGCATTTTACTATTATCTATGTGGGGTTTGTTTTGTTTTTTGTGGTTTTTTTTGCGGTACGCAGGCCTCTCACTGTTGTGGCCTCTCCCGTTGCGGAGCACAGGCTCCGGACGCGCAGGCTCAGTGGCCATGGCTCACGGGCCCAGCCGCTCCGCGGCATGTGGGATCTTCCCAGACCCGTGTCCCCTGCATCGGCAGGCAGACTCTCAACCACTGTGCCACCAGGGAAGCCCTATGTTGTTGATGTTATTTACATGTCTGGTATCTGTATGGTGGAAATGCTGTGTAATGCCATCTGCTCTTCCCAGTCCTGCACTGGTAGTTTGGAATCAACTATGGTGGAAATATTTATACCATGACAATCACAAATGCTAAAAAGTTATTGATTTGTTCATTGTCTAGACTTAAAAATATTAATATTTTTCATATTAGCAATGCAGATTAAATTTTAAATTGTTTTGTATCTGCAGCTGTTACATTGTAAATAGCACATAAAATTGAGAAAATATTCTTTTAGTGTTTGAAAACTGCTATCCGATTTAGCAAAGAAATTACTCATGTCATTGAAAACGAAATGACGTCTGACAGACATCCTTGTTGTTTTACTTTAGACTCACTCTATAATATAAAAAATATATATATCAGCCAACATCTATGTCAGAACTACACTCATTTGTCAATGAGTGGACATTGACATGAGGACTTCTTTTTTGAATCAGATTGTAATCAAACATTTATCCGTAGTCCAATTTTGTGGCATTATTGTTGGGAACAGAATGAAAATGAAACTGATGGTGGATTTTATAGGAAACAGCAAGCCGCACTGAAGTCATTGGAATGGAATTTACGATGATGATTATATATTTTATCGTTATTTGTAAATCATGTTGCTATATGTTTTTAAAGCAGTGAAATTTATAATAATTTTTTTTCTTGGAGAGTCAGTTGTTGAACCCTTGTCAGCACACCATGGATAGAGGGCATGGTTTGTTGGAAAGATTAGTGCTCTTTGCAGACGAGAATGCAAGAGAAATCCATTCTTGTCCCTTTGTAGTTTTCCTTCAACACGAGCTCTAAGTCTAAATAATGATCCCAGTTTTATGTAATAGACCTCTGTGACCTTTTCCTATATTGTATGGGGAGGGTCTCTTTTCTATTTGTAGCATCACAACTTCAAATTCCAGAATGCATTTTACATTGTAAAAAGTAACCAACTTACACAGACAAATGGAGGACACAAAAGCTATCATTAGTTGTAGGGAAACTTCTGGTGTTGGCCCCAATATTCTATCTCAGCTCTGTCCTTTATTTCACTTTCCTAGTACCCAGTACCTAGTACAATGATTCTACCTTCTGGAAATAAAACCCAAAGCTCTGGTGCATTTTTGGTCCTTTACTCCATTGATGTGACTTCTCCAGAATCAGTCATAATTTATCTGTCTTTTATTCTATCCCCTTGGAGCTCTGCATTATATTATGTTACTGCAATAATAGTGGCCAAGGAGTTACTGCTATCCCATCTTCGAGTAATACATATTTACATTAACACATACTAATTCTCTGGGAATTCTTTAACCCCAATGGATAACTCAAGGGCTGGGATTCTAAGAATTGTGGCATAATGGTAGTTAGTGGTGGTGGATATTCAATAAGTAATTGTGGATTGATTGATAGGATTCCCTTCTAGACTCTTTCAGTCATACCAATTCCAACTTCTCCTGCACTGACAGGCAAATTAGTCTTATGATCCCTTCTTCTCCTTTTTATTGACTTTTGATTTCAAATTAATTTATATAAAATCTAAAATTACAGATTGAACATCTACTAGTTTTCTCATAAACTATCTTTGGTTTTAGAACTGGCTTGCTTTGCCATTCATATATGGGGTTTAGCTTGTACTGCAGTTAATCATACTTAAGTTCCATTTGTAAAGGCCTTGATGAGACAGCAGAAATGTCGAAAGAGAAGAAGAAATCATGAGATGCCACGGTCTTTTGATTTCCAGTTGAAGAGTGGAGGTTAGTTATAGGTGAAAGTAAATGAAGCGTTATTTTGTGGTCTCAAGAAGCTTGCTAAGGTAAAATAGGGGAATCTTACTGAGAATACATTTCTACTTTTAAAACTTCCATGGCTCCTGTAAGATTTAAATAGGAAAATCAGGGTGTTACATATTTTTAATACATGAAACAGGTAACTGAATATGAGCATTGCAGAGAGAGGTGGGTTAAGTAAAGTGCTTTGTAAACAGCAGCCTGATTTCCAATCCTAGCTCTGCCTCCTCAGTAAACTTAATTAGTTTCTCTTAACCTCAATTTTATTATTTGTAAAATTGGAGATCATTTACAATGTAACTACTTTATTGGATTGTTTTAATTATTAAATAAGATAATAAGTACAGAGTGCTTAGCAAAATTTCCACTCACAGATATTGATGACAACGTGTTGCCAAGAGGGTTTCCATGATGCAAAACCTTATCGAGGAGACAAGTTGGGGAACTGTTTCCCTTCAGAGAATCTTTTATTTCATGGACCGTATAATGACCTTCTCTATTATACTAAAATGGTGTTATTCCATGAAAATATTTAAATTAACTGCAAATAGATTTAGCTACTTTAAAGGTTATTTGTTGAGTTTTGAAGAATTGCTCAAAAATTTTTATTATGTGCAATTTGTGAAGGTGGAAATTATTGAATTTCGTTGAGAATTCTCTTTCTGTTACAGAGATCGTGAAGATCTGAGGACAGTGCATCACATCTCAGGGGAAGGTTATGATACAAAATGCTGTGGTCTGTCATGGTGCATGGTTTAACTCCAAATTCAGCCAAAGCGTTTCCATTTTATATCCATGTGTTCTGGGAATTCAAACTTTTTAAATCCGATTAAATGTTATTAATATTATGTTATATTTTATCATGGTGCATTCTGTAGCTATTCTTGAAAGAGTTATCTCTTCCTTTTACTAGAAGTAATTTTCTATATTATCAAGAGATAAAAGGTCACATAAATATAAAGCTTTTCCAGAATTTATTGCTTAATCTTAGCTATACTAACAGATTGTAATTGGGAAGTGAATGCAAAGACTAAGATTATCAGACCTCACTTACCCGGTCTGGTGAACTCTCCCCCACTTCCCGCCCCACTGGGACATTATTTTCTGCAGTTTGCTCCTTGGAAGTCTGGGGGTATGCCATTACAGAGGGTCACCTCGGAGGTCCAAGTAGTTATGGAAATACTGCTTTCGGAGATTTATGAAGCATGTCAACACATTAAAATCTCTAAGAAGTCCAGTAAAGCAAGTTGTTGGAGCCAGTGTTTGCCTCTTTGATTGCATAATACATATACCTTGTATTATTTGTTTGATGAAACATGTTTTAGGAAGCTTTACCCTGGATTACAATTCCTCAGCCAGAAGCACGAAAAAACCTGAAATTGCTTTTAATAAAGTCCTTAGAGTTGATTTGGAATGTGAAGAATTGAGTTTGAGACTTTATGCTGTAATTTTACAGCTAGGTAACGTTGGGTAAGTTATTTCATTTCTCCAAATCTCAGTTTCCTTTTCTTTAAAAGCATAAAATACCTAATACTTATGTACAGGTTTTTATAAATATTATGTAACAATGTTAGTGAAAATAATATATAAAACCAATGGATGATATTTACTGACTCAAATACTTCCCTTATAGATTTTTGGGGGCCTTATTTAACACACTTTGGGCCTTATGCACATGTTAATGAACTTAGGTCTCCAGTGTCTCAGCCCATGATAAACTAGAATTAGGAAAAATGACTAGAAAGCTACTGAGGCTGTTATGGAGCAGTGGCAATAAGACCAGCGATCCTCAAACTGAAAAGCAGACTGACTATATCGATACATGGCATAACAGCCAGTTTTTACAGTTCATCAAGAAATGGTTAAACGATGATAGGAGTCCTCCAATTAAAAAAGGTAGGGTATAATATTTTAGGAAAAATACCATAATGTAGCTCCTTTAGATGAGGATCTCTGTTATCCATATTTGAACATCTTGTTCTTGTTCAGAGGTCAGGACATACTGAGATCTCTAAATTTCTGCTTAAAAATTTTTTTCAGTATTAGTTGACATAATTATTTTTTGGAGCTACTCTTTCCCTGAAAATCCTAGATTGATGTTTTTTAAAAAAATTGTTGTCAAACATGCCTGATTGTTTATGTAGATTTTATATATATACATATATAGTACAATATATAATACAATATATAACATGTATACAATTAACAGTGAAAGTATAGGAATCATATTTATTCATATGAAATATATTTGTGATATTGAGTGTATAAAAATCAGACTATCAAATAATGTAAAAATATATTTATTTAAAAATATGTATGCAAAGAATATAAATCTGGTAGGAAAATAATTGGCCGAAAAATTAGTGTCTGGGTAGTGAGTTTATGGTGAGTTTTAATTTTATTGTATTTGCTTATCTTTATGTTCCAATTTTTCTATAATTCATGCCAATGTGGAATATTTCATACCAACATAACCAAAAATAAAATATTTACTCTGATATTTTATCTTAGTCCATTTGGATTGCTATAACAGTATACCAGAGAATAAGTAGCACATAAACAAGAGAAATGTATTTCTCGCAGTTCTGGAGGCCGGGGAGACCAAGGTCAAGGTACTAGCAGATTTGGAATCTTTGAGGGCCCACTTTCTGGTTCTTAGACAGTGCCTTCTTGCTGTGTCCTCACAAGGTGGAAGGGGGGAAGGATCTCTGTGGGGTCTCTTTCGTAAGAACGCTAATCTCATTAAGGAGGGCTCCTCCCTCATGACCTACTCACCTGCGAAAGGACCCCCCTCCTCATATCATCACATTAGGCATTAGGATTTCAACACGTGACTTTGGGGGGGACACAAATATTCAGACCATAGTACTGACCAAAAGAATCGAGCAGAACAAATGGTAGCCTTTACATGACAGTCACTCAGGAGCGCGAGGATATGTCCTTTAGTCACCTCTGTGTCTCTCTGGCCCTCTGCCTACCTGCCTCCCTGAGTGCCTACCTGCCTACAGTCTCAGAGGAGATGATAGGCTGTTACACCTCCAATCAATCAAGTTCTTACCTGAATGAATTTTCTAAGAGAAGAAAACATATACATCAACAGAACTCTGAAACCTCTTAATCTTAATATCCCCACGGGACTCTTCAAGAAGTTTCCAACTCCTATATTAAACAGTTGAGCAAAATGAATTAAAAAAATAGAGAGTGAGTAAGAAAGGACATTGAAAACTGTAAACAGTTTTGTAGATTGTCTTTCCACTGAGCTCTTCAAGCAAATGTGGCTCTAAACTTTTAATGATTATTCAGTAGGTATTGATGTGGTACTCTCAGTGACATAATAGAGATATAAAAATTTCTCAACATACCATCTCTTACAGATATATCTTGAAAGTTACCAAGAAGGACTCATCAAATATCACCTGAGTGAGACAGTCCTGAGAGCATAACCCATGAATATAATTCATCTGAGATAGCACTTAACTCCAGGTAAGAGATAAATGACATAACCAATAATGTATATAGTTCTTAAGAAACTTCGATCATTCTCCTTTATTCAAGCTCTCCTTTGTCAGAGAGAACAAAATCATAGGCCAAAAGTTACTTTCCTGTAACTCCTACAGAGCACCCTGCTGTTGGTCATTGTGTTTATATTTAATGATGAGGAGGTAGAGGAAGGCTCTTGGGTTTATATCACTGTCAGATTGTTAATTCATTTAAGGTTTTTGTGATTTGTTGCACTTAGGAAATTAATGAATTTTTTATGCTACACTGGTATGAAGCCTTAGTGCTAGTAGGCCAAATACTGGTCATAAGTGTAAGGACAGTCTATACACACTTAAAGCCACATATTCCAAAAGGTAGGTAGTTTCCATATGCAAGCAAATTATATGAATACATAATTTTAAAAACCAGATACTTTGATGTCTTTTTATTGATTATCAAAGGGGAACTAAAAATCCAATATTATTTAAAACCTTGTCTTAGGCTTGACTTTATGCAGACATTTCTATCCCTCACATTCTCTTTTTATTTTTGTTTGTTTTTTGCTGACTAGCCAGATGAAATGTGGATTTCCACCAGTAACCCTGGTCAGAGATGACCAAAAGGATGCACAGTCCATATTGATTCTCCTCTTGTTCTCTTCCTTAGCTCGCTGGCTTTGCTTTTCTGTTGCTTTCGTTCTATCTCCTTTTTTCCCCTCTGTCTTTGATTAATTTTTGTTCTCCTTGGACCCCTCCACTCCTTTTCTTTTTATTTTCTTAAGTGTTTCTCTTGTGTCCTTCTTACTTCCTCATTTCTCTTTTTCACCGTGATTCTTTTTTCCCCCGACATCACCCTCCAGGTCCTGTTTTCTCATCATCTCCTCACAGCAGTGCCTAGTAGTCCCCCACCACACATTATTGTTTCTTTTCTGTTCCATCACCTCTCGTTATTTTGATCCCCATGGAGCCAATTTGACACTTTCATCCGTGTGTACACTGAGACAAGGCTCATTTAGATTTGTCTGGTATTAGCAGCAGAAGAGAGTTTTATTTAGAGCAGGGGACATGAGGTACAGTGAGTGTCTCTAGTGTCTGGCTTAGCTGAGATCTGGCTTCTTGCCAGTGTCAGGAATCAGTCAACGTTCTGGAAAAGTGAATTTCGGTTGCAGGGGCCAGGGTGATGTGTGAGGCCAGCTGTGGTAGGTGAGGCGACAGGGATTGCACCCTACAGATCTGCAGGTCCTGGGCCGACTAGGTGTGTTTCAGTGCTGAAGGGCATCATGCTGACGATAACAGGCAAAGTGATAATCCCTGTCTGCTCCATCATTCAGTTTATGCCACATATCATTGCCAAAAGAATTGACCAATTTTGCTGCTTTAATCTCCCCTTTCTTGAACCTGGTTCAGAAACTCCAGTTACTGCTTTGTGCAAGCCTCTACTCTTTAGCACCTTGCCTGCCACCACACCACATGGAAGCCGTGTCTTCCCTCTGCACTCCCCACACCAAATTTTCTTCCTTCTTTCACTTATACTCTTTGCATATATTTATTTGACCTTTTCTCTCAAAGTGTCCTTCTCATTTTTTGAGAGACTCAGGCCAACTTTTTTTCGGAGGATTTGTTGCATTTAAGCAGCACCATCCATAATCCCCAAATCTTCAGCACGCTTGTAAAAGCTTATCATTATGCTTTTCCTACATATTAATTTTAATCCCATCTTCCCTTTTTTCTCAAATTGTAAGCTCTGTGAATACACTTTGCACCTATCCTGCCTATATCTAATAAATATTAAAGGATATAATTTCACTTTTGATGAGGATATAATTTCACTTAAAAAAATTTTTGTGATTAAAGCAATCTTAGTGTTTCTCCTGTTGTGTATAAGTAAAAGTACTTATAGAAGGCAGTGATTTGGTAGGATTTTATAATATTATGTTTAATTTTTAAGGATTAAATATTCTTACCCATGCTCCTTTACCAAAAAAAGTGCTGGTAAAAAATACATTCTTTGCTGGCCAGGGTCTCCATCCAAAGTCCTTTTTTTTTTACATCTTTATTGGAGTATAATTGCTTTACAATGGTGTGTTAGTTTCTGCTTTATAACAAAGTGAATCAGTTATACATATACATATGTTCCCATATCTCTTCCCTCTTCCGTCTCCCTCCCTCCCACCCTCGCTATCCCACCCCTCTAGGCGGTCACAAAGCACCGAGCTGATCTCCCTGTGCTATGCGGCTGCTTCCCACTAGCTATCTACCTTACGTTTGGTAGTGTATATATGTCCATGCCTCTCTCTCGCTTTGTCACAGCTTACCCTTCCCCTTCCCCATATCCTCAAGTCCATTCTCTAGTAGGTCTGTGTCTTTATTCCTGTCTTACCCCTAGGTTCTTCATGACATTTTTTTTTCTTAAATTCCATATATATGTGTTAGCATACGGTATTTGTCTTTCTCTTTCTGACTTACTTCACTCTGTATGACAGACTCTAGGTCTATCCACCTCATTACATATAGCTCAATTTCGTTTCTTTTTATGGCTGAGTACTATTCCATTGTATATATGTGCCACATCTTCTTTATCCGTTCATCCGATGATGGACACTTAGGTTGTTCATCCAAAGTCTTGAAGTCAAGTCCTTTCATATGCTTCAAGTGAGTGCCTTCAAGAGCGGTCTGTTGGTGGAACAGTCCAATAGCCCTTGTGGTTTGGGCCATTCACCTCTTTCTAGGTGATGTCAGGGGCTCTTTTCATGTTTTTAAAAGGCTTTTGTTTTGTCCTCTGGTATAATTTCCTGGATTGGTTTTTAGACACTATCTTTAATGTCAGAATCAACTGGATATTTCAAGTACTTTAATGAATAGTTGCTAGGAGAAACTGATGTTTTGGGTCCTTAATAGACATGTAAATAGACATGTTTCCTATAATACCCATGTCCTTCTCAGAAAGTATGTTCTAATAGCCACTGTTGAGTGGACAGCCACCCATGTGACACTCACTCCAAACTAGCCACAGCTTAACATCGGTGGTCTGTTAAACTGTTCCCTCTCCTAGAAATATGGAGGTGGGACACAGGTCTTCTCCCTAATCAGCATTTAAATTTGTAAAGGATGTTAAGCCCAAACTGGGAGTAGTAGTCTTTGCCTCACATGTAAATGGGTAGATAAATCTGGACAACACAGAAGGAAGATAATAGAGACACGAAAGACAGAAGTAGAGATAAGACCTCATGGCGTGAGGGACAGACACACATATACAGAAATACAGAGATAGAGGGAGACGGGTCAGCCAGTAGGGGGAAAGAGAAAGGAGGGAGGGAGGGAAAGAGAGAGAGAAGGAGGGTTAGAGGGAAGGAGAGACACACACATCGAATAGCCTCAGATCCCAACAACTCACCAGTTCCTGATTCCACAGCCACCCCCCCAAACTCCCCCTCCCTGCTGAGGACAGAGGCAGAACCCTTGTGCTGAAGCCAGGTTGAATTGGTTCTATTCCATGTATCCAAAAGATTCTAACACAAGATAGAGCCTTCCTTTAATCTACACATCTCTAACTCAGAACAACTTGTGTCATAACAGTTGCGTGTTCCTGCTGTGAATTAAGGTTCATGAGTTCTGTCTTGGTATTTAATAAGTTGCTAAAGCTCATTAGCAGTCATTATCCTAGTAAATCCACAATGAGGATTTTTTTGCTGAATGATATTGAAACATTACTGCCAACTTTTGTAATTTTGGGTTCTTTATTAAATTCATTGGTTGATCAAAATAATTAATCAGTGTTTAAAAAGAATTATCTAAAAATAAGTAACGTTAACAATGACAAAAACCCAAATGGTGGTCCATCATGTTCTAAAGCATCTATGTAAACCATGTATTTTTTCCATGAAACTAAACAGTGATTTGTTTTAAATTTAATTAAACCAAGTAAGCAAATAATTATTTGTCATATTGTCATACTAATTTAATGTTTTAAATTACAATTTCATTGGCTTTGTAATTTTGCTATCATTTAACATAAAATTGTTTATTTTAGCTCTGTAAGAGCATAAGCATAAGGACTTTATACCTACTTTTATGTTTGTACATATACATATAATATTAGGAAAATAATGTATGTAATAGTGGGTTGTCTAATATTTTTCCCTTCAAAGAAGTTCCATGCATTATTCAAATTTAAGAAATTTTGAATTAAGTAGTTGTTTTCTAAATGAAAGTTTTTCTTGATTCACTTTACTTTTTCAATTTTTTAAGGTAAAATTCCTAAATTTACCCATGTGCACTCAATATTTACATACCCTGTAGTGGTCTTTCTTAAGGGTCAAATAAGTTTGTTTTGAACAGTTATGTGGAATTTCTCACTCTCTCTCTGCATTTTCTTCAGTAATTTCAATCTTTTATCTGAAAACCAGGAGGCAGTTGGTCAGTTCTTCTGGTTTGGACACTGTATCAGCGAGGCCAAGTTTATGGGGTGAAGATAGGAAGTTAAGTGGTTTCCATTTGTGGTTACCTGCTGCCCACGGCAGCTGGCCCCCCCTCCTGGACATGTTGCACTATGATTCATAGGAGCACCAGGTACAAATAATCCATCCCAGCTACAGGTAAAACAACTCATATTATTGGACCCAAAGCTGCAGTTCAGCATGCCACTGTGACTTACAGAAAACTGATGCAAGTAGCACAAATAAAATGAGAGATCATCATACAGATATATACATATCTAGATATATAAAGATATATATCTAGATAAATATATTTCAAGGAATTGGCTATATGACTGTGGGCCGGCAAGTCTAAAATTTGTACGGCAGGCCACAGCATCTGATGCTGCAGTCTTGAGGAAGAATTTCTCCTACAGGGAAATTTGTTTTGCTCTTAAGTCCTTTCCACTGATTGAATGAGGTCCACCCACATAATCAGGGATAATCTTCTTTACTTAAAGTCAACTGATTGTAGATCTTAACGAGATCTAAAAAAGCGCCTCTACAGGAACACCTAAATTAGTGTTTGTTTGGGTACCTGAATCCCTTGGCATAGCCAAGTTGACACAAAAAACTAACCATCATAGTCTCCAAATCTGATCAGAATCTTACACGTGCAGACTGGTAGGATCTCAGCTTTGCTCCTGTAAAATGTCCTCAGAATCCCCAAGAGGGGGAAGATCTGATTCACATTTAGTACCAAGCTGTTCTTCTCATCTCGGTGACTCTCAGCTTCCATACTGCAGCTGTCTTCAAACATCTGGTGCTTTATGAAATTCTAGACCTTCTGCTCAGGCTGCCCTTCCAGTGGTGCTGATGAATCCTTGATCTTTGAAAACTCCTTTCCCCACCACCCATTCTGAGTTCTCTTACCTCTTCCAGTGCTTTAGCTGGTTGGGTTCTTTACCCAGTGCGGTGGCCCTAACCTCTGTCACCAGAGGATTTGAACCCTTTGTGGCTTTACCTTTATTGCGTTTCTACAGATTCTCTTAAAAATTATTGTGAGAACAATGAGGCACTCCAGGGAATCTACCAAACTCCCCACATCTCCCTCCTTATTCCCTTTCTGTAGCAGCAGTAAAATCACCCCTTGACAATTGGAATGGATGACTCCAACAATGTTACACACTCTTTCTCTGCTTTCAATTCAGTGGCTTAAGAGCCCTAAATTAACAGGAGGTAGAATTAGTCTCCAATATACTGAAATCGTGACTTCATTCCCATTTGAAGGCATTATTCTCTTAGGAACTCATATTTCCAAATTTGTGGAACCCAAGGGTGCAGGAACAAGAAGCAAAATCTTTAACATGGAGATTTCAGGTTTAATATTGAGGGACCGCTACCAATTTGTTCTGGGACTTGGCTATGGGGTAAGTAGGGGGACATTACTGTACATTGGTCACTGGTTTAAAGTACCCTAACCCCACCCTCCTCAGCTGGTACCATAGCTGTCCACTTCTAGATGATAGGACACGTGGTAAAACCCATGGATTCCATAAGCGTGAGCCCATCACTGTCTTTGTTTCATTATAAAGTGAGTGGCTTGATTGAGGTTGATGCTTTGTGATATAACTTTTAACGGAATAAGGTATGAATAAGGATGTGTATTAGATACCTGGGACTACTGTGACAAAATACTACAAATGGGCTGGCCTAAAACAACAGAATTTTATTCTTGTACAGTTCTGGATGGAGGCTAGAAGTCTGAAATCCGGGTGTCAGTATAGCTGTGATCTCTCAAGGGACTAGGGGAGAATCAGTTCCATGCTATGAGCTTCTGGTGTTGCTGGCATTCCTCGACTTACAGTTCCATAACTATAATCTCTGCCTCCAACATCATGTTACGCTTTTCCCCTGTGTCTTCACATCATCTTCTTATAAGGACATCAGTCATGTTGGAATAAGGGCCCACCTTGCTCCAGTATGACCTCATCTTAACTAATTACATCTTCAGTGGTTCTATTTCCAAATAAGTTTACATTCTGAGGTACTGGGGGTTAGGACTTCAACTAGGGACACAATTCAGCTTATAGTAGGGTGTTAGAAGAAACACTGTAGACTGGGATGCCAAATGCATATCTGGGACAGGTATTTGGGTTCCTGAGGACAAATATCTACCCCACTCACAAGTAGAAAGGATAATCAACTTTCCATCAGGGAGCTTGCTAGTCCTTTTGGAGAATGGTGTCATATCAGAGCACATCATTGGTCTCTATGACTGAAAGGCTGGGTACATAGGCATTGTAATAGATTAGCCTTGGGAAGAGCAAGTCCATGTTGCTGAGTTCCATGTGTATCCTTCCACCTTGCCACCATGGCCATTTTGAATACACATGCTGGATTGGCTGGGTAAAGAGGCTGAATAGCATCTGTAATAGTAATCTTTCTGATCATTAAGAGATTCCTCAGCAATAGATACCCTCTGGTGGACTTTTATATAGGACATAAATAGCCAACAGTCCATGACTATACCAAGACATCTATTCACATAACTTTTCCCCAGAACTCCTTGTCACCAATCCTCTAATCTTGTTTTTCAAATCCCTGGTGGGAAAGGCATCCCATTAGCTCCTCCCAGGAGTCATTGTGGATCCATACAGTGGACCATCTCTCCCTCCACACAAAGTGTACAGAGGTACAACACAAAATTCTGCCAAATGGAAATATTTCCCTTTAGGAGTTTCAGACCGTCACAGATGGGGCTGGAGTGTAGCAGCTGTCCATTTCTGGATGTGGTCAACATCCATCAAAAAGACAGGTAATTTTTCCTTCTTGGCTAACAGTCATAGATAACTTCCCAGGAGGCCACAAGTGTGGTTTGAGGAACTGATGACAGCAATAGGAGTATGTACTTGTGTGTGTGTGTGTGTGTGACTTGATTTATTGCAATATTTGCTTTATTGCAGTGGTCTGGAACTGAGCGCACAGTATCTCCAAGGTCTGCCTGTACTCTGTTATGGCAGCCTGAGCAAACTTATACAGAGGGGAAATTAAGGATCTTATAGAAACTAAAGAGAAACGAGATGTGCCAACCCCTATTCCTTCTCCCACCCCACTACCAACATCCATTGTTTTTTTTGTTTTTTTTTTTTTCAGTACATGGGCCTCTCACTGTTGTGGCCTCTCCCGTTGCGGAGCACAGGCTCCGGACGCGCAGGCTCAGTGGCCATGGCTCACGGGCCCAGCCGCTCCGTGGCATGTGGGATCTTCCCGGACCAGGTCACGAACCCGTGTCCCCTGCATCGGCAGGCGGACTCTCAACCACTGCGTCACCAGGGAAGCCCCCAACATCCATTTTAAAACTGCACAATACTGACAGAAAGGTGTTTTTGAACTAAGAATCCTGTCCACATAATACCTAGAAATATGAAAAATTAATCTTGCTTTATGCAGTTTTTTTGTTATGGAATTGATTTTATTTGAGCTGAAAGAAATCTTTTGACTTCTTCTTAATTGATTTATTTAAAAAAATTTTTTTTGTTTTTTAAAAAATTTTACTGGAGTATAGTTAATTTACAATGTTGTGTTAGTTTCAGGTGTACAGCAAAGTGAATCAGTTATACATATACATATATCCAATCTTTTTAAGATTCTTTTTCCATATAGGTCATTACAGAGTATTGAGTAGAGTTTCCTATGCTATACAGTAGGTCCTTATTAAATCTATTTTATATATAGTAGTGTATATATGTCAATCCCAATCTCCCACTTTATCCCTCCCCCCTTCTCCTCTGGTAACCATAAGTTTGTTTTCTACATCTGTGACTCTATTTCTGTTTTGTAGATAAGTTCATTTGTACGATTGTTTTAGATTCCACATATAAGCGATATCATATGATATTTGTCTTTCTCTGTCTGACTTACTTCACTCAGTATGTTAATCTCTAGGTTCTAGGAGTATGTACTTTGAAGTCTGATTCTGCTCAGCTGGGTTATTTGAGATTTCTGGACTTCCTTGGGCATGTTAGATATATTCCATTCCAAATTTAATCATTCAATGCACACATCTACCAAATAATACCCAATTCATGATGAGCAGCTCAGGTCATATGGTCTCCTGGTTGTTGTGCTCAGGTGTTGTTTTGTTGTACCAGGGCCAGTAGCAAACCAGAAATAGTTTTACAAATGGGATAGTTTTTTGCAGGAAGGAGTTTGGATTGCTCTATCATATTAGGGTCTATACTGTGTTTCTCCTATTGCGGCACAGTAGAGGCCTCAAAGGGAGCCTTTCAAGTTGTACCAGAGAGTTCAAGTACCATTTAAATATTCTAGCTTATGAAATGCAAAAGGTGGGGAAGCTTGCACCATAACCTGGTCCTATTGCTAAGCCTTTTATGCTGTGGGCAGCAATAAAATTGGTAACATTGTGGATTATTCAGGAAATGGGTTACAACAGTGTTGCCAAATGTAGTGTAGTCTTCCTCCAAACCCCAAAGACTTAAGCTAAATATGCTGCCTCTTTCTTCATAGTAGTAAATTCAAGGTGCAATTAATTGTAGCTTGCTTTAGAGAGAATATCCACACATGCTCTACCGTAAAGGATTACTAGAAATTTTGCAGTTTGACAGTATCCCAAAGCTTTGTGTGGTTTGTCTTCTACTCACTAGCACACATGGTTTTGTTAAGGCTTCTTGGAACTTGTGACCTCCTGGTCATCAGGTCCAGTTAGCATAATGTCTTCGATATACTAGATCAGGGTGATGTTTTCTGGGATTTCAAAATGGTCAAGATTTTTTCAGGAGAGTTGACATAGTCCTGAGTTGAGACATTGAAGGTATAATTATGTTCCTACTATTTAGATAAAGATGAACAGTTTCTGATTGTCTTTACTAATGCAAATGGGAAAAACCCCACAAGAAAACAAACCACTTCTTAGATCAATAACTACATTCCAGGAGCCAGCAGCTGTGTTGATTTGCTCCAGTTAGGGTACTGCATCTGGATCAGCAGCTGTGGCTGATCACAGTAACTCAGGGTCATTCTTAAGCATCCATTTGGCTTTTGTGACCTCCAAACTGAAAAGGCCAGTATAAAATGAGGAAGGGACCAGAATTACCACCCATGCTGCTTTTAATCTTTGACAGTAGTAGATATTTCTGCAGTTTTTTCAGGGTATTGCTTTCTGTTTACTACTTGACAGGGGAAATTCCAGAAACTCTACTTGGCTCTTCCCACCATATAGCATTTACTTCATAGGTCAGAGAGCCAATGTAAGGATGTTTCCAGTTGTTAAGTTATGATTATTCCAAGTATACAATGAGAAGCATGGGAGATAACAATCAGAAGGGATATAGCCCACTGACCACTCTAAGGTAGATTTGGGCCAAGACTCCATTTATTTCTTGACTTTGTGCCTACACTGATTAGTGCTAAACTGAGGTAATAACTCCTGGGTAGTATGGTTATTTCTCTTTCCCGATTCACTGTCACTCTGTTAAACAGCCATGGATCTTGTGAGGGAAGGTTTGGAGGAAGATTTGCAGTGTATCTTTGTGTCTGCCTTTCAGAATGATCCCTTTAAAAAACAAAACAAATCTAGCCTCTATCTGAAAAGGCTCTGGGTTTGTGAACTGGGTAAGAGGCCATGAATTCCCTCTATAGTATTTTTATTTGGGTATTGCCTACCAGGGGAAGAATTGGTGTGATAACGTAGACTAAATAATATTTTAGAAGGTTGATAATCTATTTCATTCCTAAAATTCTCACACACACAAAATTAACCACAATCATATATCCATGTAGGTCAACACACTTGTATTGCTGTTCTGTCTTTGTGGTCTATTTCAGTAGTTGTGCCACCCTCACCCCTGAAACTGGGCACTGCCGCCTGGCCTCTACCACTCCAAGACCCCATCATTCTCATTGAGATTAGGGAGCCTGATTCTTCAGTAGCATCTCTAGCCTACACAGGGCAGCCATGACAGAACTTTTGGGGGATACTGGTGCTCACTACCAAGGTATTCTTTTTGCTTGGGGGAAGGAAGTGTCCTTTGGTCCTTCCTAGAGGTATGGTAAGAGTGGCTGAGTAGGTTACAGATAATAGGTCCACTCCAGCATTCCCACCTCCCTATGCCTTTAATTTCTTTCCTCTTTGTTGCAGAGAAGTCCCAGGATCTCAACCTTATTACTGTAGGTCACCACTGAGTTCAGGCTTCAGGCAAACTAATTAGAGCTTCAGCTGACATAATATATCTAGAATCTTAGATAAGCTTTCCCATATTGATAAATTCTTCTTGAAACAACCTTATATTTTTAGCTCCTTGATTTAATTCTGTCAGAATCTATTTGTAAACATGCTTCCCCTACTCCCACTTCTTGACTATAAAAATTGGCAACTTCCTATCACCCCTTTGATATTGAACCTATCTTATATTTGAGAGTACTTTGCAATTCTCCTTGTGGCCATGGAAGCTATGGATGGTGGTGTGGGTTAACCTTGAGAATAATGGGAACATCCTGGCTAGGTAAGCGTTCCAGATGAAGCTACTGAAAGTAATTTTTTTAGTCTGGAGAGACTGTATCAACTAGCAACGACGATGCAGGGGGATTTGAGAATTCAAGTTAAGGACCTCATTTCAGGTGTCAGGGTTCCCCTTTTTTCAACCAGTGCTTTATTACAAGTCTCTTAGATTACAGTTAGAACCCTGGTTACAAAGAAGTGGGATCCTGAGACTTGAGAAGGGCTGCTAAGCTTAATTTTAACTTGGACTTTCAAAGCCCACTGAATGTATATATTTAGTTGGTATTGCAGCTCTGCAGCTCATATCATCATGTCATGATTCTGATCATCAACTATGTCTGTTGTACAATACGCAAGATAAGAGATAACATTTAAAGCTAACTAGAAACTTTCCGGTTCTCCACCATGCCTTGAGTTGAAAGTTCAGGCACTAAGCTTATATTTTTATTCTTATAATCTCTCCAGCATGTGAGAGGCCACCTATAATCTTTATCACCACAAAGCTCAAATGAAACAGATACTTAATCTCCCACAATCTTGCCCTCTGCTCTTTACCCTCCACTCCTCCTCCCACTTGAGTAGGTAAGTCATCTGTATGTTATAAAATAATATGTGTGGAATCAATACTGGAATTCCAACCTGAGGGTCTGTTCCTGGAACCAATTACTGCATCAGCCAGGGGCCCAGCGAGAGACAGACAGAATGCACACTGATGGAATTGTGAGGAGAATTTAATGAAAGTACTTGTTAGAGAAGTGTGAGGTTGGGGAAGATAACAAACAAGAGAAGTTGAGGCACCCCTGACTAGCAACATTTGGAAGGTGTTACCATCCCTAAACCCGCGCGGGCCTCTCACTGTTGTGGCCTCTCCCATTGCGGAGCACAGGCTCCGGACGCGCAGGCTCAGCGGCCATGGCTCACGGGCCCAGCCGCTCCGCGGCATGTGGGATCTTCCCGGACCGGGTCACGAACCCGTGTCCCCTGCATCGGCAGGCGGACTCTCAACCACTGCGCCACCAGGGAAGCCCCCTGCCCTCTTTCTTTTCCCACTTTCTGATTTCCTGCTGGGCTGCCATTAGCCCAGGTGACGCAGTTTTGCAGGCGTCAGCCTTTTCGCCATACACAGAACACTACAGAACATAGATCTGGGTAGTAGGAGACTGGAGAATGGCTGAATGGAAAATAATCACTGCGTGGTGGTGGCAGTGGGAGCTGTCTGTGCAGTCGTGGTGAATTCAAGGAACGTCTCCTACTGTATTCAGAAATACTATTCCCTTTTAGTATTGCTCCTGGTAGAAGATGTATAATATTTTTTCAGGCTCATTGTGCCAACATAGCAATCACTCTTCATACCACATCCCACCCCAGTATGTCAGAAATTCTTTCTTACAGGCCTGATGCTCCCCAGGCAAATCAGGAATATGGCTAGAAACTCTTTAAGTGTCCTTAAGAATTCCCATTTAAGGTGATTTTATGCAGTAGTGGCACGTGCAAGCCTCCAGAGAGATTGTTGCCTAGCTCATCTTAGCCTGAGCCAAGATAACTTGTTAGAGTAGTGAAGTAAAAGAAAATTAAGGTGAGCATTACTTGGAAACAAAATTAATTTATAATGTGATGTGGCAGCAGAAAAGCTGAATGTTTTTTGAAGAACTATATGAAGAATAATCACAGTCCTGAGTGTTTCTTCCTGCACAATTCAGTTACAATGCTTCAGACATCACATCTGATTTGGAATGTCGGAGTTACAATCAGTTGCAGACATTTGGTGGAAGAAATGGCAGTAGAAAGGGAAAATGTACAATTAAATAAAGGAAAAAAGCCTTACTAGTCAAAAATATCTTCCTCCCCACCAAAAATCCAAAGTGAAATAGATTAATTGGCTTGACTCTATAGCTGGAAAATGAAGTTTTACCTTAATAATCATAAAAAGTATAATATGTTGAAGGTATATTACATAGAGACTATAGGGAATATATACCTTGGGTATGAGAAACATGGCTAGAAATGATCACTCCTGTATCAGAAACATAATCTTTTCTTGAGAAAAAAAAGATCAGACGTACATAGAAGTGTGTCAGGGGTGTTGATTGTCATTTCAAGTATAACCTGTTTTTTCAGAACTATGCATCCCTTTCTATGCTGCATCTTTTAACTCGTGAGGGTGAAAATTCACACTGGGGATAGATCTGCAAACGAGGAAACAGGAATCTTTTTACTCTCCTTCCATTCCCATAAGTAGAACAAATTTAGCTGTATTTTGCTAGAGGCAAGTTTGCTGAACTTGAATAACCTTTACATTGATTGCTAGAGACATTCAGGTAAGATTGCGAAGCTTCTGTGGCATTGCAGTTTTACATGGTGTAGGTTTTTCCTCGTTGGGTCAATTTACATTGCTTGCCTCATACCATCTCTATTTGAGTAGACAGTGGCCTTTGCTCGAGATATTGAGTTTCTCATCGCTATGCTGTAGGGGAGAGCATGCAAACTTTGAGGCCAGTCGGTCATGGTTTGAGTCTTGCTTCTTCTGCTTACTAGCTGTGTGACATTAGGCACATTTTTAGCTCCTATGAGCCTCAGCTTTCTTTTCTGCAATGTGGGATTAATGCTCATAGTAATGTTTTGAAGCATCTAACATGGCTGGTATATAGTGGGGATTCAGTAAATAAAAGCTGCTGTAATTCTTCACTGTTGTCTTCTCATTTCTCAATTAAGCAATTAATATACCTTCCCTGTGGAGTAGAGTGGTGGTATTTCCAGGAGAGAGAATGTTGGCAGGGCTAGGACTTGTCTCTGTTACCAGAGTTAGACACCATTTACCTGAAGTAGCTTCTCCACTTCTACCTCTCAGAATAGACTGATTCAGCATCCCCTGGAGATTTTAACTTCTTCCCTAATAAATAAAATGTTTGAATCTGAAATCAGGTAACACTTTGCCTTAAAGCATTGTCTTAAGTGGATTTTTCTTTTCTGCCTAAAAGAAACTCAGGAAAGATTTATTATAAACGCCCTCAGGAGACCTCTTCCAAAATGCTTCCCTTTAAAGAGGTAGTCACAAAAATGAGCACTGAACATTGCCATGGAGATTTGTAGAATGACAGCAAAACCATTTTCTGAATGTCTATTAGTGGATTTGGGATGAGTTTGAATATGCTAAAAATTAATCTAAAATTTCACATTTGATTAAATTATGATCCACATATGAACACATGGATAATAATTCATTTTTTAAAAATGAACCAATTACTAAAAAGAGATATGTATTAGAAAGCTGATAAGCAAGCCAGATTATATTCAATAGCTTTATAGTTACATCTTTAAGGCCGGTATCTCTTTAAGAGATAACTTCACCAGTATTTAGTTAACTTACATTTATATATTACATTTGTCTCGAATAGCATTTCTGAATTTAATTCAGATAACATAAGTAAGTTTTTCTTTTACTCTTTGACTTTTTATAAATCTTTGCAAATAATCTTTTAATTTGGGGAGGGAATGGGGATAAAAATCAAGAACATGAATTTTGCCTGTTCAGCTGCCTTTTTCTGTCTTTAGGCGTTGAGTAATTTTTGAATGTTTGAAGGAAGACAAGAGCTTGAAGTTTTCAAGTTTACTTCATCTATACCCTAAACTCTATCAACTGCTTAATATCCATTGAGAAGGAGTGCTGTATATCTAGAGATTTTTCTAAGTTGATCTCTTTGAAACATAATAATAGCCTGATAGATGGGCAAATATATGTCAGGAAATGTTAGGCCCTCTTACAGGTGTAATAAATTGTTTCTTCTTCTGGATTAATAATCCCTCATAATCAATTAATACAGAATGGCAAATTGGAAAGTATTCTGGTCACGGCATAGAAATCCCTGGGTTTTATTCCTGGTAATACAATTTATTTAACACTGAAGTCTTGTGCAAATCACTTAAATTTTTTGACTCAGTTTCCTTATCTGTGAAATGGAAGTTCCAACAAGCTCCCTGTGGTGGTATGGCTGATTGGTCTGTTCTCAGCATCCATTTCTTTTTTTAAAATTTTATTTATTTTTTGGCTGTGTCAGGTCTTTGTTGCTACACACGGGCTTTCTCTAGTTCTGGTGAGTGAGGGCTACTCTTTTTTGCAGTGCGTGGGCTTCTCATTGCGGTGGCTTCTCTTGTTGTGGAGCACAGGCTCTAGGCACGTGGGCTTCAGTAGTTGCAGCACACAGGCTCAGTAGTTGTGGCTCGTGGGCTCTAGAACGCACGCTCAGTAGTTGTGGTGCACGGGCTTAGTTGCTCCGCGACATGTGGGATCTTCCCGGACCAGGGCACAAACCCGTATCCCCTGCATTGGCAGGCGGATTCTTAACCATCACTACCAGGGAAGTCCCAGCATCCATTTCTAACTCCTTCTGCTTAGCCTTCTTGGCCTGTAGAAGCTGGAAAGCTAAAAATCCATATTTCCCAGGCTCCCTTGCTGCTAAGATTTAGAAGCAAATTTGATTTTATCATTTAGAAGTATTGATTCAAGATTTATAAGGTGGGAGTAATAAGGGAGACATCTTCCTGCACCTTTGTTTTTTTCTTTCAGAAAACAGGTTGCAGAGATGTGGGGTTTTTCTTCAGCAGTGTTCCAGCGTCCAGCTTTACGTAGTAGCTAAGGTGACAACAGCAGTTACTTTCTCATTTCCAGGTCACAGCCATAGCATAATGTCTTTTTTTATGTTTTGTTTTATTTTACTTAAAAATTTAAAAAAATTTGTATACAATTTTTTAAGGTTACTTTTCATTTACAGTTATTACAAAATATTCCCCGTGTGGTACAGTACATCCTTGAGCCTATTTTATACCCAGTAGTTTGTACCTCTCACTCCCTAACTCCTACATTGCCCGAACCCTGCTACCCCAGCCACTGGTAACCACTAGTTTGGCCTCTATATCTTAGTCCATAACAGAATGTTCTTGACTTAATAGTTCCAGTAGTGGCCTCTTGATTTTTACCTCTGACTCTGGCAGAATCAGCAGCCCTCCTGGTGTTTTGGTTATGCAGTGTTTGGGGGTTATTCCTGGAGGCCCAGCCTAGAGCCCATTCCTTCCAAACTTCTAGTTATTTTGTAAGCCTCTTATTTCTTGAATTAAACCCATTTCTCTTAAAACATCTAAAGTGTTTCTGTTTATTATATTGAACTCTGTTACTTGGCCTAAAGTCTTGTGAACATCATGTGGAATTAATCATGTATTTTAAGGTGCTTTGTTAAAACGCTATATATAGACGTAGAAATTATTACAATTAACACACACAGAAGATTTGCCACGTTATTTGACTAGCGGAATTTAACTTAAACATACCCTATGATATGCTCCCTGAGGCTTTAAGGAATTAGATCAAAGTGGGTAACTCTTCACATAGGGAAAGGAATAACTGTGTAATCAAGTTACATTAAGTTTTCTGATTACGCCTTGGTAGTGGGGTCAGGGCTGAGTGAGTTGAGGGTGCAGGAGGATGGCCTAATACTTCTTGAGTAACTTGGGGTCTGGCAGTGCAGGAGCACTTGGTCCTGAGTGGTTAACTTGCTTCCATGCTCTATTCCTGATCTCCACTGCCTTTGACTAGAGTTTTCTGCAGCACTTGTGAATTTGAAGTTCCTGAAAGTCTGAGTACTGGACTATTTCTTGTTTTCCTCTTTTTCTTATAAGTAATGTTCCTTGAGAAATTTAAGGGTAAAGGTTTAAAATTGTAAAGGATTGAGCCAATTCCTAACATCACTGGTTATTCCAAGATGTAATCCTAGTATATTTCCTGCAAGAAATCAAATTATTCAGTTAGAAAATATGATGATTCTTGAAACATAACAGGGAAGTTACACTTGCTAAATCAGCACTCTGGGTCTCAAGATTTCTGAGTTATAATGTTATATATAATGTTATAATTATAATGCCTTATAATTACTTGCAGTATCAAAGAACATTTACTTCTCTCTTCTGTTCCTCATGACCATCCCCAATTTAGATCATGAGTTCTTATAGAGCAGGGAGGGCTGCAGAGACCAAACACATCTGCTGAGGTAAAGAGCTGAGGGACCTCAGCTCTTTTTACTCCCCTTTACATAATAAAGTACTTTGAACCACGTTGAGCGTAGAGAGGAATCGAGTTTTAGATGAAGAAGAGAGAGGAAAAACTGGCCTGGTGTTGTTTTATTCCTTGACTCCTTGTGCTGAATATCAAATGGAAAAGCAGGACACAAATATTAGAAGCCCCCAGGGAGTAGGCAGAAACTTGAGAAAAGGAGATGCATGTGCTGTCTTCTGGCTGCAGTTTAAATGTGGCAGCCAGGCAGATGTGCACTGCACCATCCTGCACTGGTAACGCAAGGGAGATGGACACATGGTTCATTTATATATGAGAGGGGCCTCCAACCACACCCTGCCCTCCACTGAGTCTCCAGGGTATTACATGGTCCAAGAGTGACGTGTCAGGGAGTTGCTCACAACAGTGAGTTGAACATGGATGGACCTCATGACTTAACCTGGGATGGGCAGCTCATGTGCAGGCTGAGGAGAGAAGAGCAGAGCTGCTGCATCTCTGAGATGTCACCCTTCCATTTTGCTGCCAGCAACCAAATGTGACCCCTACCAGCACCCCTCCTGATGTGGTTCAGAGACAAGAGACTACGCTGACAGAAGCAGTGGAATAACACACAGAAAGTATATTTTGTCACTCTTCTTCACAACCTCTCCCCACTACAGAGAGGCAGCCAGCTGCTGCCCGTGGAAGGCAGGTGCTTGATACCCTGGAACACTGACAGCTCGATGAGGTGAGAAAGAAGTGTCTAGGAGGCACTAGAGAACCACACTGTAACTGGTTTACACAGTCTAAGTGGACTATTAAATCACTGGATGGGGCAGAACTAGAATGCAAGAACTAAATTAAATTGCCTGGTATAAGGCTGGTGAGTTGGCGATCCAGATTTAGAAAATAAATTCACTTCAAGACAAAAAAGCATTATGTTTTTAAACATCCAACTTTGTGAGTGTATAATATAGTCATGTTATTCAAACATATAATTATTGATTTTTTTCCAAAATGAGATCATGCTATAGATGCACATCATCTTTGCTTGCGTATATATCAACACTGTAATTTTCAATAGGTGTCAAAACAAACGTTTTAAATTTATGTGAGGTCAAATATATTTTTATAATTATTAATTTTTATGTCATGTTTATATTTTTGCATTTATAATGTAATATAATATAAAATTATATAATGCATTATACCAGACATATAAATATCATCTCTATATGCTTATAGCACTTTAGGATTTTGCTTTTAAATTTAATCTTTATTTCCAGCCAATTTTAGGGTAAGGATGAAGCAGGAATCTACCTCATTTTTTTTTCCCATATTACTCAACCATTGTCCCGATTCGATTTATTAAATTATTTATCTTTCCTGTGTCAACTTGAAAAGCCATCTTTATCTACCAATTTTTATGTATTTGTGTTATTGATTATTTCAAAAACACCAAAATTACTCAATTATGACAAATTTACGCTACATTTTAGATTCTGAAAGGGCAAGTCCTCTCTCATTCTTCTTTTTCATAATTTTCCTGGATATCCAGCGAACTTTAGCATAATTTTTATCAATTCACTGAAAAAATGTTCAGTATTCTGACTGAAACTGAAATAAATCTGTAGCTTAATTTGGAGAATTTCTATTTTTCTTTAAAAGTTCCTTTCTATCTCATACTCTGTATGTTTTCCACATATTCATTTTGCTCCTATGCTTCTGACTAAAATTTTATAAATTTATTCAAGTAAGTGATCTAACGTCTTGTGAAGTTAATTTCCTCTGTAGTTCCTTTGCATTTCTTGTTACTATTTTATGTGAAATATTTTTTCTTTGCATTTTAAAATTTTGGAAACATTAATTTTTTAGCTTAGTTGTCCATTTTACTGACTTTACTTTCTATTTCCAATGGCTTCTTAGTTGATTCATTTATTTTTTTTTCTAGGTAGACAAATATATTTAAGTGTTTTCCTCTATTTCAGTACTTTTCACTTATATTTCATTTTCTTATTTAATTGCACTGACTGGCTGATTCAGAGTAATCATATGTGCATTATTTGTAGAGAGAATGATTATTATTTTGGGCATACTAATACTATTATCTGGCATTAATGGGCAAGCATGCAATGCTCAAGTATGAGGCTGGCTGGAAAAACTGTGATTGATTTTAATATACATCTTTCTATTCATGTTTTTAAGAGATTTTTCCTTTAAGAGTGGATCGTAAATTTTATCAAATGCCTTTTTTCAATGTACTATAAATTGAGTTGTTTTTTTCTTAGTTGATCTGTTTATGTTATGAACTTTATTGATACATACCTATATGTAACCTATATATTCCTGGAACAAACGCAAAGAATATTAATTTTAAATATACAGCTGGATTTGATTGGTTAATACTATATTTTATTTAAGATTTTGATGCATTATATTCACCATTCACATTAAGGTAGGACCCAGTTTTTCATGGTTTCAGAGTTGGACATGGTTTCAAAGATATTGGGAGAACTTGACTGTGTACCCCGGAGGTTTTGGACGCACAGATGCAGGTACCAGACTTTAGCCTGAAAGAGTCTACAGAGTAGAAGCTGGTTAGAATTGCCTGCTGTGGCAGAGTCAAGGGCACGTGACTTTTGTGGGGCAAAAACAGAGCTGTTGCAAGCCCGTTGTGTGAATAAGGAAAAAACACTCCTTGCTACAGGCACGCACAACCCCATTCCAGGATGCACCATTTGAGGTCAAGAATGAGGGTCCCTCCTTTGTGTACATCACTGCGTGGGGAACACAGTGCACGGTGTTCCGTGGCCACGTTGGGTAAACATGCAAGGTTTATCAGGGCTAAAGAGACATTGCAGAAGAGAACCAAGTTAAAGACATTTTGAAATCCATTACATAGGACTATCTATAAAGGGTGAGACAATCCCAGCAGAAGAGGAATGCTGGTTTGATAGGGAAAGACTAAAAAAAAAATAGGGATTCTTACTGATACAAACAATATTTCTCCATGGCCTATAGAGATGATTATGCAAGTTACACATGGAATGGCCAGTCAGTAGTTATAGAAAAGAAAACGAACTCTCCACTTGGAATAAAACGAAAGCAAATACATGGCGCAATTTGGGACAGGAGTCTTGTGGGAACAGATACGACATAGAATTGGCAGATCTTGTTAAATGGCCAGGGATTGAATGTGCCTCTGCCTGTCCTCTAAGGGTGCTCCACTTCCTGCCAATAGTAGTATTTTCCTGAATCAGCCATTTACTTAGTTTTTATTCCAGGGAGAAAAAAAAAAATAGTCTCCTAGTTTTTAGGTTAGTGTATGATTTACAGCTGGCCTCCATGTGTTCAAATGAAAAAACAGTGCAGAATATTACATGGAAACTTGGGAAGTCAGAGCTCCGAATTTGTTCCAGAGTGTCTGATTTATGATAAAAGCCCGTGGCACTGTGATGTTGCCTGACCCTGTGTGAAGCTGCATTTGATATTTGGACTGTGAGTAGAATTTCCTTCATTTATAATAACATGAAACTCAGCAGTAAATCTTCACAAGATTACTGTAACTCAGACCAACTGGAAGCTATCCTTAGGGTTTACTGGGTGGTGTAATGGCAAAAATTTCAAATTTTAGGTGATAAATAACAAAAGAAAACTCCCCCTATTTCCCTTCCTCAAAAATTCTATACAAATGGAATGATGCTTCTTGCCCTAGTGTCTAGTCTTTGGATCTTTATAAAACCATCAAGCAATAACTCTTTATTACATGTCTAGAGCCTTGAATTTAAGCAGCTAGAATATTAGTAAAAACAGATTTAGTGCACGTTCCTTTGGTGCAATACTTTACATCAGAGATAAAAGGGAAGCAGAAATCCCTAAACTGTTGTAACTTGAAAAATGAAACAAGTTTAACCTACTGCAAATGGGCCATGTGGATGTAAGAAAGGACATATTAATCAAACCTTACCAATTAAGGAACGGGTACTTCACTATTAAACTCTAAGATGAATTTCAAGAGCCTGGCTTGATGGAATGGATATTTATGTTATTAAGATATCGTAGCAACCAATCTTTATCTATTCTGAGTGCTACACAGAGGTCAAGTTGAAAGTTCTCAGCTGATTACTATCGTGACAATGAATAAAGATGATGTAGCTTGTCTGTTCTAACTTCTTTGAAAACATGAGTATCTAGAGGTAGGAGAGTCTTTTATGCTAAACAGTAATGTCTTCTGCTAAATAAGTGAGAGATAAATGAATTGAATCATTGTTAATCATTCAACAAATAACTTTAAACCAATTTTAATTAATGTTAGAGCTCTTAGAATTTGTGAAATTTGAAGCTGAAGTCCTGCAGTAGTCTGAAATGATTTTCAATTATGCGTTCTAAAGATGATTTTTCTTGGGATGTTATTTTCTCCTTGTTCCTGCTCTGATTACTATTGCTACTTTTAAAAATGCTACAGATTTGGAATTTGAAGTTATGTACTTATTATCACTTATATAAACAGCTTGCAATGGTATTAATTTGTACTTTTTTGTTTTTTAATTACCGAATTAGCATTTGTGGAGCATCTGCTCTTGGGAGCCCTATTCTAGGCTTCTCCCCTAGTCTTCCACATCTCATAACTGCATCACTATTCACCTCTTTTCAGACTAATAACCTAGAAGGCATCCTCAATTCTTATTTCCTCACAATTAACATGAAAACCTTTAGAAAGTCTTGTCTTCCATCTCTACTTTCAAAGTATGTTCAAAATGTGATCACTTCTTATTACCTCCAGGTAGTGCCAATCCAAGGCACTACCACGTCTTGCCTGGCCCATTGCAATACCTCCCAACTGGTCTAGCTTCCATTTTTGCAACCCTATAGCCTATTTGCCACAGAGCAGCTAGAGTATAAAAGACAAATCAGATTATGTCACTCCTTTGCTCAAAACCTTCCATAACCCTCTCATTGCATAAATATAAAATCTAAACTGCTTACCATAGCCTATGCTGGCCTTACATGATCTGGCTCATGCTACCCCTATCTTATACCCCTCTGCCCCTCTCTCACTCAACTCCAGCCACACCATCTTTCTGATGTTCTTGGAACACACAGGGCTCATTACCACCTCAGAGCCTTAGTACTTTTTGTTCTCTCTGCCTAAAACATTCTTCCACCCAGATCTTTCAATGCTTTCCTCAATACATTAAGGTTTTTGCTTAATTGTTCCTTGGCCATTTCATCTTAAATAACCCTCATACTTACCAGTTCCTAACCCTTTATCCTGTTATATAAGTTTTTATGGCACTTTCTTCTAGATAACGTATTTCATATTTGTTTGTTTACTTGTTTAATCTTTGCTCCACCCCTCCTCCCACATACACATTCAATATAGCTTCACGGGAGTGGGGACTTTATCTTGTTCTCTATATCATGGATCTAGCAGAGTAACTGACACATAGCAGACATTCAATAAATATTTGATGAGTGAATGTATGAGTTGATACAGTAAGAAAGAAGGACAAATGATGATGAAAAGGAGTTAACCAAAAGTCAAGGTGTTTGTAGCCAAGGAAATTCAGGTCTAATCAGAGGAAAAACCCCACACCTATGCAAAAGAATATAAAGCATTACAGATTGAATGCATAATATCTAAGTAAGGCAGAGCAAAGCAGGACATTTTATTATGTATATTACATGGAGCCATCTGTCTCCCTCCTGTTACTTTTGCATTTCTACATATTGCCTAATATGGTGTCTGCACATAAAGGTTGACTATGACTAATTGATTATTTTTTTAAATATGCAAATATGAGTAGAAAGTAATATTGAAGGCAAAACTAAAGTGAAGGTTTGAATTGCTCTGAATTACCTGTGATTTAATTTTTCCATGCATGATAATAAACATAGATAAATATGTATTGACTTTTGTTTAGCTGCTGGACATACATCAAAGCAATTTTTTATGGCATAGTACAATATTTTCAAGATACCACTAGTCAAAAATAAATTGTATTTAAAAATCTAAATTCTCAATGTTTTCTTCTACTCTTCCATGTCTCTGATCCTTATAAATTTTAGGAAATTAGGTTATACACTTTCCTTGAGAATCAAGTTTGTTTAACTTGACTATATTTGTAGAGTTATAAATGAATAACACACAATTTACTGAGTTCATCATTGAGTCAAAAAATTGCTGCTCACTGACTTGGATAGACTGGGCATAGTAATTTGAATAAGATATGGTTCCAACTTTCAAGAAGCTACTATGCATTTATTTATTCACCTGATGTTTTCAGACAGTTGAGAACTAATAGGTTTCAGGCACTGTCCCAGGCATTAGGGATGCAATTGCAAACAGGATTGTTAAGGTCCCTACAGTCACAGAATTTAAGGTTCCGGGAAATAGAAACCGTACAATGCTGACATGTGATTTTATATAAAGGAAGAGAACACAACAGAATAGGAGCGTATAACAGAGAAAACCAACTTTGAGCCTTCAGGGAAGGTCAGCCTGAGGAGTCACGTGAAGATTAGACTCCAAGAAGAAATCTAAGGGCAAAGGCAGGGCCAGACATGCGTATAGATCACCATAGGGCAGTGTAATCAGGCAGGGCTTTAGCAGAAGCAAGGAAGTGAATACAGAACCTGCTGGCTGCATTGAAAAAGGGAAGATAAACAGAGCCTCGTGGCATCAATAAAGGCTTGCCCTGGAGGAGATACTTGGGCTTCAGGAGTGTGGGTTTTCCAGATGGATAAGGGGGTAGGATTCAGCTTGTACAACATTTGAAGATTGTAACATCGTACGAGAAGGTAAGCAAGTGATGTAAGCCTCAAGCAAAGTGCACCAGTAGTGTGAACTGCTCTAGGGAGCTTGGCTGGTGGAGTCCTGCCTTTCTGTCCACATGTCAGGCACCGTGACCTTTAGAAAGGTGATTAATACTTGAGAAAGGGTACAAGGCAATGTCCTGGGCTGATCTGGCTCCAGAGCTGCCTGTGGCTAACTCCTGCGTGACAAAGTGCCGTCGCTGCAGACCAGCCATTAGCACTTGCCTGTTTGCCTTGCTGGCTGAAAAATGGGCACAGTTACAGGAGAGAGAATGGTCTTTGTTATTCTAGACAGCACAGCACTTGGGTCCTGGACATGAAAACAGAGAAGTAGAGCTAAAAGCTTTTCACAATATTTGGGAAGTACCTAAATAAACAAATTGTGTTACATAAATGTAGATTATGCTGGTATTTTATAAGTGTAGATTAGGGTTTCTTTTATTTTAAACATGAGAAATAAACAGGGGCCATTAATTTTCCCTTTAAGGAAGGTAGTTAAGAAAATGGTTAATAATCTGTCTGCTAAAAATAGTAGACAATTCTCAAGAGATATTTTTTCACAAACAACAAAATATACATCTAGTATTGACATCCATTTTTATGAACAAATTCAGAGTAGATTGGGAGGAGAGAGATTCATGAAAACAACTTGAATTTCCTAAGGCAGATGTTTAAAAAGGATTTTATCTGCTTTAGAGAGAGTCGTTATTTCATAAGACTGTGATTTTCTCCATGGTGCCCCGTTTTGAGAACATGGATTTACTTGGCTGTTATGTGCAATTGCTTGCCTTCTGTGGTTCTCTAGTACCGGCATTTTTCATATACACAAAAAATGAGGCAACTGGGTTTGTGAAATGGTGTCTTGTTTAGCTGTATGAGAGCTGCTTTGTCGTGAGAATGATTGTAATAATTCTTTCACAGAACTTAGTGATATCTTTTAGGCAATGCTACTATTTAAGGCTTTGCTTGTGTCCTAGCCAAACAGATGTGTTTATTTACGTGTCTGATCTAAACAGAGAGACAGTGGGGACTCTGCCCACAGCCTTGTACTTCCTCTAATACAGATAGAAGCGGAGGAGAGATGCAAGTAGTTGGGGCTCATGGAAATGAGAGCGGGAATGAAGAAAAGCCTGTAGGTGTGGGTCAAACGGAGGCAGCTGTGCTTTCCCTCTCAGCACTGTAACAGCTGTGTGCGGTCTGAAAAGAAGCAGAGGGACAGCTAGCTGCTGGCACTGGTTTGGGGTGGGTGGTCTCCTCTCTTTGTGTGCCTGAGAGGGAATAGACATATAATCGTCGTCTCTGTGCAGCGATGCTACTGCCAGGGCACTTTTGAATCCATGTCAGGCACCTGGACATATTCTGTTGCAAACTGTAACTGCACACGGACTGAGGGACGTGAAGAGGCTGCTTTTCTCCAAACGTGGATTAAATGCTATCAACAGTGGGAAAAGCTTTGCAAGTAGAGGACCTGCAAATCTAGAGTAGGCAGAATAAAGAAGTCAGGTTGCATAATGAAGTGGTCTCTTAGGGAATAAACTGAGGGTGGTGGGACAGAGATCAGGGGAAGGTCCTTGTCCTGGGTAGCAGCAGGCTGGGGACTAGGGGCTTGAGCCATGTGTGCCAGTGGAGAAATGAAGAGAGTGGTACTCTCATTTGAGGGATTGAGATTTTCATCTTCTGTCACTTCTTAATTCTTTTCTTCATACTTAATAACATTATACAATAATGGAAACCTTAACAGAAAGCAAAATCGAACAATTTTAGTACCAACAATGGCTTTGGAATTTTGTCCCATTTCTACTCAGTGAAGGAAATGGAGTTATCATTTGTAATTATTCCTTGAAAAGCATATTCAGTTATTGTTCTTTTAGTCATAGCTTAGAAAAACAGGTACAGAACTGCATGTATACACACACACACACACACACACACACACACACACACACACACACACA
>NW_021703771.1:48133262-48151603 GCF_005190385.1 Monodon monoceros
CACACACACACACACACACACACACACACACACACACACACACACACTACCACCACCACCCCACAGAAAGATATACCCTGTAACTTTGTAGGTGAAACTTATCATTTGACTCTGACTAGTTTTGGGCTCTTTATCAAATTTTGTTCCCTAAAACTTTTTCTCATAAGAAATAAGGAAATAGCTTTACTAAAGAGAATTAACAGCACTCACTTTACTGTGATATTGCTCCTGTATGGGTTGAAAATGGCACCAGAAGTCATCTCTGAACTGTAGGATTAGAGTCAGCTGAGGTTTCTTGATTTTTGTTTGTAATTGCTTTGTTTGCTTGCTAACTTAGGGCTGGGGATTCTCTAGTTTCATTCTAAATATTTAGTACTCACTGTGGGCAGTAAGGAAGGGGGGAGTCCTCTGTGCCTCATCTGTCACGTTTGTGATGACACAGGGTCAAAAGCTCAAAGGTAAATATAATCTTTGCTTATCATAACTTTCCAAATGTGAACATACCTTGACAGGCCAAATACATGGTTGCACGTGGATTTGAATTGATCTAAGTATATGCTGTGGATATCTAAGGTTCCCTGAAAATTGTGTATACATTTTCAGTGTGTATGGGTATGCGCGTGTGTGTTTAATTGTGGCAATGTTGAAAACTGGAATGGAGACTTGTTTTATTTATAAGAGGATCCCAAATACAGATTTGGGGAGCATGGTGTGAAACTGTGTATTCATAAAACTCTATTTCCATCAGTAAAGAAAAATATTACTCTTATTTTGACTTTTCCTTACTTGGTCTTTAGAAAAGAAAGGAGCAAGAGAAGGACTAGCAGGAGGCAACAGGGTTAGGCTATGTTAGTCTTTATATTTTTCTGATGGTAAGGCCACCAGTGCCTACCATTACAGTTCTGCCAAGTGCTTGCTGGCAGCAATATGAATCTGTTTGGATGTTTAGTGGAAATAGTGTTCTTCTTCGGAGGAACTGTAGTTAAAATATGCACTGCCGGCCTTCCCTGGTTGGCGCAGTGGTTGAGAATCCGCCTGCTGATGCAGGGGACACGGGTTCGTGCCCTGGTCCGGGAAGATCCCACGTGCCACGGAGTGGCTAGGCCCGTGAGCCATGGCCGCTGAGCCTGCGCGTCCGGAGCCTGTGCTCCGCAACGGGAGAGGCCGTGGCAGTGAGAGGCCCGCATACCGCAAAAAAAAAAAAAAATGCACTGCCTTCGGTTGCACTGTGTTTGTTTTTGTGTAAAGGTTCTTGCAAATATAGTAGGTGCTTTCTTGGTAAGCAAAGCATTCTAACACGTGAACTGCCTGATCTTTGGCTAGCTGTCCTGTTTACTAGCTGTGCAGGTGGTTAGTGTGCCAGGAGCTGCAAATAAATCAAAGCTGTGACTGATCTCCAGTGATGGGAGCACCACGCTCTGCCTAAGTGTTCATTTTTACAGCACAACTCTTATCCCTTAGTTTTATATCTACTGATTTTTAGGCATAAGGGTAAGTCACCAGTCAATGCTCCAAACTGAAAATGGGAAGGGATGAAACAGCAGAGGAAAGAAAGGAATTTTCCTGTTTTGAGAACCTCCTGCATACTACCCTGTGGTCCTTTCAAATGTTTGCTTTTGTACAGAGAGTAAAGTAGTCTTTCTCTCCTGAAATATAAAAACATGTTCAAGTAGAAGAATAAACAGCGGGTTGCACTAGGGTCTATTTTTATTTCTAAATTAAAACTAAATTGGTTTTATGACATATAAGAGCGCTTTTCATTTTATATTTTAAATCAAGTATTTTGACTGATCTAAGTACAAACCAGATAGCTTGTCAAGAGAGTAATGAGCTGATAAACATGGTTTAAACAAAATAGACTCCTGGGAGTAGTCAGATATGAAGATAACATTGCCTCCGTATTTCTTACCTCACCTTAGATGATGTATTCAGTGGGTGTTCAGTAGAAGGGTTTAGAGTGTAGAATTTCCTGGGCTGTCTATGAACTTGTTGATGTGATGTACTGGAAATGATAATTTAGCTCTTCACCTCAGTTCTGAACTTTTTCTATTTAGCTCAGCAAGCTGGTTCCATTTCGTTTTCTTCCTCTACTCAGCTGAGAAAATAGATTTAGAAATTGACTAGGTGCTCTGGGCTATTTCAAAGACCAAGAAAGACAATTTTTGTTTTCATTTCTCATAAGTGATACATAAAGTCTGGAAAGTAAGAGAATGATAACTGTATATGGTCAGAACTAATTAAAATATTATATTCAGGACTGAGATTGAAAGGCAGCTAAGGAGAAAAATCCTACAGATGCTCAAAATCTGTGAGGCTTCAGAATTAGCTGAATCCCCAGTGAATCTTCATTATTGACTAGAGGAAATTGTAGAGTATTTTCCTTCTTTGCAAGGCTTGACAATTTATTGAATTGCTACCAAAAGCTTGCAGAAGGTAAGGGGAACTTCCCAGAGGCAATTATGCTGCATTTTGCCACTGAAATTTTCTAAGTTTCTCCCTTGTGTGACAGGGTTTTAAATGAAACTAAGGAAAACAAAAATGTTAAAATAGACCAGCATGGTCTTGCCTAGAATTAGTGTGTATTCACAGAGTTTGAGAATGGTGGTTCAATATAGATGTCTCAGAATATGGCTTATCTGCCAAATGACAGATGGTCCAAAGCCAGAAGAGAAAGGCTTAAGAAGATGTAGTCAAGGGTAAGGCTGATTCTGGGAAGAGCTGAGCAGCTGTTTGGTGGTTGTGTTAACACTGATCATTAGTACAGCCTCTTTTTCATTCTGTCACATTAATTTGTTATTGTTTTCACTTTTGTGATGACTCAACTAGGCTCTTTATTAGATGGAGTGATATCTGCATAAAGGTTCACAAAATATTCTGAAATAATTAGACCGAACTAAATATTTTTTAGATAGGACACTAATGCTCTGTATCACACATTAGTGAAAAAAAATTGAAAATTGATTTTTAGTCCTTCGTAATGCTGTTGAGACATGTCAATGTGTTTTGCTATTGGAATTCAATTAAAAGGGGCTCCAGAGAGGTAAGCAAGCCAAAGAAACTTCATCATGTGTATGTAGCGCATGCATTGTCGATTATGACATTTTAAATCACTAAGTACTTATCTACATATTTGTTTGCTTGTTTTAAGTCAATTTTATTGACTTAATAAAATGCACCCCTTTTAAGTGTACATTAATGGAATTTTGACACATTTAAACCCCTGCGTAAACACCATCACAGTCAGGATATAGAACATATCTATCACCTTCCAAAAGTCTCTTATGTTCCTTCCCACTCAATCCATTCCACCTTGGACCATGTAACCACTGATCTGTTTCCTATATATTAGATTTGCCATTTTTAGGATCTCATATTAAATGGACTCAAACAGTACGTACGCTTTTGTTTGTAGCTCCCTTGGCTTAGCTAAGTGCTTTTCACATGCATTTAACTTATCTGTTTCAATAGTTCACTCCTTTCTCTTGATGACTAGTATTTCATTGCATGCATATGCCACAAATTACCTATTGTAGGATACTGAGTTGCTTTGGCAAGTTCTGAATAAAGCTATTTGAACATTTGTTTACAGATCTTTGTGTCAGCATGTGTTTTCATTTCTCTTGGGTTAACACCTAGATATGGAACATAACTGCATATTTAGCTTTATTAGAAAGTGCCAAACTATTTCCCAAAGAAACTGTACCATTTCTTATAGCAATATATGAGATTTCCAGTTGTTCTTTACCCTCTCCAAGACTTGGCATTGTCAGTTTCTTTTAAAAATTCACCACTGTAATGGGCATGTAGTGTTATCTTATTGTGGTACCATTCTTCTTGGAGGCCGTAGCTCATTCCCAGGCTGAATTATGTTACTCTGACTGTGTTGTCCATTCAATGGGGACCATAAATGGACAGGTAATGATGTTTCAAGAGTAGGATTAGTACTATGGGAAGGACCTCATAAATGGAGCACTTTCAGTTGAGGAGTATATTTTATACTTCAAATACATCCTTTACAATGTGAAACTTTATAATTATACTTGTGTACACTCCATACAATGCACTCCATGTACTAAAATCAGAACAGGTATTCTTAATGGTTTTGAATGGCTGTGAATCAAGGCCAGTGGGTAAAGTGAGCAGAGGCCCTTAGGGGGCAGCAGAGGACCACATACCAAGAGACTCATGGGTTGGGGAATAGGGTATGTGTCTGTCTAAGTAAAGGGGCCTCTGTCTGTCACTAGCTACTAGGTTAAACTGTTTGCCCTTCTATTCTTCAATAGTAAATAAGGATAAAAGCTAAAGGAGTTGGGGTGTAAACACTCACAAACTCAAAAGCATGCAGGGGTAGGACAGGAAACATACTGCTGAGAATGTGGCCAGTGTTAAGACAAAGGGTGTTTAGAGGTTTGTGGTCAAATCGAGCGTCCAGTGCTTCACCAGGAGGCATGAAAACTCACCAAATAAACGAAGTGAGTTTTGCTAGCTAATCATCTTGCAGCACCTTTGCACACGTGCTGCAAATCTGTGACCCTAGGATGTCACCTGAAGAGGATTAAGAATGCTGGACCACACCGAGACACGTAGGGAACGCCACTGAAGATGGGAAAGGAGGCAGGAAGTATCAGCAAGGGAGAGCTAGAACTAGGGCTAGAACAAAGATGGAAGTGAGGACTGAGCTGAGGTGTCTTATAACGGAGGGTGTGAGGATTGTGGTTGATGGTGACATGAGCGAATTCATACTTACTGGGTACCTACTATGTGTATAAAGAAATGTATACACACTTTCTGTTAATTTTCATAATAACACTTGAAAGTAAGAGTTACTATCCTCATTTATACATGGACAAAGTTTAAGTGAGGGAGGCTATGCAAGTTTATAGAGAACTCAGGCCTATGTAACTCTAACTTCAAATCTCTAAAGGAGATGAGAGAATTGGTAAACTGAGACTTGAGAATCAAAACAGATTGAAAATGAGGGTTGCTATCAGGGTTGCAGGCCAATGTCTCTTAAGACTTAATATGCCTCTGAATCCCCTGGGTATCATGTTAAAACACAAATTCCGATGCAGAGCACCTGGGTTGAAGCCTGAGACTCTGCATTTCTAACAAGCTCCCAGGTAATGTCCATGTTGCTGCTCTGCAGACTATGTGCTGAGAAGTTTGCAGCCATGCTCACTTGAACCTTATATTGCAACAATAAGTTTTATTCTGCTCTCTCTAACTTGAAAAGCCAGCATGTATTGGGGAATATCACTTCTATGGGGGTGGGGGAGGCTTAATTGCACACAGGCTTGTTTCTAAACTGTGAGATCTGCTTGTTTTCTGTCATAGGACTTGGATTTTAATCCGTACTCCACTAATGCCTATGTGAGTGACCTCGCACAGTCCCCTTGAAGAATTAGTTTCCTCATCTACAAAATGGGAATAATAATAATCTACTACTACATAAATCATAATGCCCTTTTTCATTGTTAATATTTCACACTGTAAAATAACGTGACAGATGAGGACCTTGACACAATGTCTGGCACATGGAAGATGATCATTAAATGTTTGCTGAAGACTGAATGAATATGTATATGTTGTATATGTTGATGAAAACTGACATAGCACCTAATATAAATATTAAATTAACACTTAAGGGCTTCCCTGGTGGCACAGTGGTTGAGAGTCTGCCGATGCAGGGGACACGGGTTCCTGCCCCGGTCTGGGAAGATCCCACATGCCGCGGAGCGGCTGGGCCCGTGAGCCATGGCCGCTGAGCCTGCGCATCCGGAGCCTGTGCTCCGCAACGGGAGAGGCCACAACATTGAGAGGCCCGCGTACCGCAAAAAAAAAAAAAAAAAAAAGAAAGTTATAGGCATTAACTCTCAGTTTCTAAACTTTCTTTACATGGACCACACAGGTCCACAGCTCCCACTTTAAGTAGTTCTGGTCTAACCTAATGTCTGGAGCTCTCCCATTTACTCAGGACTCCTGACTGCCATGTTCCCATAATTTGCTATTGAAATAAATCAATATGTAATGTGACTTGCAAAGAATTCACAATGACAACTCATTAATCCATATTCAAATAGGTAAAAACTAGAGAAGCCATGTCTTTGGCTGGAAATGTCTTCACTTTTTTCATCTCTTGTACCATTTAACTGAGACATTTTAGAGACTATGTCTTAATATTTATGGTCGAAGCTATCTCCATCTGAGGAGTAAAGGGTTGGAGATTGATGGGTCCCTGTGGCTGATATCTTTAAAGTCTGACTTCTTAACCTCCCACAAATCTCCAAATGCGGGTGGTTAACTTCATCACATACATATTAGGATATTTTTGTAATTTGCGTTTGAATGAATTCTTCTGAATGAACCTGGTTGGAGGGGTATGAAATGCTGTTTATGGAAAAAGAAAATTAATGTTGCGGTGGCTATGTCTGCCAGACTTTCACGTCTCCCCATCCATGTAATCACGTATATGAAACTTCCTTTAGTGGGCGACAGCTCACAGTTGAGGGAATTTGTCTATAATAAACCACTTGGCTTATGTTGCATCAGATTAGATCAGATCAATTTCCTTCATTCTTAATTCCTTCCACATCATATCAGAATGCTTCTTAAATGAGATGCCTGTAAACAGATCTGGGTCCTTAAGGGAGATGAAAAGATATGAATATAAATGTCAAACTGCTTTTTGGGAAAGGAGACTTTTCCTTTTGTGAATGATCAGTTGAAGAGTGGTAGAATGAAGAGCTAGGTTTAAGGGGATATTTGAGGCGGAAAATAAAGATCCAAGATATAATACTTGTATTTTTTGCTAAGTAAATATATATATATATATATAGTCAAAAACTAAGTCCTTAACTTTTAAGGAAAGGGTGTTGCTGCTTCATAGAAAGTATGGAAAAATCATGTTTTACTTCCAAAAGAAATAAGCCTACGTGAAGCATTACAATGTTGGAAGGCCTCCTGTGGGTAAACCACTTTATAACACTGATTTCCTGCAAGCATATATCAGCTCACATTAATGCTCATATAGTTAGGTGTGCCATCTGTTGTAGCTTTAGATGCCAGATAACATTTCTATGGGTTTTCTTAAATCATACTAACTCAAAGAGTGTCTATGATACTTGACTAAACTTGCTGACCAAACAAGCTAAGAAGAGATTGAGTTTGCCTCCTAGCAAACATAAGATTTTTTTCCTTTTCAAACATTACTTGAGATCTTGCTGTCCTTGAAATCTCTATAGGATTTATTGCCTTACTTCTCATTTGGAATTTTCATTATATTTCCATTCATCCTAATGATCTTTCTTGTATATTTGTGTTCTTTCTCCATATGATTATCAGACAATAAAAACTAAGTGATGACTCTGGGGGTTGAACTGCTGGACCTATTTTTCTCTAGTCAGAGAAATAAATGTTATAATCTAGGTAATAAAGTCTGAGAGAGACCAGTTTATTTCAACTAATTTCCACCAAGGTAACATTGTATGATGAAACTTTATATTGTGGTTGGATGCATAGAGTACCAAGTGACTGTTTAGTAATGATAACTTAAAATTATCAGATGTTGCCGTGTATTTGATATGTATGGTAAAAGGAGAAAGACAATGAAAGACTTGTAGCTCAGTAACCCATGAAATCCTTAGACTAGCGGACTTGTTAAGACATGTTAAATATTAAATATCTTCTAAATAATTTTTTCAGATAACTCAATGATCAACTCAGCAAGAGCAGCAAACATCAAAATTCTACGGCTTTGTATATGTACAATTGAATCACTTTGCTGTACACTTGAAACTAACACAACACTGTTAATCAACTGTACTCCAATATAAAATAAAAATTAAAAAAAAATTATATGGCTTAGGACATATCTCATATCCTGGGAGCACTGTGTACAAGCTTTCAGTCACCAGAAAATCAGCAAGAAGGGGAATGAAGACTTGTGGTATGTTTGAATCAACTGATGTCTTATTTTAAGCACAGTTTTGTTTTTCCTTTTTTAAAAAAACCAGGTGAATGTATTAATGCTGATATTCATGCACAGAAATGGGTCAGCTGATATTTTTGGAACTCTGTTTTGTTCTGCTTTGTTTCTAAGGTCATTGAGGAGACACTGGACAGGTAGTGCACTAGACTCTAAATATCTCTAAGGGCAGTTTTTTATTTGTTCCATGTGGAAATGCATGAGAAGACCCTGAGCCTGATAGAGTGCTTAGTATATGATAGAAGTTGAGTTAATATTTGGTAATGATGATGGATTTTAGGCCAAGTATATTTTGAGAGCTGGAGTCTTTTTGTGAACAAGAGTAATAAAAACAATGAACCTTTATTAAGCACTTATTTCAGGCAAGATGCTAAGCATTCCACATAGATTTTTAAAAATTCATTGTTAGACCAACCTTAAGAGACAGATATTATTATCCCTCTTCCAGGGATTAAAGCAAAAATAAAAAAACAAAGAAGCTGAGAGTTAGAGGTATTGAACGATATTGCAGCTCTAAATTGGAATGCTTGAGCCCTGATTTGAACCGAGGCATTCTTAACTCCAGAGCTCACTCTTAACCAACAAGTGCGCTATTCTGCCTTGCCACATGATGTTCCAAAGTTGTGGTAATAGCCATCAAATAGGTAATTTAAGGAAAGACCTGACTTCAGGAAAGACAATACACATTGGTGGGACATTTTGCCATGACAGCTGGATGTCTTCATTTTACAGAAGATGGCTTGTTAGATATCAGTTTAATTAGCCAACTTCCTCTTGGGTCTCCATGTAGTTGCTAACTCCCTTGACCATGGAAATGACCCTGAAAATTGTGTCTGTGTCTGGTAGCTGGCAATGTGCCCTAGCAAAATATCTGTGTAGTAGGTAAGTTGCTTTCTAAATGTTTCATGCCATTTTCAAAAGCCATTTTCTGACCACAGAAATGAATGGAGTATAAGAAGTGACAAGTGGTATGAGAGGGCACATGATTCCACTTAGCCATAACCTAAGTGACATGCGCAGTATTAAAATGTATAAATTTATATGCTTAGACTCATTCTCTTTCACAGGCTTTCTCTCCTCTTTATAAAACCGAGTGTGACTAGTTCTTAGCAGCCGATTAGAGAGCATGGAGATTCTATTCTAAAAATGGTTTCTCATGGTGCTTATTTCAAGGTGCAGCAGAAGCTCACCCTGTTCTCTGCCTGGAGCAGGGAGTAGATTTTCCATTTGTGTGACTTACCTATCCTGCTATTCTCTCATGTACTCTTCTTCAGCAGAGGGATTATAGGACTTCCAGAAGCTAAGGACCATGTTTGTCAGACAGGGTGTATATATCTTACATCATTTCTTATAGGTAAAACTATTTCTTGTAGGCTAAAATATTTAGAGCTGCTATGTAAATGAATATAGAATAATGTCATCTTCCTCACAGAAAAGTTTGGGAAAGTAAATATCAGAATTCTTTATTTTTAATTTGTTTCTAGCCATTGTCAAGCAGGGATTTAGCTCTTTATTTTAGAATACCTCAATAGGTATCCCAAACTTATATGACATTTCTGATTTTACAATCTAGGAATACTCTAGCAGATTTGACATTCACGGAGATTCTTCTCTTCTTTTGATTTTTTTCACCCGATTTATGTATTTTGCTATATTTTTACTCTGCACTATTGCATCTCCCTAAATTGCATGCATCTTGCCTTTACTCTCTTATTTTTACTATTGTAGTTTACGAATTAGTTGTATGATGTGTTGACAGTTTAATTATGATTATTGTGCCTTAAAGTTTGGGTTAAACCCAAAAGGTCAGAATATTCACTATTATTATTATCATCATCATTCTGAGCTTCTTGTTATCTTGTTTGCTGTGTCAAATTGTGCATAGATGCAGAACTAGAGTAGGATCAAAATCAGCCATGTCTTGCATAACAATTTCAGCTTTTGTGCTGTTTTAAATTAACTATTTTTTATGCCATAATAACATCTAATGTTTTCTTTAGGAAACAAAAAAAGCATATTTCTCTCTTTGACAGTAGCAGCCTTCCAAACCTCTTTTTTGATCAAGTTGGTAGCATAGGTGTCAATGTAAATTGTTTTTTACCTCAAAACTCTAGTGCTTTGTGTATTAGAGGTAACCTCCATGCCGTATAAGCTATTTACTTCAGTGACTTCTTCTGACAAGCATCTACCTCTTTACCACTTAGTGCCCACTGGTGAATTTTACTTGGTTTTGGATGAAGAGCTGGGAAAACCAATTATCTCAGTCTTGCACATTTCCCTGATCAGGGATCAGTCATGTGCTTTAATCTTAGTGTCATGTAATGCCCAAACTGTTTCTTGCTTTGCAGTGAGTTGCTGCAACTGTCCATCTTACTTTGATTACTCTTGAAAACATATCCACATCTGTCTGTGCCTAATTCATGGGCATAAACTGCGTGTTGGTGACAGCGTAGTATGACGAAGGGAACGTTAAAACTTTAGTGTCAGAAAGTCTGACTTCAATGGTGGCTCTGCCAGTTATTAGACATTTGATGTTGGGCATGTTGCTGATCCTCTCTGTGCTTCAGCAGCTTCAATGATAAAGTGCAGTTTATTAAAACAATAATTTTAAGGATGTTTATATCATATATGTTGTATGTTATATATAATATTATACAGTTATAAAAAATTATATATAAATATAATTTTAATTACATGTTATGAATTAGATATTACATATTACACAATACATATTAAGTGTTGTGCATATTTTGTGTGTGATATATTATTTTGTTTCTCCTTTTAGTTTCATTTCAAAGTTGATATGATTTATCCCACATGAGTCAGTGTATTCACACCTTTGTCTTTTTTAGTCTTGGAAATCATTCTTTTTTTTGCTATCAAAACATAGGCAAGGACCTTAACCCTCCCTTGTTTGAATTGTCACTGACCCTGAGTTACCAGTTGGCCTTAGAGAACTTATCCATGCTATGTGTACCAACCCTCAGGAGCAGTAGGTTCCCCAGACCTAGGAGATTTTCACTTCAAATTTAAAATATCCCAAGGACAGTCTCTGAACACTGGATTAATATCTTGTGTTCTAGGTCTAAATGTCATACTGGTGGAATGACTAAAATATCTCGGCAGCCCCAGGAAGATAAAATTAATTATGTCTGGTCCATCAGCAAGGGCTCCAAATTATAGCTAGCTTTACTAGGTAGGTAGGTTTATGTCAGTCACAGCCGGAGTAAAAGTAAATTCTAAGAAGAGAGAATAGTATAAGCAAATATACAGAGACCAGGATTTTCTATGGAGTTTTTGGTGTAGGAAATGGTGAAAAGTCCATTGCAATAAGTGCACAGCGTTCCTTCTGTGTTGAGGGAAAACATAATTATCTGGGAGCTATCTGCTTGCTTTGATTTTGAAAGTTTAATATTGTGATGATATTTTGTTTTGTTTATTAACTGTGCTAACCAACAAAGATGAGTTTTTGATATATAAACACAAATATTAGCAAAATTATGATGGGGTATTAAAATGGGAGAACTAGTCACTATTCATTTGAACATAAAATTTCTTAAAAATACATTTATAAAAAGACTGGTAGTAGAGTTTACTGGTAGTGGGGAAATTTTAGACATGTCAACGGCCTCATAAAATATTTATATTTAGTCCCTCTGTGCTTTCTGCCATACTTAAGATGAATATTTTTGACTTAGATGTAATGTGATGATTTCTATTCCTATTCCCCTCCTCCACAACAAACACACTTTCTTTGGTCCTTGGAACAGAACCTGTACTCATTTGTACTCAACAATTGGAATTCTGAATTTTATAGTTTGAGAAGTCTGAGATGAAGTGAGTGGTTTTTAAATCTTACTGGTATCATGTAAAGGGAAATCTTTTTTATCCAGTCCATGATTAGAAAAAAATTCGAGGTACCAATGTAAATTGTTTGCAGGGAAGCAAGGAGAATTGATTGAGGAACAGAGACTTGAGTTAAGAGGACAAGTTAGATGTTCACTGAAGTAATTCAAGTAAAGGATGTTGAAGGACTGACCTAGGGCAATGAGAATTAAAGAAGCATTTTAGATTTAGAATGTGTAAGACTTGAGAACAGATTGTTAGGGGTTGAGGAGTTGGAGGTGATGAGGAAAACTCTGAAGTGCTTAGCTTGGGTGACTGGTTAATGGTAATACTGGTAACTTGGGTAGGAAGAAATGACTGAGCTGAAACCATCTGTTGGAAAATGAAGTGGGTTAGAGTGAATTAAGGGGTTGAGGAAAGTGGCAAAGGTTTGGAATAGTAAAAGAAATGGTAGCAAAAAGGATGAATAAGGATCATATTTAGCCTCCGTGAGGTCACAGCTAAGGTTGGAAAACAGGAATTGATATTGACATTCAAGTTTTCAATGGCTCCTCACTGGTTGCAACAGCAGCCTTCAATATTTTCCTAACCTGAAATATAAGAGGGGCAATATCCACATCTTAAGTATTATCTTATTAAGCTTTGGCATAGACAAAACTGGCTTTAGAATTGTAACATTGCCTATTAGTTAGCTGTAAACCCACCCCTTTCTCCTAAGTATCTAAGTGAATGAGTGGGGTATTATAAAGGGATAACCTTATACGAGCTCTATTTTATTTTTGTGAAAAATGTATTTCAGTTTTGATAGTTTAAACTATTATTTGAATAAATTACCTATAACATATTTCTTAACTAGTCTGAACACTGAAATTTAGAACTTGTCTAAACAAAAAAGTTTTTGAACTTGTTGGCCCAGCAGATGGGCCACAGGTCTCAACAGTCAGACACTGTCTCAGATTTTATCTTCCAAAGGTGGTTGCAAGAGGTATCTGTTACTCCATATGGATTTCTAGAACCTTTCCACTATAACTAGAGTCTAATTCTAAGACTGGAATCTTGAATCTAAGTGTATTTGCGATTTGCTTGCAGCCGAAGGAATGCAGTTGAAATGACAATGCATGACTTCTGAGGCTACATCAAAAAAACACAGTGCAAATGGCAAGATTTCATTCTTTTTTAGTGCTGGATAATACCCATTGTATGTATATTTACCACTTTATGATGTAGCTAAGGGTGTTTCCAGGCATAGTCCTGAAAGTGCCACCTACCTTCTTCTAGCTACCAATAATAAAATGAGAGAGGTGAGAGATGGATTGAAGAAAAAATTATTCAGTTTTAAAGTGGAATTCAGAAGAAATGTAGATTCCAGAGGGTGTTTTTCAGACAACCAAGTGTTTTCAAGGTAAGAAAGGACCTCGACACAAAGGTCAAATCCAGGGTGGAATTATACAAACTTTTGTTAAGACCTTAGAATTGATTTAAGATAGAGCTACATTAGAAACCTTCAGACAGACACAATGACCTCTAAGTAGCTTAAGGGCATGCTGCATAGATCCTTCTAATTAAACAGTAGGGCTTCTAAGATTCTTCAGGATACTGTCCAAGGGGACAGTAGAAAATGTATTGTCTTGAAGAGATTATTGATACAACTTGGATGCTAGTAGCTCTCTTTTCAGACTTCATCTCTTTTTCCCCCAACACTGCCTCTACATTACTCTGAAAGTGTACTTGCTTTGACAACAAGGTGCCTTGGGAGTCAACCTGTCTACATAGATTGAATCAATTATTCTCCAAGAAGACGTGGCTCCTTTTAGTGGAGAGTAGCCATAGGATTGAATCTGGATGCGACTAATTGAATACTGGATGCATTTCTTTACAGGAGCATGTGAGATAGGACAGGATGACACAGAAGCAACTAGATTCATTTTTGTCTGGCCCAAATATAACCTTTTTTAAAAAAAATAAATGTTAAGTTTGAACTGATATTTTGAATTCAACTCTTTCTTTTATTTATTTATTTTAACAGAGTTGATAACAGTTTTAACAGAATTGCCTTTATTGAGAATTTATTACTTGACTGTTAAATGTTTTTTTTAATATCATTATTGGAGTATAATTGGTTTACATTGTTGTGTTAGTTTCTGCTGTATAACAAAGTGAGTCAGCTACAAGTACACGTATATCCCCATATCCCCTCCCGCTCACGTCTCCCTCCTACCCATACTGCTGAGATGACCTTTCTTTTTTCCAAAGCTACATTACATTATCATATTAAGAAGGTGTCCAATTACAGTGTTATCCCTAAATTTAGAAGTCCACTCCCACCTTCCTGGCATTTTCATCTTTTACTCAAGCGTCTTGGAGTTGGCTTCAAAGAGGACATCCTTGTCAGGATGACCTGAGCACCAAATGAGCGATGAGACAAAGATATCTCCATTTCCAGCTAAAGGAACATTGGAAGTCATAGAAACTTAGTGTCACAACATAGTATTAAGGAACAGCAATAGAGACAAATAAAGACTTTAAGGTTTTGACTAAAACGCTCTTTAAAAAAAAAGACTTTATTTTTTTATAGCAGTTTTAGGTCCACAGCAAAATTGAGAGGAAGGTGCACAGATTTCTCATTTAACCCCCTAAACCTTCACACGCATAGCCTCCCTCTGTTATCAACATCACCCATCAGAGTGGTACCTTTGTTAAAATTGATGAACCTACACTGACATGTTTTTTTCCTTTCTTAGGATGTAAGTTATACTTCTCTTTTTACTTCTTAAAGTGGTTGCCCTAGAGTTTTCAATATACAGTTACAACTAATCCAAATTTATTTTTAAATAACAGTATAGAACTTCATTGGTAGTATAAGTACTTATAATAACAGAATCTTAATTCCTGCCTCCCATCCCTTATATTATTTTTACCATTTATTTCACTTATATATAAGCATACATAAACGTATGAATTTATGCTAATTACGTATGTTTATATATATCAAAAACATTGTTTCTATTATTATTTTGAACAAATTAGTGTCTGTTGGATCAATTAAGAATAAGAAAATTAAAAATAAAAGTCTGTATTTTACTGTCGGTATTCCTCATTCCTTCCTCAGTGCTCTTTTCTTTATGTAGATCCAAGTTTCTGATGTATGTTATTTTTCTTTTTTTCTAAAGAACTTCTTTTAACATTTCTTACAAGGAAAGTCTACTGGCAACAAGTCCTCTCAATTTTGTTAGTCTGAGAAAGTCTTTCTCTTTCTCTTTTGAAGAATAATTTTGCAGGGTGCAGAATTCTAGCTTGCTGCTTTTTCCCCCAACACTTTAAATATGCACTCTCTTCTTGCCTGCATGGTTGTTGAAGAGAAATTGGATGTTATTCTTATCTTTGTTCCTCTCTAGGTAAGGTATTTATTTCCTCTGGCTTCTTTCAGGATTTTTTCTTTATCTTTGATTTTCTGTAGGTTGAAATGATATGCCATGGTTTAGTTTTTCTGGTGTTTATTCTGCTTGGTATTTTATGAGCTTTCTGGATCTATGGTTTGGTGTTTGACATTAACTGGGGGGAAATTCTCAGTCACTGTTGTTTCAAATATTTTTATTCCTTTCTTTGTTCTCCTAGAATTCTCATAACATTTATGTTACACTTTTGTAGTTGTTCCAGAGTCCTTGGATATTCTGTCTCTCTTTTTTAGCCTTTGTTCTCTTTGCTTTTCAGTTATGGAGGGTTTCATTGATATATCCTTTAAGTCAGAGATTCTTTCCTCAGCTGTGTCCAGTCCAATAATAAGCCCATCAAAGGTATTCTTCATTTATGTTGCAATCTTTTTGATCTCTAGCATTTCTTTTTGGTCCTTTCTTATAATTTCCATCTCTCTGTTTACATCACCCATCTGTTCTTGCATGCTGTCTACTTCATCCATTAGAGCCATTAACATATTAATCATAGTTGTTTTAAATTCCTGGTCTGATAATTCCAACATCCCACGTCTGGTTCTGATGCTTGCTCTGTCTCTTCACATTGTGTTTTTGTTTTTTAGTATGCCTTGCAATTTTTCCTGATATCTAGGCATGATGTACCAGGTAAAAGGAACTGCTATAAATAGCATTTGGTAATGTGATGGTAAGGTATGGGGGAAGAGGAAGAGCTCTGTTGTCCTATCATTATATCTCAGTCTTTTAATGAGCCTATGCCTCTGGACTGTGAACTTCACAAACGTTTCTCAGTGTTTTTCTCCCCCATTAGCTGAGACATCATAAACAGAATAGGCTGGTGTTGGGTTTTCCCTTCTTCCATGTGTAAGGCTGGAGTGGACTGGAGTTAGATATTTCCCTTCTCCCAGGTCAGTTAAACTCTGATAATACCCCAGCAGGTTAGGCTCTAGTTAACTAGTTTCTCCTGAAGGCAGTCCTTGCTATGAAGATCATAGCAATCTGGTTTATTTCAAAACGGTTCCTTTTCCTTCCTTCTGCTAGAAGTACAAGGAGATTTTTCTTGATATTTATTGTGAGAACCTCCTTGAGTCCCTGAAGGTAAATCTCACAAAATTGTAACCCTCTACTTCCCAATGACTGGGCTCCCATGGAGTTTCTAACTCTCAGAGCTGTCCACACTGAACCTCCAGCAACTCATGAATTACAATTTAGGATTTCCACTCTGGCACTTGTCCCTGCAATAGTTTCCACTCATGTGTCTTTGTTTTAGTAATCGGTGACTCCTTGTATTCACCTGTCTCTCTCCAAACTTGAGGGTAGTGATTTTTTCCTGTGTCTTTTCCTTTCTTACGGATCCAAGAAGAGTTTGTTGGCTTTTCAGTCTGTTCAGCTTTTCACTTGTTAGGATGGAATGGCAGCTTCCATGCTCCTTATATGTGGAACCAGAAACTGGAAAATAGGAATTCTTTCTTTCTTTTCTTTCTTTCCTTCCTTCCTCTCTCTCTCTCTCTCTCTCCCCCTCCCTCCCTCCCTCCCTCCCTTTCTTTTTCTTTCTTTCTTAGAAGTTTTGAATATTTTAAAATCTCATTTTCTTTAATCTATTCTATATATATATATATATATTTTTTTTTTTTTTTTTTTTCGGTACACGGGCCTCTCACTGTTGTGGCAGCCGCGCAGGCTCAGCGGCCTTGGCTCACGGGCCCAGCCGTTCCACAGCATGTGGGATCTTCCCGGACCAGGGCACGAACACGTGTTCCCTGCATCGGCAGGCGGATTCCCAACCACTGCACCACCAGGGAAGCCCTAATCTATTCTATAATTTGATTTTCTTTCCTTATTGTAGTGACTTCTGGAGGATATCTATACTAGTCAAAAAACGCCTTTCTGACCTTTGTTTGCCTCTTTTGTCTATGGAGCAACAGGCAATTGTGTTCATAAGCAAGCTGCTTGAGTATGTTGTGGATTTGTAAGGACAAACTGAAAGATTAGCATTTAAAAGAAATATCTGTAAATTTTTAACCAATCTAGACAGTTGGTGAAGATTAATTTCCCTCAATGCTACCTAGAAAAACATAGACAGGGCTGTCTGCACTAAGACCTCTTAATGTATTTCAAATTTCTTTAGTAAATTAACCTTCATTTTTAAAGATAGCATTGGGCTTACATTCATTCAGTTAGAAATGTGTTACATGGGCAAACACTGACCAGATTTTCCATTGGCATCAATTATATTCAATCCAGGGTATATGTCTATTAATTAATATCTCCCTTAAATAGTACTGTAAGGATGTTACTAGAAAAATAAGTTCAGAGAGAGACCATCTTGAGGCAGATGCTTTCCTGCTTTACGGTCTTCAAAGCAAAAGAGAATTCTACCTTTAGGGCCCTCTATCCATTATAAATGTAGGGACAAAATTACTACTTTGCTTTAATTTGTGATTTTAAGTATTATGTGTTTTGAGAGTGTGAAAGGTGAAGTGGGGAAATGAAATATATCAAGCTATGAGTCCCCTTATTTCAGGGAGGATCACTACAGCTGCTACCACCCCTCCCTAGTCAGTTCCCAACAAGGGTCCTTCTGCCCGGTGTCATTTGAGCCAATAGAACGAGACCGACTTTGGTTTAAAAGCAAAGGAAAGCTTTAGTCTTCCATTAGACTGTGAAGCGGTACAAACGGGCCCTTTAGAGTGCATGATTTTCCCGCAGGGCTGTGGGCGGGGCTACTTTATACGGTTCTCATCAGCACGGGGGCGGCCGCGGCATTCTCACAAGGTTGGCGCAGCTGTGCTGCTCACGCCTCTCCCGGCGCAGCGTCTGCACACAGCCCGCCGCCATCTTGAATAGTGGTGTGCGCAGCGCTTCTGCGCACGGCTCGCCAAGGTGAGTCAGCGCGGCTTTTCCGCCCAAGGAGCTCGGGCCTGAAGGGCTAGTCCACTACTACTGCGAAAGTAGACTGGTCACAAAGGAAAAGAAAAAAAGGTAAGACTTTATTACCCAGATTCAGTTTTTGTTTCCTGGGACTTGTTAATGGATTTTGCCTGTGACGCAACTAGAGTGAAATCTTTGAAGATAGGAGAGTG
>NW_021703771.1:48151613-48181743 GCF_005190385.1 Monodon monoceros
ACCTCATCCTCCAGATCAGGTCCAGGTAGATGAAGTTCTGGTGCAATTCCTTATGCAAATTACGGAATTGCTAGAATCATTCCATTTCAAAAAAGAAAGAGAGAAAAAGGAATATAAAAGATTCACATTTCAGAAATGGTGTAAGGCTATAATGGTATAAGGGAGCAGGTTGGTATAAGAAGGAAGGATGAAGCCATTGCCATAAGGAGTTCAGGGTGTCAGGGAGATCGGTTTATAAAGGAACTGGAGTTAGAGGTTCATGGATAGCCTCCCTTTAGCCTTAAGGCTCATTTCTCCTGCTGCATTGAATGAGGAATGGATGTCGAAATCGAACTTGGTTAAGCAAGCTTCTCCTTTCCTCTAGCAGTAAAGCATCGCTGCACGGGGTGGCCCAGGAACTTTATTTCTAGGCCTTGTGCATAGGACCCTGCACAGCTCAAACAACTGTAGTGCTGAAAGGGCCCACTTCCTGTCATATCCGTCTGCATAGTTCATTTCACTCTGCCTATTAACATTTCTCCCTTGTTCAGAGCAATGATGCTGCATAACACTGAGTTATTATGTAAAAGCTGTATGCTGCTGTGCTGATAATTGGAAACTTCCAACTTTGTGTGGCCCAGTGGAACAAAGTAAGCCTGCTGGCTTTAGTGGTGTAATGCATTTGTTTTAGAAGAAAGGGATATTTAAATTGAGTTTGGGTGCTTGCTTACAGGTTTGACTGTTAAGGTTCTTACGTGATGCGTTAACTGTGTAGAGGCGAACTCCAACTTGGAAATTACAGGGCCAACTCTAGGAACTAAATAGTATAAGATAATGTAACACATAATTTTTAAAAATGAGCTTCTATGTAAAGCATTATACAGAGTCTATCAGAGAGATTTAAAAATGTGTAAGACAATTCCTGCTTTTAAAGAGATTATATTTGTTAATGGGAATAACAGATAAGCAGACGCCCATATTACAAGGCAGACTATAATAAGTATAAAGAGAGAGAGATAAGCAAAATGTCATAGAATCTCTCAGAAAAGCAATGAATCAGGAAAAGCTTCATGTAGGAGGGTGTTATTTAAAATGGATATTGAAAAGCAGTAATCTGAGAAGAAACTTACTATTCTAGTCTGATAATAATAGAAGACCTGGGTGTGGGACGTTGCAGAGTAGTCTTGGAGAATAAGAAATAGTTTACTTGTTCTAGAGTTGGGATATGACATGTATTATATATATATATATATGTTTCTGAACTCTACCTACAACTTACTAATATAGAATGTCTGAAGATGAAACAAAACAGTCTCTCTCACCTTCAACTCTTCTGGTTTGAAATCAACTTGAGTGTAGGTTACATATGAGAGAATATCAGGAGATAAGATTGGAATTTAGGTAGATGGGACACATATGGTATTGTCTCAGTAAACTTAATAATTTTTTCAATAAACTATTAATAAGTAACTGCTGAAATTTCCTGATCTGGATTGTAATATACTTGCACATTATGATAATCTTGCACATTAGGTGATTCAAAGGTAAATAAGATAGAATTCCTATACTCTAAAGACTCATAGTCTTGTAAGGGAAATAAAAACAGACAAAATGACAATTTAAGACAGTGTGATATATGGGAGTATCAGAGAGAAATTCCCACTGTATTTCAGATATGAATCAAACATTTTCTTATTTTCACTCATTTGAGCCTATCCAGCCCCTGGGTAATTGAATGATCACATAAAATACTTTGACAGCTGAGGAGCACTCTAAAAATATGTCCCAAAAGAAGAGAAACTGTAGGACTAGGACCAATTAAGCAAAAGTCTGGGTGAGATGCTTAAATTTTGTTTCAAGTAGCATCTCTCAATGAAAAATTCTAACAAAAAACCAGGAAAAGGTTATCTTTGCAGTGTAAATGGGATTGTATTGAATTGATGTCATTGATGATTTAATTGAATTTCTGATGAAGTATACAATCTGAGTCTCATGGATCCAGAGTAAATACTGGCTGACCTTGCTCAGGAAAAGGAAAAAGAGCAAAGTTTTTGGTCTGGTAACTGGGCATACTGAATTCAACAGACTGATTGCATAGTAGCAACCTAGAGAAATGAGGTTTCAGCTTCAATCTCTTTACATGTTTTTTTATCCTTGATTGGTTCCATGCTTAAAGACTGATTCCTGGGGATAGGCACCTATCTTTAATGTGGATTGCAACAGTAATAAGAGAACATGAAAGGATCAGCACATATCTTTCTGCACTCTGGGAAAAATAATTCCAAGTCCATGGGCCAGTTATTGCAATTTCCAGAGGACAGCCCAGCCCAATGACCAGTACTCTCAGTATAAAAACTACATCTTCATCTCATATTGGAACTCAAGACACAGATTATGAGTATGAATTTTTATTGTGCTCATTAATTTTGAAAATACTTCCCTATATGTTGTCCTGCAGTTACCATGGACTAAGGGGCTGGGCAGACTTAAATGAATGAAGGCAAGAACAAATTTATTCATACCTGAAGTAAAGTAGGAATTTCTCTCTGATATTTCATATATCACACTACTTTTATTATGATTATTTATGTGTTTATTTCTCTCAGCAGCCTGAGTGCAGAGATTCTATCCTATTTATTTTTACATCCCCAGAAATATCTAGCATGGTATTTTTCAGAATGGTGATTTTTAATAAATGTTTGTCGGCATAATTAGAATTAAATATACAAATTATTTAGTCATTGGTGAAATTTGGCAAAGATGCCCAGAGAATGGTTCTCCATATAGAAGTTAATATGATCAGTATGTTCTAAGAAATTTTAATGTGTTGTATCATTTAATAATGGTTTTATTAGATAGACATTATCATTATTCCCATTATACCAGTATAGAAACTAAGGTCCAAAGAAAGTAAGCAGCTTTCCTAAGGATACACAGGTAGGAAATAACATAGCCATAATGTATAATTAGCATATTACCAGGGTCTGAGCTCTTAACCACTTTGCTGTTGCTCATGTTAATTCTGTCAGCGTAATTCTTGTAACTGTAATTTACAAATTTTTGTACCCCCTATATTTGTGAGGTGGTTTCTACAGCACAGGGGCTCTGTGTGTTATTTAACTGCCATCACAAAACAACTGTGGAAGGCCAGCAGGGCAAGTGTTATCTTTATATTACAGGTGAAGAAACTAATGCTCTAAGAGGCTGTGATTTCCCCCAGAGCCACAGAGCTCATTAACTGGAAGAGCTTGCACTAGATCATGCTCTTATGATTCCAGTTGAGCTTGGTTTCCTCATTTGTGTTACGGAGTTCCTACACTACAGTGTTTTGTGAGTCAAGTACCTTACTACAAAATATGCATCCAATAAATGTTTTCTTCTCAACCATTATTATTATGCTAACTTTATATCACATGATGACTAATATTGATAACACCTCTCAAAACAAAAGCGGATTTCTCTTTCAAGATTGGGTTTAGAATTCTGTATTACTTCCACGTGGGTAAAGCTTTATTTTCTTGATCATTCATCTATTTTTTTCTTTCCCTATGATCAAGCTTGACTGTTAATGATTCTACTTAATCATTGTTTACATTGGGAGTATACATATAAATTATTAAAATTAAACTTCTGGTTCCCTGTTCATATCCTGTCTCTATGATGTTCTGAAATTAACATTTGTAGTATCTGGTATACTTTCCATAATTAATTTTGTTGGCGTAGTTCTCAGACTCTTTGTTTCCATTTTTATGCTTCGTCATCAAGTTACCAAATTGTTGAAAACTTCACTTTATTCTAGCTTTTTCATGTTTATGTGTGAAATTTCACCAGCCTTAGCTAGAGTGTCATCTTTGAGTCTTTGGCAAATACTGGAGTCAAATTCTTCAAGATTCGATTGACTGTATGTACTGGCTGAATGTTTTTGAGATTGTTGACCATGTTACCGGCACCAGAAGTGAGTGTGAATTTTGTCCTAAAAGGGCAAAATAATATGGGAAAATATTGTGTTCTCTGAGCATCATTGTAAAGAGGAGATAGTGTCATTAATTTTGTTAATGTATAATTGCTCAAATTTTTCTTGGCCCTGATCGCTTGTAAAATAGAGTTGCATTCATTTATTCATTTTTTAATGGAGCAAAGATAGTCATTTAAGCAGGTGATGCTGGAACAACTGGATATCTACATGTAAATAAATGAATCAAGACACAGACCTTAGACCTTTCAAAAAAATTAACTCAAAATGGTTCATAGACCTAAATGTAAAATGCAAAAATATGAAACTCCTAGAAGATAAGATAGGAGAAAACCTAGATGACATTATGCTTAAACCTAAACATAACTAAAACAAAAGAACTTTGAAAACCAAATGCAAACAGTATCAATGCCAATAACAAACCAATAAAAATTAACAACAGAATTTTAATATGATGAAGCCTGAAATTATCACTCTGCTGAAACCACTGTTGTGGTTGTAGAAGTGACTGGCATGGTGCAGGTTTTGTTAAGCTCCGTGTAACCAGGCTCTCCCATTTTGTGCTGTGACATCTCATGGTTCAAATGCTTCCTTTTTTATTAAGTTCATCATTTTCTCTTGTCCTTCAACCCAAATTGTGCATTTTGTTGCCATTTGACTTGTAAATACAGGCACTAATGAGGGCACACATATTACCCAGCAGCAGAATCCAGATGACTTAAACATGTTTATTTTAATTATTTTAGGTTATCATACATAAGAAACTCAAATTAGAAAAAAAGTCTCAGAGTACTCTCAGGATTTTGAAAATATATTTTTTCTCCAGACAGACAAATGATATAGTGATTGATAGGGAATTATTACATTTTTCTTAGGTTTCCATACATCAATTCATTTTTTATTATTTCATTTGAATCTAAATTCCTTTAATTACTTTCCAGAAGCTGTTAGGGTAATGCAAATAGGAGCTTTGATTTTTTTCATGACTTCTAAGAAAAGCTTTTATAAGTTGTATATTGGAAATGCATCATAAACTTATTCCTCCATCAGTGTATCTATAATATAGAATATGTAGCCTAATCAAGTAATAATGTGGCAGAAGTAGTCATTAACTATTTTGAGGTCTAGTTTGCCTATGGTTTTAAATTGAAATAAAAATTGGCATATTACCTAATGTCCCTTTTTCTACCATTTTGTATATTTGCAGATTAGTATCATAATGACACGAGCTAAATGTGATTATTTCTAACCTTTTCTATTACTCTGAATATAGTAAGTTTGTATAATGAACAAAAAGCCATTTGAATCATTGATTTATTATTTAAATTTATTATTGCGGTTTTCCCTTTGCTCATATCACCATAGTAACCTCTTAGTGTCAGCCTGTTGATTATTTTGTATTATCTTACCATTTGAACTTGTAAGTAGTAAGAAATATGCAAGTATTCCTCATTATTTATGTTAACGATAGTACGTATTCTCTATGATTTTGCACATAGCGATGGGAATTATTTCCTACTTTTGCTCTTATATTTTTGATAAATGATAACATGCTTTTTATTTCACATTAAGCAATTTTACAACTAGACAGCTGTAGTCTGTGGCATTATATATTTACATTTATTTCTGTAGGGAGTTAACTTAGGTGGATAAGTTGGCAAATGTGAACAAAATAAATATTGTGAGTTTAATAAATGTACAGGTTTTGCCTCAAAATCTTGGCCAGGTCCAGTTTCATAGGTCATCCAGGACCTGATGTGGATCAAACTGATTTGTTACCTCTGGAAAGTAAACTGAGTCTTCATGGTGAGCCTGTTCTGTATAGATGAGCAGATTCTGTATATGGGTACTCTTATAGTTATTTAAGCCTGCAAATTTGTACATTTCTAGAGAATCATGGACAGTATTTTCCCCCTTTAATGGGATTTCCTATGCTGACAATGAACAAACGTATATAGTCATTACTAAAAAGAGAATCTTGATTTGTTTATAATAATACAAGTTCCTAATAGGGGCCAAAATACTATTATTTTCCCACTTTTAATAGCAACTGCCATATCTAGAGATAGACTTTTTCCTCCCCCCTCTTCACCATTTTTCTTTCCTGAATTCTGTTTTGAGGTTCTCAACAGCTTTTTTTTTTTTTTTTTTTTCAAGTGAGATGTTTTCACATGCAACAAGAAACAACCACCAAGTAAGAACATAATGTCCTTGTGGTTACATGATTCCACATACAGCATTTCTGGTCAACTGGAAAGTTATCTCTGGTAACTTTACATTTTGAAAAATGAACATTAGGACTATTTTGACATATATTTTTATGTTTTATTAGCTATATTTTAATTTTTCTTTTTTTTTGCCTTCTTTTTTTGGTCATGATGTCTCTCAAGGCTTCTTCCTGTATTTATACAAGGTAGCTCTTGCTCTTTACAAAACAGCCCCAGTGTGTGTGTGTGGTTGCATTCCTATATGTCTGCATTTTTATCTATAGTGAGTTTTTGCCTGTCAAGGAGTTCTGTGTTAACAGTTCCTTCCTGAGCCAAAAGGAAGTTAGAGTTGGATATAAGCCTTGTAATCAGAGCAAAGAGCCTGCGAGCTTCTCCAGCTGACTTGGATTCTATTGTCTTAACCTTTGTAAGAATTCCTGGAGAAAATGAGGAGATACTGCACTGCCTTTCACTCTCAAGGAATTGAAAGTCCCAAATGGGAATAAGGAACTGCAGAGATATAAGGCACATATTTCTTGGGCATCTAAGTGGGCAATTTTCATGTCATCATAATATATCACTCAGTACACTGTGCTACCAAACTCCACATTTCTTGGCCTCTCTTCAGAGTCTTTTTGATTGGCCATCAATAAGCAAAGGGAATGAGAAAGGCTCCCTTGAATTTCCATAGGTAGGCCAACCCTCTTTAGAGTTCCAACATTGTCTTTGAAAACAAAATAATGAATTCAAACATTGAAACGTCTTGAATCCCAAACATTTAAATTTCCTTCCTTGCTCTGTTCAAAGCGCCCATATTTTGTGTCTATTGTTGTGATACATTAAGGAGTCTTGATTCATTTTCCCTCTGTATTTCCTTGTCTGCAGTAGCTATTCTTATGTTTCATCTTTTTTTGTTAAGGTTTGTTTTATTTCTGAGATTGAATTCTCAACCTTATAAAGAGGAGTTGGCCTCACACTTATTTTCCTTTATTCTCTTTCAAGAGTGGCCACAGCATGCATTTTAGCTGTGTTATTCTTGGCAACTGAGTTCTGAATGGCAGATTAGTTGTTGTTTTCTAATTGCATCCTATCATGTAGCTATGTAGTTTTGTCTTCAGTAAGAGACTTCAAAAACTATGCTTTTGCAAGTAAATTCAAGTCTCTTTATTTTGAGTTAGGTTGCCCTTTGCTGTAATATTTACTGAAATGTAGATTAAGTTCACTTGGCATATTTTATTGTACCTTTAATTATTAAAGAACCAAATTCTTGCCTAAAAGGAATCTCTCTGTTTAGTTGGGTGAAAAAAAATAAGGACTTTGAAAAAACTAATAACACCAATGCAACTCAATTTTAAAAGAGTCATGACACAGGAGAACTCTCACATGTACCAAATATAGTGTGTAAGAGTAGCTCTGCCCTTACAATCATGTGATAAGTGAGATTATGGTTAAGCTATTTTGAGCTTATAAAACTGTAATGATTATAAATTCCAGTTGACCTGTGGGAGGAGAAAGAGTGATAACTAAGAATTCAAAGTCAGAAAAAGCTTGGGACCAGAAGTGACCCCAGAGACTAGAATGGCTGTAGAGCTGAAGAATACCAGAAGAGACAAAGGTGGAGATGGGGAGGGTAGAGTGAGGGTGGAGATTCTACAAGAGAAGATTAGATAGTATATCCTGGATGGGTCTCATAACCCTGGGAATAGATCCAAACCAAATTCAAGGCCAGCTTGCTCAGTGTAATTTAAGTGTTGCATTGGAAACAGAATATGCCTTGGCAGTAGAGACCTGAGTTTTTGTCATGGCTTAGCCACTTTTCAGCTATGTGACCCTGACCCGTTTTTCTCAGTTGTGAAACTGGGATGATAACTGTGCAGTAATGCTATAAGGATTAGACCTCCTGATAGGATTCCAGGAACATAGAAGATATTCACTGAATGGTGGCTATAGTTCTTGTTGTAGTTCAGGTAAAAGGAACAGGATCTTGTGTATTCTAGAGTTGTCATTGCAAGGCAGTCTTGAATTAAACTTTTTGTGTTTTAATATTTTGCATTTTGACATTTTTGCTTTTTAATATTTTGTCTTTTTTCCATTGCTCCCACTTTTCTAATAAGGGTATGATGAAAAAAATGAGTCCATTCTTAGTGGAAACTAAGGAGAAAAATAATTTGCTATCAGAACCAGAGAGTGAAGTGGTTTTAGAGGACAGTTATGGGGGGGGCAGATCAGCTATCTGGCTGAAGAATGGGTAAATGGAGGGGACAAAAGACAACAGTGGTACAGAGAGTGGTAAAGTCAGGTGAAGTGTGACTTCCAACCCTCTCCACTAGAGCTGTTTATTTCCTGAGTTTTTGTTTTTGCTTTTTTTCTTTTCTCTCTTTGATACTCTTTGTTATCTGGGAAGGTTAAAATGGGTCAAGTTGGTCTTGCTCTTTGAGGTTCTAGAAGAATTTACCCTTGCCCAGTGCATTGGATGTTAGACACACTCAAGGGAAATGTTAAGTATTGTGGGGGCAAACTAGGGCAGATTCAGGGACAAGTCATGTGTAGGACATGATAGGGGAGGAAAGAAAAGCCAGAAAAGCAGTGTTTCTTAAACCCTGCTTACAGTCATTTATAGTCCTTTGAAAAAACACTGAGGCTTGGGCCACATATTCAGAGATTTTGATATAATAGGTCTGGATGGGACCTGGGCTTTGGCATTTCTGAGAAACCTCCCAGGTTGTTCTAAACCCTAGCAGGGACTAAGAACCATCAGTTTAAACTAAGGATGAAGGTTCAGGACAGATGCTTTTCGTATGTGATGGAAAACTCAGGTTAATAGAAGCAGGGAATAAGAGTAGGTACTGAATGCTAATATACAGGCATGTATTCACATGCATGCACACCCACATATGCAGACTGCAGGTAAAAATCTAATCCTGATCTTGCTCCAGATCTTTGTAGCATGGTGTATTAGTGGGCAAGCTATGTTTAAAGAACATTCAACATTTCTCCTGTTACTTCTTCCCTACCCACCCCCACACTGTGACTCCAGCTTCTCCAGTGGTTTACTCATTGTCTGAATTATGCATTGTGCATTACCTTTCCCTTGTCCCAGTTTTCTGGAACTTGACATATCATCTCCTACTGGTCCCAGTTTAATGTCACACAACTACAAGTTAGTGCGGGGAGAATTTGATGCTGCGTGTCTGACTGAAGCAGTATCTTTATTGTAAAGCTACTGATGGTAAAACTTCAAAGATCTTCAAGTGAGGTCTTGCAAGTAACTTCAGTACAACTCGTGACACAAAAGGAATTGATATTGCGTGTGTGTTTTAGTGCCATTACCATAAAATATGTTTTAGCAATAATACTACATGTTTTTATTTACTTAAGTCTTGCCAGAAAATAATTCCAAACTCACAATATTTATCTCAGAAGAAATTACTTTTCTATAACCTGGGATTCTTTGATGGGATAATGGGAAATAATAATAAACACAAATTATTATAACTAATATTTATTTAGGACTTACCACATGTCAGGCATGGTTCTAAGTGCCTGACAAGTTTTACCTGATTTAATTCACATGATGTGACATATGAAGCATATACTATTTAAGATACGTAATGTTCCTGAGGCTGTATAGCTAGTAAGTAGAACAATGATGTAGGATACCAAAGGCAATGAAACACTGCCTCAGCATACATTCAAGATTTTACAAATTAAAAAAACCTTGATTTCCTGAGTGAATCTACATTTAATTAAAATCTCTTTGGCTTGACACCTTCAAATTGTCTCCATTTTTATTCTAAATTTAAAATAATTCTTAATTTAAAAACATTAAAAATTCAATATAATCTGTGTTGTATGCAGAAGTTTATGGTATAAACTCTCTATTTACTACTTACAATATAGAGATTTGATTTAGAAATCTACACCAAAACATAATAAACTGTTGTTTTAGGAAAACATTTCTAATCTACAATGTAATGTTGTATATATACTGTAAGTCCCCTACATATGAACAAATTCCCTCCCACAGAGCACATTCGTTAAGTCCAGTTTGTTCGTAAGTCCAACAAAGTTAGCCTAGGTACCCAACTAACACAATCGGCCATATAGGACTGTACTGTAATAGATTTATACTACTTTTCACACAAATAATGCATAAAAAACAAACAAACAATAAAACATTTTTAATCTTACAGTACAGTACCTTGAAAAGTAGAGTAGTACAGTATAACAGCTGGTGCTTCTTAACAGTATCAGCTACATCACTGCTGCTTTTATGTTTGCTTCCAGACATCCTGCGCTTGAAATAAAGATACTGTATTACTGTACTCTATACAGTACTGTACAATGAAGTACAGAAAAGCACAACCACTTGTAGAGGATGCACACACGTGACAATGTCAGACACAGGAACTAACTTTTTTTCTCATACATATTGAGAAGTAGGTATTTTGCACGATTGCATACCCTGTATATCTACTCTCAATAGAGACACGTATTTGAGAATTTTCAGTGTCTCAGGATTCCAGCAAGAGTGTCTGAGATTTATCCAAAGGCTATATAGTTTTTTTAAGGTGACTGTCCTTGAAAAGAGAGTCATATTTCCTTCAGTGTTTGAAAGTTGTTTTTGTTTTGTTTAGCAATTAGGATTTTATTTAGAGCTTACAAGAGACTTGTGACCAATAGTTTCTACATGATTATTAAAGCACACAGGAACTTCCCGGGTGGTCCAGTGGTTAAGACTTCGCATTCCAGTGCAGGGGTGAGGGTTTGATCCCTGGTCGGGGAGCTAAGATTCCATATGCCTCACGGCCAAAAAGCCAAAACATAAAACAGAAGCAGTATTGTAACAAATTCAATAAAGACTTTAAAAATGGTCCACATAAAAAAAAAAATACATGAGAGATGTCTGAATACCACCATCCTACATGCTATCATGCCTCATTTATTAAAAACACACACACACATAATTCACAGTGGTCAAATGACAGAATGCAAAATCAAAGAATAAAAAGGATGGTAGCAATAAACAAATGATGTTTACAGATAGTATGGGCAGTTTTGAGTGTCACTGAGAAATAAAAAACTGTTGGATCCATATCAGTTAAACAACCAAAAATTTAGTAAGACTTGAAATAAGATGGTAGACTGAGTGCATTTATCTACCTCTACTCTTGCCCCAAATTCCTTGAGCTGAAAAGAAAATACTAATACTTCATTATGCTGATAAAAAAATTGATTCCTTTATTATAGCAGATATTCTTAGAAATTTTTGAAAGGCAGAAATTAGCCTGAATTAGAGCAAAGGAGAATAAAATGGCTAAAGGTACTTGAGGAGGAAACTGCACCAAAGGAGGGATTGCTGTCAGGGGAACAACCTTCTCAGTGTAAATATGAGGTGCAGAAGTGGATGTGCGAAGAATCTTTATGATGAATGACTGTGGAATTGCGTTTGCAGCAGTTGTGTTGATTCTTTCTTTTTCCTCCAATTGTGCATATGATCACCCTGGAAAAAGTATCAATAGAAAAAAAAAAAAAGACACCAATTCTTAATGTGAATTTCTAGCAAAGTAGGACTAAACCTGATACGCCCTTAGTCTGATAAAGGATGGACTTAGTGTAAGTATACCCATCAGAAACCCACAGAAAATATGATTGTGAGAGGTTGGAAACACTTCCTTTAAAGTCAAGAACAACACAAAGATGCCATTTATTATAATTAGTATTCAGCATAAATTGGGCTTAGCTAATGGTATGACTACAAAATGAACTAAAAAATTTAGTTACCTAAAAAAAAATTTAGTTACCTTTCTGTACTTTCTGCTCATTTTTTTCTGTAAACGTAAAACTACTCTAAAAAAATAAGTGGTTTGGAGAGGACCTTCAAGATGGCAGAGGAGTAAGACATGGAGGTCACCTTCCTCCCCACAAATACATCAAGAATACATCTACACGTGGAACAACTCCTACCGAACACCTACTGAACGCTGGCAGAAGACATCAGACTTCCCAAAAGCTGGCAGGGTCTCAGTGCTCTGGCCGGGTGTCAGGCCTGAGCCTCTGAGGTGGGAGAGCTGAGTTCAGGGTATTGGTCAAACAGAGACCTCCCGGCCCCTCGTAATATCAGTTGGTGAGAGCTCTCCCAGAGATCTCCATCTCAACGCTAAGACCCAGCTCCACTCAATGACCAGCAAGCTCCAGTGCTGGACACCCCATGCCAAAAAACTAGCAAGACAGGAGCACAACCCCACCCATTACCAGAGAGGCTGCCTAAAATCATAATAAGTTCACATACACCCCAAAACACACCTCCGGACACGATCCTGCCCACAAGAAAGACAATATCCAGCCTCATCCACCAGAACACAGGCAGCAGTCCCCTCCACCAGAAAGCCTACACAACCCACTGAACCAACCTTACCCACTGAGGGCAGACATCAAAAACAACAGGAACTACAAATCTGTAGCCTGCGAAAAGGAGACCCCAAACACAGTAAGGTAAGAAAAATGAAAAGACTGAGATATACGCAGCAGATGAAGGAGCAAGGTAAAAACCCACCAGACCAAACAAATGAAGAGGAAATAGGCAGTCTACCTGAAAAAGAATGCAGAGTAATGATAGTAAAGATGATCCAAAATCTTGGAAATAAAATGGAGAAAATACAAGAAATGTTTAACAAGGACCTAGAAGAACCAAAGAACAAGCAAACAATGATGAACAAAATAAATGAAGTTAAAAATTCTCAAGAGGGAATCAATAGCAGAATTACTGAGGCAGAAGAATGGATAAGTGACCTGGAAGATAAAATAATGGAAATAACTACAGCAGAGCAGAATAAAGAAAAATGAAGACAATTGAGGACAGTGTCAGAGACCTTGGGGACAATATTAAACACACCAACACTCAAATCATAGGGGTCCCAGAAGAAGAAGAGCAAAAGAAAGGGACTGAGAAAATATTTGAATAGGTTATAGTTGAAAACTTCCCTAATATGGGAAAGGAAAGAGTCAATCAAGTCCAGGAAGCACAGAGAGTCCCATACAGGATAAAATCAAGCAGAAACATGCCAAGACATATTAATCAAGCTATCAAAAATTAAATACAAAGAAAAAATATTAAAAGCAGCAGGGAAAAGCAACAAATAACATACAAGGGAATCCCCATAAGTTTAACAGCTGATCTTTCAGCAGAAACTCTGCAAGCCAGAAGGGTGTGGCAGGACATATTGAAAGTGATGAAAGGGAAGCACCTACAACCAAGATTACTCTACCCAGCAAGGATCTCGTTCAGAGTCCATGCAGAAATTAAAACATTCACAGACAAGCAAAAGCTAAGAGAATTCACCACAAAACCAGCTTTACAACAAATGCTAAGGAACTTCTCTAGGCAGGAAACTCAAGAGAAGAAAAAGACCTATAATAACAAACCCCAAACAATTAAGAAAATGGTAATAGGAACATACGTATGGATAACACCTTAAATGTAAATGGATTAAATGCTCCAACTGAAAGACATAGACTGGCTGAATGGATCCAAAAACAAGACCTGTATATATGCTATCTACAAGAGACCCACTTCAGACCTAGGGACACATACAGACTGAAAGGGGATGGAAGAAGATATTCCATGCAAATGGAAATCAAAAGAAAGTTGGAGTAGCAATTCTCATATCAGACAAAATAGACTTTAAAGACTATTAAAAGAGACAAGGACACTACATAATGATCAAGGGATTGATCCAAGAAGAAGATAAAAGTTGTAAATATTCATGCACCCAACATAGGAGCACCTCAATACATAAGGCAAATGCTAACATCCATACAAGGGGAAATCGACAGTTACACAAAATAGTAGGAGACTTTAACACCCCACTTTCACCAATGAACAGATCAACAAAAATGAAAATAAATAAGGAAACACAAGCTTTAAATGACACCTTAAACAAGATGGACTTAATTGATTTTTATAGGACATTCCATCCAAAAACAACAGAATACACTTCTCAACTGCTCACGGAACATTCTCCAGGATAGATCATATCTTGGGTCACAAATAAAGCCTTGGTAAATTTAAGAAAATTGTAATCGTAACAAGTGTCTTTTCCAACCACAAGGCTGTGAGTCTAGATATCAGTTACAGGCAAAAATCTGTAAAAAATATGACATATGGAGGCTAAGCAGTACACTACTAAATAACCAAGAGATCACTGAAGAAATCAAAGACGAGATAAAAAAAATACCTAGAAACAAATGACAATGAAAACACGACCCAAAATTTATGGGATTCAGCAAAAGTAGATCTAAGAGGGAAGTTTATAGCAACACAATCCTACCTCAAGAAACAAGAAAAATCTCAGATAAACAACCTAACCTTACACCAAAAGCAATTAGAGAAAGAAGAACAAGAAAACCTCAAAATTAGCAAAAGGAAAGGAATCATAAAGATCAGATCAGAAATAAATGGAAAAGAAATTAAGGAAACGATAGCAAATATCAAGAAAACTAAAAGCTGGTTCTTTGAGAAGATGAACCAAATTGATAAACCATTAGCCAGACTCATCAAGAAAAAAAGGGAGAAGACTCAAATCAATAGAACTAGAATTGAAAAAGGAGACGTAACAACTGACACTGCAGAAATACAAAGGATCATGAGAGATTACTACAAGCAACTATATGCCAATAAATTGGGCAACCTGGAAGAAGTGGACAAATTCTTAGAAAAGCACACCTTCCAAGACTGAACCAGGAAGAAATAGAAAATATAACAGACCAATCACAAGCCCTGGTATTGAATCTGTGATTAAAAATCTTCCAACAAACCAAAGCCCAGGACCAGATGGCTTCACAGGTGAACTCTATCAAACATTTAGAGAAGAGATAACACCTATCCTTCTCAAACTCTTCCAAAATATAGCAGAGGGAGGAACACTCCCAAACTCATTCTATGAGGCTACCATCACCCTGATACCAAAACCAGATGAAGATGTCACAAAAAAATAAAACTACAGGCCAATATCACTGATGAACATAGATGCAAAACTCCTCAACAAAATACTAGCAAACAGAATCCAACAGCACATTAAAAGGATCATACACCATGATCAAGTGGGGTTTATCCCAGGAATGCAAGGATTCTTCAATATATGCAAATCAATCAACGTGATACACCATATTAACAAACTGAAGGAGAAAAACCATATGATCATCTCAATAGATGCAGAAAAAGCTTTTGACAAAATTCAACACCCATTTATGATAAAAACCCTCCAGAAAGTAGGCATAGAGGGAACTTACCTCAACATAATAAAGGCCATATATGACAAACACACAGCCAGCATCATCCTCAGTCGTGAAAACCTGAAACAATTTCCACTAAGATCAGGAACACAGAAGGTTGTCTGCTCTCACTGCTGTTATTCAACATAGTTTTGAAAGTTTGAGCCACAGCAGTCAGAGAAGAAAAAGAAATAAGAGGAATCCAAATGGGAAAAGAAGAAGTAAAACTGTCCCTGTTTGCAGATGACATGATACTATACATAGAGAATCCTAAAGATGCTACCAGAAAACTACTAGAGCTAATCAATGAATTTTGTAAAGTAGCAGGATACAAAATTAATGCACAGAAATCTCTTGCATTTCTATACACTAATGATGAAAAATCTGAAAGAGAAATTAATGAAACACTCCCATTTACCGCTGCAACAAATAGAATAAAATACCTAGGAATAAACCTACATAGGGAGACAAAAGACCTGTATGCAGAAAACTATAAGACACTGATGAAAGAAATTAAAGATGATACAAACAATGGAGAGATATACCATGTTCTTAGATTGGAAGAATCAACATTGTGAAAATGACTATACTACCCAAAGCAATCTACAGGTTAAAGGTAATCCCTATCAAACTACCAATGGCATTTTTCACAGAAGTAGAGCAAAAAATGTCACAATTTGTATGGAAACACAGAAGACCCTGAATAACCAAAGCAATCTTGAGAAAGGAAAATGGAGCTGGAGGAATCAGGCTCCCTGACTTCAGACAATACTACAAAGCTACAGTAATCAAGACAGTATGGTACTGGCATAAAAACAGAAATATAGATCAATGGAACAGGATAGAAAGCCCAGAGATAAACGCACACACATATGGTCACCTTATCTTTGATAAGGGGGTGCAAGAATATACAATGGAGAAAAGACAGCCTCTTCAATAAGTGGTGCTGGGAAAACTGGACAGCTACATGTAAAAGACTGAAGTTAGAACACTCCCTAACATACACAAAAGTAAACTCATAGTGGATTAAAGACCTAAATGTAAGGGCAGACACTATAAAACTGTTGGAGGGAAACATAGGCAGAACACTCTATGACATAAATCACAGCAAGATCCTATTTGACCCTCCTCCTAGAGAAAGGAAAATTAAAACAAAATTAACAGATGGGACCTAATGAAACTTCAAAGCTTTTGCACAGCAAAGGAAACCATAAACAAGACTAAAAGAGAGACCTCAGAATGGGAGAAAATATTTGCAAACAAAGCAAATGACAAAGAATTAATCTGGAAATTATACAGGCAGCTCATGCAGCTTAATATCAATATATCAAACAACCCAATCCAAAAATTGACAGAAGAGCTAAACAGACATTTCTCCAAAGAAGATATACAGATTGGCAACATACACCTGAAGGGATGCTCAGCATCACTAATCATTAGAGAAAAGCAAATCAAAACTACAATGAGGTATCACCTCACACCAGTCAGAATGGTCATCATCAAAAAGTCTACAAACAATAAATGCTGGAGAGGGTGTGGAGAAAAGGGAACCCTCTTGCACTGTTGGTGAGAATGTAAATTGATACAGCCACTATTGAGAACATTATGCACGTTCCTTAAAAACCTAGAAATAGAACTACCATACAATGCAGCAATCCCACTATTGGGCATATACCTGGAGAAAATCATAATTCGAAAAGAGTCCTGTACCACTGTGTTCATTGCAGCACTTTTTACAATAGCCAGGACATGGAAGCCTGGCTAAGTGTCCATGGACAGACGAATGGATAAAGAAGATGTGGCACATATATACAATGGAATATTACTCAGCCATAGAAAGAAACAAAATTGAGTTATTTTGTTTCTTTGTGAGGTGGAGGGACCTGGAGTCTGTCATACAGTGTGAAGTAAGTCAGAAAGAGAATAACAAATACCGTATGCTAACACATATATATATGGAATCTAAAAAAAAAAAAAAAAAAAAAAGGTTCTGAAGGACCTAGGGGCAGGACAGGAATAAATACGAAGACATAGAGGATGTACTTAGGGGCACCGGAGGGGGAAGGGTAAGCTGGGACTAAGAGAGTAGCATTGACATATGTACACTACCAACTGTAAAATAGTTAGCTAGTGCAAAGCAGCCACATAGCACTGGGTGCTTTGTGACCACTTAGAGGAGTGGGATAGGGAGGGTGGGAGGGAGATGCAAGAGGGAGGGGATATGGGGATATATGTTTATATATAGCTGGCTCACTCTATATTACAGCAGAAACTAACATACTACTCTAAAGCAATTATACTCCAATAAAGATGTTAAAAAAAAAGTGGTTTTCAAAGTGTTTTTTTTAATTTAAACTTCCATTATGTATTATTATTGTTTCCATTTCTTCAAACCATTAACAATATTTGGTATTGTCAGTCTGTATAAATAAGGCCAGTTTGGTTTGTGTAGTGTTATCCCATTGTGGTTTTGATTTGCATTTCCCTGACCATCCATGAGTTATAGTGCCTTTCAGTATACCTATTCACAGTTTGAATGTCCTTTTCATGATAAACTTATTCAGATACTTTGCCTACTTTACAAATTTGCATTATCTTTATTTTCCTTACTAATTTATATAAGTTCTTTATAATATTCTGGTTATAAACTTTTTATTGATTATGGATGTTGCAAATATCTTGCCTACCCTAATGCTTGTCTTCTTACTCTCTTAACGTTATCATTTCAGGAACAGGAGTTTATTTAAATTTTAATATAGACCAAAGTGCCAATCTTTCCTTTTATAATTAGTACATTTATGTCCTGTTTAAGAAATATTTATATATTGCAAAGTCATAAAAATGTCCTCCAACTTTATCATTTAGAACTATTACTATATTACATGTCACATTTATACTTACAACCCATCCAGAATTAATTTTTGTGTATGGTATAAGGAAGCGTCAAATTTCTTTTTTATATATAAATCCAGCACTGTTTACTGAAAAGACCAGTCTTAGCACACAGCACTGAGGAGTCGTCTTTTCCATGAATGAGGGGTTTATATCTACATTGGAGAGGTTCCAGACTGGATACTGCCTATGCCTTCTGTTCTATTTAATCAGTCTATTTATCTTTCTTTACTCCAACACCAAAGATATGAATTGCTGAAGATTTTAAATTTTCTTGATAACTACTAGGGTAAATTCATCTTGTATTTTCATACCCATTTTATAATCCATTCATTTCCCACAACAAAGCTCTTGATATTTTGATTGGATTATGTTAAATTTATAGATCCATTTGGGGAAATCTGACTTGTTTATGACATTGAGTTACCTAATAAAGAACATGTGTGTTACTACTTTATTTAGGTCTTTCATTTCTACTGATAAACTTACATTTTGTGGATTTTTCAGTGTGTTTTATTACTTGGAATTTGATGTTTTTTATGCAATGAAGTGGTGTCTTTCTTTTTCACAAATTTAATTTTTCTATTTGCTGATGTGTATGGAAAATATAAATGTAATGCATTATATGTAGTTATAAAATGTATTTTGTAGCTCTTGATCCAATTATTAATAATTTTTGAAGAAACGCTGGCCATGGTATATATTAATTTGAGTGTTCAGATGATTTTAAAAACAGCATTTACAGAGCTTTGTTCTTATATTTAAAATTTATTTACTCATTTATTTTGCAACTATATATTTTTTAAATTTTTTATACAATTTTTAAAAGTTATACTCCATTTACAGTTATTGCAAAATATTGGCTATATTCCCTGTGATGTACAATATATCCTTGTAGCCTGTCTTACACCCAATAGTTTGTACTTCCCACTCCCCACCCCTATGTTGCCCCTTTCCTCCTCCCCACTGGTAACCACTAATTTGTTCTCTATATGTGTGAGTCTCCTTCTTTTTCTGTTATATTCACTAGTTTGTTGTATTTTTTAGATTCCACATATAAGTGATATCCTATACTATTTGTCTTTCTCTGCCTGACTTATTTCACTTAGCATAATGCCCTCCAAGTCCATCCATGTTGCTGCAAATGGCAAAATTTGTTCTTTTTTATGGCTGAGTAATATTCCAGTCTGTGTGTGTGTGTGTGTGTGTGTGTGTGTGTGTGTGTGTGTGTATCACATCTTTTTTATCCATTCATCTGTTAATGGACACTTAGGTTGCTACCATATCTTGGCAATTGTAAATAATGCTGCTATGAACATTGGGGTGCCTGTATCTTTTCGAATTAGTGTTTTTGGTGGTTTTTTTCTGGGTGTATACTGAGGAGTGGAATTGCTGGGTCATATGGTAGTTCTAGTTTTAGTTTTTTGAGAAACCGCCACACTGTTTTCCAAAGTGGCAGCACAAACTTATATTCCCACCAACAGTATATGAGGGTTTCCTTTTCTCCACATCCTTTCCAACGTTTGTTATTTGTGGTCTTTTTGATGATAGCCATTCTGACAGGTGTGAGGTGATATCTCATTGTGGTTTTGATTTGCATTTCCCCAAAACAGTATCGTACTGGCACAAAAACTGACACATAGATCAATGGAACAGGATAGAGAGACCAGAAATAAACCCACACACTTAATGGTCAGTTAATCTATGACAAAGGAGACAAGAATGTACAATGGAGAAAAGACCATCTCTTCAAGTAGTGCTGGCAAAACTGGATAGCTGCATATAAAAGAATGAAATTGGAACATTCTCTAACACCATATACAAAAATGAACTCAAAATGGGTTAAAGACCTAAACGTAAGAGCAGCTTCTATAAAACTCCTAGAGGAAAACATAGGCAGCAATATGTTTTTTGGATCTGTCTCCTAAAGTAAATGAAATAAAAGCAAAAATAAACAAATGAGACCTAATTAAACTTAAAAGCTTTTGTACAGCAAAGGAAACCATTGACAAAACAAAAACGCAACCAACTGAATGGGAGAAAATATTTGCAAATGATATAACCGATCAGGGATTAATATCCAACATATGTAAAGAGCTCACACAATTCTACATCAGAAAAACAAACAACCTGATTAAAAAATGGGCAGAACTGAATAGACATTTTTTCAAAGAGGAAATGTAGATGGTCATCAGGAATATAAAAAGATATCCATTCTATTTCTTGCTTTGTAGAGCCTAAAATCATATTCTGTCCCTGCATGGGCATTGAAACTCAGCTCTAGTGAATTGTGCATGTATAAGTTTCCAGGAAGGCAGTGGACCACTGTGGGGTCTGTTCACACTCGTAGGCTCTTGGTTTAAATTTCGTTTTAATTTATGGCACATTTGTGTTGTCCTTTATTTCTTGTTTTGGCTCTGTATTAACTTTTTTCGTTACATTGTATCCAGCATACTTTTTAAGTAGGATATAGAATTGCATCCACTCAGTCTACCATATTGCCAACAAGCTTCTGCAGTCACATTTTTGACATACGCTATAACTTCCTCTTTCTCTTTTTAAAAGTCTAGATAACACTATTTTCTCAGGAGCGAAAAAAAATCATAAAGATTTTAATTTATTGCTTCTGATCTATGCCAAGTTCACTAAATTGCATTTTTTGTCAACAACTTTTATTTTATTAAAGATAAGTGTCATTTTCTTTTAGATATGCTAGGCATGTAATTTAAGCTATCTCAAAAAAATCAATGACAAAGTGGTGGCGTTTTCCATAGTATAAATAATATTCATGTTGCGTAGTTTTCTTCTCATGTATTCGTAAAGTATTATCAGAAAAGAGGGAACTGAACAAATTCTTTAGGTCCATGGTTTATTTAGTCCACCACTTTTTCTTTTATAGGTATAATAATTGGGGGGGGGGGCAGAAACTGATTTTTTCCTCATAATTTCAACTTCAGAAAAGTTAGGATTACATACCCAACATTCTAGTTTCTTTAATAATCTATTATGAATTTATCATCTAAAAATTTATAGGAAGCTGTGTTTTTAGCTTATTCCACCTGTTGGGGGGAGTAAGTTTCATGAGTTTACTGCCTGCTGTGTAAATTAGTACTTTACTTTTGTTGTTTTATAACTACAGCTTTTAGGCTACCTAGGGTGCCTTTTAGTTCTGCTCTTGCGGAATTTGGTGAACGAGGTTGTAGTGGATAAACGTGATTTTTTAGACTTTGACTATGTGAGGAAACTGCCATATAACTGTTTCAAAAACATTATATTGCATTTAAGTCTGTATTTAAACTGTTGAAAAAAAGTATGACTACTTTGAAGTTTGTATTTTCTGCCAGAAAATATCCACTTTTGCTAACCAAAAGCAAATTAGGCTGATGGCTATGGAAGAAGCAGAGCTGTTTCAACTGTGAAATGAATGTAACTGAACTCAGTGCCTGAGAGAAGCAGGATCAAAGAGAGGAGAGCTGGAAGAGGTGACTGTGACATACAGTTGGAAGCAAGAGACACTATCCTGTGCTCTGTCAAGGAATTAAGTTATCAAAAATAGTAATGAGAGAAAGAATAGTGCTAATCATTTATATTTACTTAGTGTTTGTTCTCACACCACACCTGCCCTACAAATCTTCAACATTTTATCCAATTGACCTATTTATTCTAATATCTCTAACATTGAACACTTCTTGAGAAAATGCCCCATTTTGAGTATTTTTGCCACCTTAAACTGATGACCTCCATCCTTGGTTGGGCCATCAGTGCTACCCAACTGCTTTTCTACCATCTACAGTGAGCTCTGCTCCCATTTCTCTCTGCAATCTTGCTACCTCACTACCCCCACTCTCAGAAAATTGCTTTCTAAGTCAGGACCAGGAACTTCAGCTCTGCTGCTTAAGATTTTGTCTCCACTTTCCTTCTATTCTTTTCTCCTTCAGTCTGAACTTTGTGTAATCTACATTCCTTTTCCAATTCAAAATATCATCTCTTGAAATGATGCTGCATGCAGATTCTATTTACACAGAATCATCACCTCCCTCTTGCTCTCATTTCCTTCCATATTCAGTTTAGTTTCTGTATTTAATTTTTATGATTACCTCCTTATGGATACTCACAACAACTTTTCCCCTCTCTCTTCCCATCATATGCACTTGTAAAAACTCTAACTTTATTTGTTCCGATCATCTATCTTTTCCATGCCCATGAGAACAATGGAAACTTCTGGGGAAAAAAATCACCCACCTTGAATAACTGGTTTTACTTTAGTTACTACAAACCTGAACTACTCTTAGTAATGCCTAGCAATACCTTTAGGTTTCCCTGGTAGATTTGCTTTACTATTCATTGGAAGAACTGTTTTAAAATATTTCCTTTTCCCTTAACCTTCCTGCACATTATATACTCCCCACATTCTAAGCTGATAGCCTACCTCATACCTCATTAAACAAATAAAAGCAGGCTGCAAATGCTTTGTTCTCCCATCACCAAGTCAACAAACTTATCTTCATCTTCACCCATCCTCTTTTGTATTTTCTCCTTTTGTAATTGAAGAGATATCCTTGCCTCTATTCGAGGTCCATTTCCTTCACGTGTACTTTCATGCCCTAATATTTTCCATTTTAATTTTAAAACCCCTCCTTTGACCTCAGGTCCTTTCTTAGCTGACATCCTATTTCTCTGCTGTTTTTCAAGGCAAAACTGTATACCTGACTTCTACTCCTATTTACTCTTCATCCCACTCCAATTTGGCTTCTTTTCGTACTGGCAACATTTTCCATCTCTCTTTAATTGTGTCCTCCTCCACTTATCCCTACCACTAGATGTTTGAGCGCTCCACTTTTGGGCCCAATTTTCTTCCTGTGCTCTCCTTAAGTGAACTAAACCAGTTTCATAGTTTGAATACAAATCTCTAAACTGATACCTTTCACATTTGTATCTTAAACCTTGGTTTCTGACCTGACCTGCAGACTCAAATATTCAACCACCAACTTGACATTTTCCCTTGGATGTCTAATAGGCATCCCAAACTTATCAGAAATGTTACTTCATGTCTGCCCCACCCCTAAAATTATTTCTCTGTGATGTTCACAGTGATAATTACAGGCAATACCTTTCGTACCGTATTTCAAACAGAAACATGTGATTCTTCTTTGATCCCACTGTTTAGTGTATTCTCTTTATCCAGTTCATCAGCAATTCTTATTGATGGAAAAATATAGCACTTTTGTATCTACAACATCAGTGGTGTCCTTTTAGATGTGGCACCCTTGTGTAGTTTACAACCTGCATAATCATGCATGATGGTCCTTATTCTACTCACCAAATTATATCTAAAAATATATTTCTCTCTTACCTTTACTGCCACCATACCAGAGAAAACCACCATGATTTTACACTTGGACTACTGCCTGCAGCTTCTCAGCTGGTCCTACTATGTTTTGCTTTACTTGATTTTATATGCAATTGTCAGTATAATATTTTTAAAATATTAATTTCATCATGTTACTTCCTTGATTAAATGCTTTAATTTAATTTAAAAACTTCTTGCAAATTTCCATATGATTTGGCCCCTGTCTACCTATCAGACTTCATCTTGGCCACTGCCTCCTTGCTGGTCTCTTTCCAAGTTCCTTCCTACTTTTGACCTTCTGTACTCTTTGCTTAAAATATTATTTCCCTCTCAACGTTCCTGGATACCTCTTCTCCTTCACCTGTAAGCCTGAAAAACACTTCCCCCGAGAGGCATTTCCGCCCAACCAATCTAAAAGAGAACTCTTCCTCTCCACAGATTGCTACAGAACAGTGACTATTCCCTTCATGGCTTTTATCACAATCTCTAAGTAATATAAACGTCATGGATTTTTTGTTTGTTTACGTGTATATCTTCTGTCACTGGGTAAGATCCATGAGGGTAGGGGCATTATCTTGTTTACATTCTATTTTTAACTCCTAGGATAGCATCTAGGACAGCTCTTCACCAAATATTTAAATATTTGTTGAGTGCATAAATGACATTGTTAGATAGTCACAAAAGTTTTATTTGTATCTATTTAAAAATTTAGGCTTAGTGAAATTAGATCACTTATCCAAGGATAGATAACTGGGCCATGATTGACCCAGATTTCCAGGAGTCAAAGGCTATTTCTTTTGAACTGTGTTGGATGATACAATTCCCAGAATAGTTCAGGGAAATCGTGTTAAGACCTTGCAGGACGATCCAGTAGTTGTTTTTCACAGGAAGATGATTAGGGAAAAGATCAGAAAAATTTTTCCTTTAGACACATGGAGTAATGAAGAAAAATATAATCCCTTTTTGGATGAGGCGTGGAGGGTTATGCTTGGTACTTACAAACAGCTTGTTTGTCTTCCATCAATGGCAAGCTCTGTAGGAAACAATAAGGGGATCTATAGGGGTTAGCTTGATAACTGCATTCAGGTAAGTGACAGTCAGGTGTGTTATGAGGTTGTGAGGATAGAAATAGGAAAGACAAGTCCATTACTCTCATCCTTGGCCAGGACTGAGAGTAAAGTGAACTTAAGAGAACCTGTTGGGTACTCAAGAGCCAAAAATTATTATAAGCAGGGACAATCTAGAAACTTATAAATCCAAGCAGTAAATCAGAGTTTAGAATCAAGATGTTCCCGAAGCTCTGGAGAAAGAAAGCTCTGGTACCCCAATAGCTGATTTAGAAAATTAAGTGAACCAAATAATTGCAAATATGAATTTAGGCTATGTAAATTAAGTGAATATAATAAAGTTGCTAATAGAAAATAGAGCTGTCTTACCTACCATATTCCTCTGCCTCCCCTTGTAGATGGAGAGCATTTGGAAATGCAGTGGGAGAGGCTGGGATCCTGAGTGTGAGCAGAGGCATAGTGGAGGACAAACCGGGAGATATTTAAGGGCTAGTGATGAGGCCTTGAATCTTTACCTGAGGCATACAAGAGTGAAACTGGCTTAATGTGAGGTACAAACAAAGATTTTAGCCTTTACACCTCTTTGGGCATTATGGTATCTCCCATTCCGGACTCAGAAAACTGCCTATGTATCTATCCTTGATCCCCACTCCATACTTGTCCCCATCCAGGAAGGAAAATCATGTCCTTCCCACCCACAGCAATCTAACTAATCTTCACAACACCTCATGTTGAAGCCCCTCGGCCAAGGCCATCACCCAAAGTCTTAGTGAGATTTCTGAACATCTCCATCCCTATTTCTATTCTTTCCTCCTCCAAAAATATATATATTAGTAGGCCTGTCCTGTGTGATAGGCATAAGAAGATGAATAAGATCTGATCTCTGCCTCAGAGGTATCCATAGTCTGGTAGAGGTACACACAGTTCTACTGTAGTATGACAGGAAAGTTTCTTTTTAACATAGGAAAATTTAAGCATATTTGTAACAATAATTCCCAAAGCTTTAAGAGCTTTATGCTTTTATTGAATTCTCAGATATCTATGAGGATGACATTTGCCCCATTTTACAGATGAGTAAACAGATTCACAGAGATGAAGTCACTTGTCCAAGGTCATATAGCTAGTAACATTGAGGGGGGTTGGTTAGGGAGCTGGCACTGCGACCGATTCTTCCTGGATCCACAGGTCACACTTTTAACCCATAGGTAATGTTGGTTTGTATGTTGATAGGAAGGAAAGAAAGGAGAAAAAAATTGAGGTTGGAAGAGATATTTCCCCCACGTTTCGTGACCTTTTCAGGTACTATTTATAAAAGCTCTGGCTCAATGGTGCGTATGGTGATCCCTGAATCTTTAGATGAGTCATGGGGATCCAACATGATTTCATAATGATTCATGTTGGTGGTCGATTGCAACCCGTTATTGGTGGTTCTGTGGTGGTCCATGGTTATCCTTGATCCGCTGGAATCTATGGTGATTTGTGCGTTTCTGATTGAAGGTGCTCCATGACAGCAATGAAAATGCCATTTTCTACCTTTGCATTTTATTCTGGGACAGGTGCAGTTTTCATGATGTCAGTCACATGATGTCACAGTAAAAAAAATACAATGTACTATGCCTACTTTCAATAAGATGAACATTACTCATGCTTAAAAAAAAAAAGAAAGAAAATAGAGCTGTGATCTCGTATCCTTTGGCAGAGGGATTTTGCCTGTTTTGAGAACCCTGGTTTGCCTGAGATGGCAGATAGAGCCCCAGGTATCAAAAGATCCTGATAGATTAATAACGGGTACAAAATTATTCCTTTCATCCACAGCTATTAGGAGAAAACAGCACAGTGGTCTTGAGAATGTCAATATATTCGTTTTACTTTAAGTGAATACCATCTTTGCAGCAAATTTTCTTAAGAATGTTTCTTATTTATTCTGTTGTTTTGGTAATTACTTTTGTGTAGCAAAAGCAAAACTGATTGGGAGTCATTGATTCTAATCTCATCATCAATCAGTGTTTTAGGGTATCTTTCCTAGCTGATACATTTCTCATATAGTAGTAAGTTCCTAAAATTATAGGTATAAAGTTCTGCAAAATCATAGAAATGAACACAAAACCACTTTATCTTTTCAAAGTTTCCCTTCCCCTTTTGTTTGTCTTCATAAAGTAGACCGTTAACTATTTTTGCTGCTTGTATTGGTTAGTTTTCTGTGTCAGCTTGGTGGAGCTATGGTGCCCAGTTGTTTAGTTAAATGCTAGTCTAGATGTTGCTGTGAGAGTAGTTTGGAGATGTGATTATCATTTACAGTTAGTTGACTTTAAGTAAAGATTGCCCTCCAAAATGTGAGCAGGCTTCATCCAATCAGTTGAAGACCTCAAGAGCAAAAACAGGTTTCCCAGAGAAGAAGGAATTCTGCCTTAAGACTGTAACAGCTTGAGTTTCCAGCCTGCCAGACTGCCCTGCAGATTTCAGACTTGCTAGCCCCTACAATTGCATGAGTTGATTCCTTAAAATAAATGTGTGTGTATGTGTGTATCTTACTGCCTCTGTTTCCCTGGAGAACTCTGACATACTACCCTTGTGTGGATCTCACCAGGCATCTGTGTCAGCTTGGACTTCTGTTTTCAGGGAGGGACACATGTAGATTTCTATAAGGGTGAATGTTTTCTCTGTTGGTTTTTAATAAATTTCTTGAGGATAACTTACATTTTTGGACCTTTTGGTGATAACGCTACATTGAGTCATCCTCTTTGAGGAACAGTCTATAGTAAATTTTTAGTAACTTTCTAAGGGTATAATTGATGATAACATTGTCCAAGCTGTGCCTAGCAGTTGGTGCTTATTTTTTGTTTTTTTCTTACTGACTAATTATCCTCAGTGGCCCACACTGAAGTATTATAAAGAACAATAAAGTTCTCCAACAGTCCTAAGATAGGTACAATGCAACAAATCATGCGTTTAATGGACACTGGATCATAATGGATAACTCACAAATTTTCACTGTGGTTTATATGATTTTCACTTATATTGAAGCTCATCTGCCACTTTATTTCACAGGCACAAAGCAGAATATTTTTGTACCTTTTCTGCATTGGGTTAGCATTTTACTATCCCCCAAAGCCCATCTTTTGCAAACTAAAGGAATTTACTGTGTGTTGTTTCATCCTGGTTATTTATGAAATTCTGATCCCTATGGACCCAGTGGTTTGTACTTTACTCTGAAGGAGCCACAGTTTTTCTCCACATTACTATCTCTTTACAACTCAGTACTTTGTCTATGACAAAAACAACCATATCTACATTTCTGATGTACATTTTTATTGGTGTGGTCATTCAATTTTACAGTCATCTTTTGAGCACCCAACCAATGCTGATTACTGAGATACCCATTGAGTATACAGGGATAAATAGAAATAATAAAATCAAAGTCAAGTGTTAAAGAAGTTTTGGAACTAAATAAATCACATCTCCTTGTTTTCAACTTCCTTATTTTTGTGTCTCAAAGTAGTCAGACCTGATTTCTGGCCAAGTTCCTTTTCCTTCAGAGATTATGCCTGCTTCAGCATACATTGAATTAACATGTATTTGAATCCAACCAGCTTTTCTAGTATGAAAGTGAGATTCATTGGTTTGTACTTCCTCAGAAGTTTCTGAAATTCTTATAGATAGAGGTATCATTAGTGTTTCAACAAGCTTTTTGCATAACCAGTTGTCTGATTTAGGAAGTGAGTAAACTGATGATCTTTCAAAGGCATAAAAAAAGACACCTTGTTTTCCAAATCTAGAAAAGTTATTTATTAGTTCAGACAAATATTTTCTTCTAGTGTTACTATAAAAGTTATACAGAGCATATTTTGAGTGGCTTTTAAATATTAAAGGAAAAATTTTAAGGACATATTAAGTAACACTAAGGCATATAATGCTATGTAATATTATATACTAAGTATAATAAATGCATATGTGTAGAATTATACATATGTAATATGCATATAGTTTATTTATAAAGCAGAATTCACCAGTACTGCCTGGTGATTTTTACTTGAAAATTAGAATAATGAGGTAAGGTAGGAAAATGATCTGTCTTGAACAGGTTTTTCTGCACTATTAAAAAAAAAAAAGGAACATAAGCAAGGAAGAGTAATGGAGAAAATACATTGTACTTTAATGCACATAACTGAAATGCAGTGGGATGGTTCTTATAATAAATGTCAAAATTAATAGATGCGGTCTGTGTGGGAGAGAATAAAAGGAAGGAAGGGTGGCAGTTTGTGCCAGAAACATTTATGAAGCAGTTGAGAGTCTTTTTGAAATATGCAAAAGGAGAAAGTAGTTTGAATAAGCCCTGTAAGCAAAGAAAAGTAAGTTCTACCCAGATATTCTTATATGGAGTTGAATTCTTTTTTTTTTTTTTTTTTTTGCTGTATGTGGGCCTCTCACTGGTGTGGCCTCTCCCGTTGCGGAGCACAGGCTCCGGACGCGCAGGCTCAGCGGCCATGGCTCACGGGCCCAGCCGCTCCGCGGCATGTGGGATCTTCCCGGACCGGGGCACGAACCCGCATCCCCTGCATCAGCAGGCGGACTCTCAAGCGCTACGCCACCAGAGAAGCCCTGACTTGAATTCTTGTATTGATTTTGTGGACTATTTTTCCTGACAGGTTTTTTTTTTTATTTTTTCCTGCTCTCCTGCTACTTCTGGGAGCTTGGGCAAGGACTGGGTATAGTAGTACGAGGCTGGCTATTATTTTCGCTATTTGAAGAAAAGAGAGGTCTATGCAAAAATAGAAGGATTCTGAGCCTATTTTGCCATCCTATGTAGTTTCCAGTATGTGCCTACCTTTGGCTGTATTAATTAGGGTGGGAGTGAGCTGTTTCAGGCCTTTGTCACTTATCTCACAAATACGTAAATATATCCCTCCAGTAGATTGGTCTCTTCAAATTCCCTAACTTACCTCATTGATCAGACTGTCTGCCTGCCTTAGCCTGGCGCTTTTGTATGTCTGAGGTATCTTTAACTTTTAATTGCAGCTTTTAAAACCCTATTCACCCTGTAAACACCCACTCTCTGTATCTAGATCTTCCCTTGAGGACCTCCCTTTACCACTACCTCCATACTGACTTCCCTCTCTTTTCTCTGATCCCATAAAATTTAATGTCTGGATTACTCATCAGTTGTTAATCTGGGTCTTAAGAAGCATCAGGCTGAGGAAGAAGGTTGCGGACTAAGACCAGAAACTGAGTGTCCATAAAATATGGAGGGAAGACTGGATAAAGCAAACAAATCCTCTCTCTCTCTGGGATAAGCAAACAAATCCTCTCTCTCTCTGGGATAAGCAAACAAATTCTCTCTCTCTCTCTCTCAATCTCTCTCTCTCTCTCTCTCTCTCCCTCCCTCCCTCCC
>NW_021703771.1:48181843-48247744 GCF_005190385.1 Monodon monoceros
CCCCCCCCCCCCCCCCCCCCCCCCCCCCCGAAGAAAACCAAGGCAGTAATTTCAAAGTATATGTAAATAACCGTAAGATGAGTAGGATTTGAAGGAGGATGTCGGTGTAGCTGTCAAAAGTCCAGGGAGAGATTGTCTAAGACAGCCTCAGCTTTTAATATTTCTTTCTAAAGCTAATTTTTAGTGAATTTTAGGTCACAGTTTTGGCTGCCATGAACCACCCAGCACCAGCAGTTTACTTAGTAGGCATTCAATAAATATTCTTTGAATAAATAAAGGAACAGATTAAGTGATTCTTTCTGTATGTTTACAAAAGTGCTTATCATTCAGAATAACTAAGTGCAGGACCAATTCAGTTATCCTTGGGACTCTCAGCTTTCTGATTGGCTCATTTGGGGGGACAATTTTCATAGACTCATGAATATTAGAGCTTGAATAAAATCTGATTTCTCATTCAACCTTTTCATTCTGCGAATAAAGAATCTTTTAGAGCTACTGTTGATGGATACATGAAAGTACACAGAACAAGCCCCAACCTTGAGTATGATCTTAATGGAAAAATCTTGCAATAAAATTCTTTCTTTTTAATACAAATCAACAAATAGTAAGTACTTCTTTGTGTGTATAAAAGGCACTCTGCTAGGTGCTGGGATATACATAAGACATACAAGAAAACTACTGCAAGAAATCAAATAGATTACATTTTAATTCCCAAACAAAATGATGAGGCTTTATGTTTGTTTTCATAACATATTTTCATTGAATTTCTGTTGAGTTAATACTTTTTATCAATTTTATTTCTTCAACAGGGGCAGTTAACTAAATTTTGGATGGCCTAAACATGGAGCCTTCTAATTTATATCACAGTGAAAGTGTATCAAGAAAGGATAAGGAGTTTAATTCTGCCTCTCTGGATATCATTTTGCATGATCCAGTTATGTGCTTCTTATATTCTTTTCTTAAACAAAGTGCACCTGGGCTCCCATTTGTTTTATTTAATCGTTTGTGTTTCACACATGCCTGCAGATCTTCTTCATGATTCCATGTACTGTAATAAGAGTTTCTACTCCTTGGGATTCTGTCCTTCATCATATCATTTTTCTTAAAAAATATGAAATATTTCAAACATGCAAAATATTTTAAATTGATATAATCATCAACTGCCAACTTATGAATTAAAACATTAAAAATACATTAGGATCTTCCTACGTGTTTGCTACAAGAAACTAACTGACAAAACAGCAGGAGAACAAGCACTAAAAGTCAGTCCACTCTTAAAAGCCATTGTAGTAAAAAGCATCAAATATTACTGAGACCTAAGTTTGTCTTCAGCACTGGGGATGTAAAAGAATTGGTATATGCTCTCTGGCCTCTTTTAATTTATTGATGGGATATACCTGTAGAAATTCTATTAAAAATTCAAGTATGTGAAATAGGTTTCCCGCCATGCTTCAACACTGATGGGTTGATCATAGTTGTCTGCAGAGCTGTGTTAAGAAGACTCCACCCAATGCCTTAGCCAGAAAGAGTACCAAGAATGACTAGTGAGTCTGTCATGAGCACAACAGGAAGGTATGAAGCACTAGTATTGTGTTTGGAGTGTCTTTCATTGTCTGAGAGCCTAGTAAGTGGTACAGGCACAGAAGTACAAAGTGATAAACTCAAATGAGTAGTCATCATAGAAGAGGTAATATTGAGCTGGCCCTTGGAAAAAGAAGCCCTAAAATTAGCTGAAGGTTGCTTTTAGTGAGTAGAAAGTGGATAAGCAGTGTTGAGAAGATGGCAATGAGCATGACATTTTGGGGATTTTAAGCAGATTATTAGGCTAGGGTACAAAATATAATGTGATGAACTGTTTAAAATAGGTTAAATAGTCTTTCATCTAAATTTCTGCTTAGGCCCGGAGACTGAGAACACAATATTACATGACAGGTATTCCCATATCCCAAATTAAGGACCTGAGAACTGGTTTTGAGAACCTTAGCTCTCCTTTCACACACAGTCTTTAAAAGAGCTTAGAGAGGCTAAGAGTTGGAGAGAATTGTTGAGGTGCTCTTAATCTCACCCTTGCCCTCATGGGGATGAGGAAGCATGCTGCTTTCTTTTCTCTTCCCGTTACAGGGCTTCAGTCAACCAGAGAACTGGGTATGAGGTTAGGCCTACCTTAGATGCTATCATTCAAGCTGTGTAGTATTCAGACAAGATTCTTTGTCCCTCTCAGAGATTCTGTGAGCTGATTGGGGGCCACAGAGGACAGGTATTATAAACACTTGAGAAATAAAAGGTGAGAGGCGAATTCTGGAGTTTCTTTCTCTGACAATAGGACAGAATTTGGTGATTATACTTGTTTAACCTGAACTCCCACAATTTGATAGTTATGAAATTTATTTACTAAGGACCAAAAATGAACTAGATTTCCAACCTGGCATTCCCTTAGATCCTTTCCAAGAAGCCCACGTGAGTAGGTGAAGAGACCTCAGCAGAAGCAGGTGGACTTTGTACTGACAAATTCCCAGGAGCTAAGGGAAGACTGAAATAGTTATTCTGAGGAGCTGCATTCACTTCATAAACAGAAATTCAGTTGTGCAATTTCAGTGATGATGGAGAGGGAGGTCTCTGAAGAATACTCAGAGCTCCATATATTTGTCAGAATTCTTCATTTCAGGAATAAGCAAACAAGAATTTATTACAGGTTATTTTCATAACCTACACAATCTTGGGAGTTCCAGGAAACCAGTTTTAAAAATATAAAACTAGGAATATCAGTAACCAGAAGAAATAACCAACCTCATCACAGAACTGGCTTTTGAATCAGGAAAATTACTACTGCTGCTTCACACAGACAGAAACTTAGAATATCAGACCAAATGCTAGAACCTCTGCTAGAGTTATCCTGAAGAATCAAAGGCCTCTGCTTGCAAGAAGAGTCCATCTCCTCATCCATGGCTGCTGCCTCCTGTTACTCTCTTTCTCTGGCTGACACAGAAATTAGGGTCTGTCTATGACCCTAACCATAAGCTAATGGTAATACAGCTGTTGGTGTTCTAACCTGGTACGTATAGGAAGGATACTCAAAAAAGATGGTTGGTGCAAGTGCTAAACTAGTGGAACTCCAGTATCTACCACATACTTCAAGAAAGACAGCTTTAGATACTTTAACAACCAGAGGAAGCCAATGACATATCACAATATGCATGTGTAGTAAGACAAGCAAGACTTTTCTGTTACTGATTTCTAACTTAATTACATTTGGGCCACAGAATATACTCTCTGTGGTTTCAATCCATTTACGTTTTTTCATCCTTGTTTTATGACTCTTTTATTTGGAGTGTTGAAATCTTTTATATTTAATGTAAGTGGTTGGATTTAAATCTGTGTTGCTATTTGTTTTTTTAAATTTGTTCTGTTTTTTTCCTCTTTTTCCTGTTGTCCTGAACTCTTTTCTGGATTAATTTAGTATTTTTTTTTTAGTATTCCATCTTATCTCTACTATTGGCTTATAGCTATTGCTTTTTATTTATTTATATTGTTTTAGAAATTGCTCAGTGGTTTACAATATGCATTTTAATTTATCAAAGTCTACTTTCAAATAATGTTATGTCACTTATATCTAATGTAAGAATCTTACAACTGCACAGATCCATTTCACGCTCCAATTCTTTATTTTATTGTTGTCAAATAATTTACTTCTACATGTTAAACCCCAAAATACATTGTCTTCTTTTTTTTTTTTTTTTGTCTCTTACGGATGGCTTTTTTTTTTTTTGTAATTTTTGGCTGTGTTGGGTCTTTGTTGCTGCGCGCAGGCTTTCTCTAGTTGCAGTGAGTGGGGGCTGCTCTTCATTGTGGTGCATGGGCTTCTTATTGAGGTGGCTTCTCTTGTTGTGGAGCACGGGCTCTAGGCACGTGGGCTTCAGTAGTCGTGTTGCATGAGCTCAGTAGTTGTGGCTCGCAGGCTATAGAGAGCAGGCTCAGTAGTTATGGCACAGGGGCTTAGTTGCTCCACGGCATACGGGATCTTCCCGGCCCAGGGGTTGAACCTGTGTCCCCTGCATTGGCAGGCGGATTCTTAACCACTGCCCCACCAGTGAAGTCCCACATTGTCATTATTTTTGCTTTAAAGAGTAAACTTATGTTTTTGATTAATTTTTCATTTTGATCTAATTTTAGACTTACAGAAATGTTGCAAAAAATGGTACAGAGATTTTGTGTATTCCTCCCTCAGCCTTCCAAATGTTAACATCTTACATGACATAGCACAGTTTTCAAGACTAGGAACTTAACATTGGCATGATACTATTAACTACAGATCTTATCCGAATTTTAACTGTTTTAGAAAAATTCAAAACAAGAAAAAAAAGACTTATGTTTGCCCACATATTGGCTGTTTTGGATGTTATTTATTCCTTTGTATAGGTACAGATTTCTACTTGATATCCTTTCTGCCTGAAAATCTTCCTTTACCATTTCTTATAGTACAGATCTGTTAGTGATAAATTCTCTGTTTTGTTCTTCTGAAGGATTTTTTTAAATTTTATATTGAATTCTAGGTTGACAGATTTTTCTTTCAGTCCCTTAATGGTGTTTTCTGGCTTTCATGTTTCTTTTCAGCATGAAGTGTGTGATTACTATTTCCTTGTTCCTCTTATATAATGTGTCTTTTTCCTCAGGATGCTTTAAGAATTTCTCTTTATCACTGGTTCCTAGCAAAATAATTATGATATTTCCTGTAGTTTTCTTTGTGTTCATCCTGCTTGGGGTTTGTTTAGTCTTTTAAATCTGAGAATATATAGTTTTTATGGAATTGGAAACATTTCAGTCATTATGTCTTCTAATTTTTTTTCTGGTGTCCTCTCTTTAAATTTTGGGACTTACACATCAATTGATAATTTCCCCCATAGGTTGTTGAGGCTCTGTTTCATTTTCTGTTTCTGTATTTATTCCCTACTTTATTTTGGAAAATTTTCTTCACTAGATCTTCAAGTTCACTGTTATTTGTTTCTGTAATGCCTAATTGGCTATTAATCTCATTCAATGATTTTTTGGTTTCAGATAATACATTTTTCATATCCAGAAATTCTATGTGATTGTTTATATATCTTCCACTTTGCTCTTTATTTTATTCATGATTTCCTTTAAATTCCATCATTTCTTTTATTTCTGGGTCTGATTCTGTTGACTTCTAATTATGAATCTCAGTTTTCAATTTTCTTGCTTTTCTTCATACATAGAAGTTTTATTAGATACTATACCTTTTGAATATTACATTGCCAATTGCTTGATTTTGTTGTTTTCTTTTAAAGACTGTTGTATTTTGTTCTGACAGACGGTTATGTCGTGTGCATATGAGTTTCATTCGCTCGGCTTATTTTAAAGAGTTTAAAGATATATTTTGAATAGGCTTTGGTCTAGAGATAGTTCAGTCCTACTGTGAAGATGTGGACCTTCTGTATCTCTACTTTTGTCTCTCTACCTCAGGAGTTAATACAAGCTCTATTATGGCTAATGGAAACTCAAATGTCTCCTGGCCCTTTGTGAGCTCTGGGCTCTGTTCAGCCTGCAGCTTCTAGTTATTATTTGCCCAGTCTTGTTAAATTTTATCCTGTGCATGCATGAATTAATATTTAACACTAGACTTAAGAGCAACCCTAAGCAGATTTCTGGAGCCCTTTTTCTGGGTATTCCACACTGTTCTAGAAACTTGCTCTGCAATGTGAGTCTCTATCTCCTCAAATTCTGATCTTTGTGTCTTCAACCCAATATGACTGCTTCCTCTGCTTGTTTAGAAAGTACCCTCTGATAGAAAAGACATTTGTATTATTCCCTTACAAATCTCAATTTTGTGTCCCCTGTACAAACAACATCCATTGTCTAAACATGGTTGTTTCACCTTTTTTTGAGCAGTTTTATACTGTTTATGGTAGGAAGTTTAGCCTGGTCCCAGTTAGTCCATGATGGAAAGTGGCAGGAATTCACAGAATGCTTTTGTACAGGGAAGTAACATGATGTGTTCTATATTTTTAAAGTGTCATTCTAGCTTCTTTGTGGAGAACGGACTTTTGAGGATCAGGGTGGATGCAGAGAGATCCTTTAGAAAGTTCATAGAGTTGTGCAAGAGTGTAAATGGGCTTCCGTGTTTTCAGTGTATTTTGTAAGAAGCGATTGGTCGGTTTTAGTATTTATTCATGAGAGGAGATGGATAGTTTGCTGATGGTTTGGATATGTTAGGGAGGAATAGGAGAGGAATCAAGAATGATGTTTAAGTTCTTGTCATGAGTAACTGGGAGAGTGGGGATGTGTGAGTAGGAGCAGGATTAAGGGACGTAGGAGAGTCAAGAGTTCTCTTTTTGGACAGATTAATCTCAGTGAGCCTACCAGAAATCCAAATTGGATATGCAAGTTAGAGGTCTTATATAAAGATGGAACCCGACATCAAAAATTTTGGAAAGTAAGGAGTTACTATTTTTGGAGACTTTGTTATATTGACTTTCACTGTGATTTTTCAAGTAAAAGATAAGTGTGCCGTGTTTTCCAGTATGTTCTCAGAACCTTGTTTCTCAGAAGCATCGTGTGGAGTGATTATTCCGTGGAATGTATTTTGGTAATTTCACTCTGGGCAGAGGGAAGCCAGTGAATGTTTTAAGTAGAGTTACATGGTATAAAATATTTTAGAAGAGTTATTTTGGCAGGACTTTGATTTGTTGAGAAGGAGGCTGGAGGCCTAAAGAACAGATGGGAGCCTGTTAATATCATCACTTAGACATTTGGGGATGAGGGTCCAGATGAAGGATGACAGTGGGAATCAAAATGAATATGTAGATGCAAGAGAGCACGTGAAGGACAAAAATCATCAGGTGATGCCTTATTTTTAAAACGTTGGTGACCCAGATTATGCCGTAGAAAGTTTAAATGAAAAATTTAGTATAGATGGCATTTAATGAACATTTATTATAGGACTGATTTTGTCTATCTATCTATCTATCTATCTTTATATTCCATAGGCTAAGAGAAATGGACTTATTTATCCAAGATCACATGGCTAAAATTGGAATAATAACCAAGTTGTGTTATAATTAAGATTTTTCTGGACTGTAGACATGAATTGAAAGAATATGAGCAGTTAGAAATAGTTACTGTGAGATATGCATGTACTATCAAAATCTTCCAGGATAAGAATTAAATAATTTAAACATGACACTTGAGCATTAAGAAGGAGTTTTGCTGGTAAAAATATACAGTGGATAATGTGACATTATATGATATATAATTTGATATAAATTGATACAAAATAAATTAGTGGCTACGAGTACAACTAAAACTCTTTAACCTCCAGAATTTTACTTCTAAAGTTGTGGCTACTGATATTAGACAAACTTTTGAAACAAAGTAATAGGGCAAATGAAGACTATAGCATTAGCTATCCTAGAATCATCTTAGTAGACCATAGCAGCAAAAGCTAATGATGATGATATGAGTGCCAATGCAGTAGATATTTTTTTGAATTAAACATATAATACCTTACTGATGTATGCTATGCACTGTATAAATTGCTTTTTCTGCATAATTTACTGCACCTCACAGCGTCATGTAAAGGTGGTCATATATCCATTTTATCCATGAGGAAACTAAAACTCAAAGGTTAGCTCATCAAAGATTCACATTCAATTATCCACAGAATTGGAAGTTAAGTTGGGTTTCTGTGACTTTTATGTTGCTTTACTTCACCTAGCTTTAAGGAAACATTAGCATTCCTCTATATTGTTTTCTGATTATTTAAAAAATTGCTCTCCATTATCATATAAATATATCCCTTCTCGTTTGTACAGACTGTTTACAATTCCACTTCTTTTGTGAAACATTTCGTAAATAAAAGGGAGGTAAGAGATTGTTCTTCTTAAATAGTGATTACTTACCTTCCAGGTATGAAGCATTTTTGGAGGAGGTCATTGAGAAGGTGTAACCACTGGTTGACCTGCAAGCTGGACCTGGGCAATCGAAGACACCTCATCCGTTCTCCTGTCCTTGGACCCGCATTCTACATTCTACCCACCATTCCCACTGTGGGAGCTGTTCCAAGGATGTAGCCTTGAAAGAGTAAGGTGTTGATGAGACCTCTGGATGGTATATGTGACTGAGCCCAGTTAAGGCCACTATATAAACTTAAGATTCTGGCTGGTGGATATGGAGATCTCATCCTGCAGCTGCCCAAGGCAAGCTTCTTAAGTAAGTTCCCTTGCCTATTAAGCCTGCCACACGCCAGTCTGAAGTGATTTGCCTCTTTCTTTGGTCTCTCCCTCTCAGTTTGCAAACCAACAATTGACAAGTCAGTCTGGACACTGAAGAAATGGGCCTTGGGAAAGAGACACTTGCAGGGAAATCCTGAGTTGGACATTGGCTTCTGTGTAGGGGTGATGGCCTGTATGTTAGATGCTTGTGGACCACTGTGTGGGTATGGGGATGCCCCCAAAACGTCAGCTGGTCTAAGGTGCTTGTTTGAGGAGCTGTGCAGAGTACACTGGGACAAAGAAGGGAAATGGATGGCTGCTGCAACAGGGTGGCCTCTGCTGTGAGCAGTTCATCTGGTTAGTGATGCCAAACTGAAGGCTAAAGGTCAAGTTAGAAAGTTGGAAGAAGAGTTGAGGTTAGAGACAGACATGCAGGTATCTACTGCTTTGCTAGTTTCGGGGCTGGAGGACAGGTGGGAGAGTAGGATGATAAGTCGGAGACTTTAATGTGCTGTTTTGCAAAGCTAGGAGGGCACAAGCTGCTGTGGATTAAGGTCTGAGAGCTTATTATGAAGCCTGATTGGGATGCTAAGAGGTGGAGTTGCTGGGACAAGTGAGGGGAATGGAGAGGAAGATGTTATGGTGATTGACAATGAAATGGATGGAGTGTCCCATCTGTCTGACTCTTAATACAAAGGAAAACAAAAGCACAGCAACAGCAACCTCAGCCAGCAGGTCAGCCCCCGATTCAGGAAACATTTCTGATGAGAGAATATACTCCTGCTGAGCTTATTGTAGGAGCTGCCAAGTTCCAGCAAAAGGCCAGGGAAAATAATTCAGGCATGGTTAGTGCACACCAAGGGAGGGGGTGATGGGATTTCTCTCACCAGGTAGGATTCATGGGAAGTGAGCAGCATCACCACACACCTGCCTGCAGGCAGCACCTGCGTGGCATGAAGGGCGTTCAAAGAACTTACTCCCTTGTACAATGGATTTTTCCAGTCTGCAGGGAGGCTGAACCCAATGAGGAGGATCTCCCTGGGTACATGAACCCTGGAAGTCTCTAAAGAGGTACAAGTTCTTAGAGAGTTGGGAGTGACACAGGCAATCTACTCCCCTGTCTTTGAAAGCCCTGATCAGGCTACATTCACTGCAGGAATGAAAATCAAGATACTCTAGTTTGCCCCCCTGGCACCTGGTATGGGATGCTGATACTCAGGCTGGCCCCAGTCTTGGGACAAGACATTTATGATTTGGGGCAATCTAAACCATCCCTGATGATGTCCCTCCTGCTCTAGCAGAGGCCTCAGGGATATAGTCCTATTTAGGATGGGTGCCTTCCTTGTCCCATGTGTGGAATGCAGGCCAAGATGGCCTCTAGGTGAGAGCCATTGGAGGTGATCAGAGACCACTTGTTGAGTCCACTATTCACTGGTCCCTCAGAAATAAAAGATGACTCTGGTTTACTTCGGAACTGAGTGTACTCTAATACACAGTCACCCCCTGAAGTTTCCTGGCCCCTTCAGTGCCGTCAGTGGTTATGGAGGCAAACAGTTATGATCAGAAAAGTCTCTTTGACACTATAAATTGGTTGTTCTCCCCCATGAGAATACAAAGTTTTGGGGATACAAAGTTTTATCTCTTCAAAACCAGAGAACATATTGGGCATTGATATCATACAGTGTCAAACTCTGCAAACCTGTATTGGTGAATTTCTCCTCAGAGTTAGAGTAATGAAATCGTTGCTGAAGGAAAAGGCCAAATGGGAACCAGTAAGCCTACTGCTCCATGAAGAGTGGTAACTGTCAAACAATATAAATTGCCTGGGGGGCTTAAGGAAATAGGAAAAGCTACCTAAGAGCTGTGCCAAGTGGGTGTTATATGCCCACTTTCTTTTTTTTTTTTTTTTTAAATTTATTTTTTGGCTGTGTTGGGTCTTCATTGCTGCACACGGGTTTTCTCTAGTTGCGGCAAGCAGGGGCTACTCTTTGTCACGGTGCGCAGGCTTCTCATTGTGGTGGCTTCTCTTGTTGCGGAGCATGGGCTCTAGGTGTGCGGGCTTCAGTAGTTGCGGCGTGTGGGCTCAGTAGTTGCGCTGCACGGGCTCTAGGGCACAGGCTCAGTAGTTGTGGCGCACGGGCTTAAGTTGCTCCATGGCACGTGGGGTCGTCCTGGACCGGGGCTCGAACCCATGTCCCCTGCATTGGCAGGCGGATTCTTAACCACTGCACCACCAGGGAAGTCCTGTATGCCCACTTTCAACAGCCCAGTATGGCCAGTAAAAGAGCCAGATGGCTCCTGGCAGATGACCATGGATTGCTGAGAATTGAACAGGGCAGTGCTCCCCATCCATGTGTCTGTGCTCAGCACTGCCACCATCTTACATAACTGGGCCACAGTCATAGGAGTATACCATGCTCTACTGGATTTAAACAAATGCTTTTTTCAGTATACCCCTGGCCACTGAGTCACAAGATCAATTTGCCTTCATGTGGAAGGGGCAATAATGGACTTTTCACATGCTTCCCTAAGGCTACCTGCATAGCCCCACAGTGTGTCATGGGATGGTAGCCTGAGATCTGTCCCTGTTCTCCTTTCCCACATCAGTAAAATGGGCCCATGACATTGATGCTATAATGTTAACACGTGAAGCCTTGCCTCTGCTGAAGGACACTCTGCAGATTTTGCTGGAATACCTGTAAGGGAGAACGGGCAGTGAACTGGCAAGAAATTCAAGGTCCAGGCATTGCTGTAAAGTTTTGGGGAGTTGTTTGGTCAGGTAAAATGTATATTGTCCCAGAGCTGTGACTGATAAGGTGCAAGCCTATTCAACCCCTAAGAACGTGAAAGAGGTGCAGGCTTTGGAGGGGTTTGGGAGTTTTGGAGGACTTTTATTCCTCACCTGGCACAGTGCTTCTGTTCCTTATACTACCTTGTAAAGAAAAGGCAGATGGGGGACTGGGAATCAGAGCAACAAGACACCTTTGAGAAGGCAAATATGCTAGTGAAGCAGATTAAAGCTCTGGGCATCTGTCAAGCTGGAATACTGTTTGAATTGTATTTCTCTGTGACTCTAGAAGGTATGAGTTGGACACTGTGGCAGAGACGACAGAAGGAGAGAGTACCCTTAGGATTTTGGTCCCGGCTCTGGAAGGGGGCAGAAACCTGATATCCTCCAACAGAGCAAGAGCTCCTAGTCGTGTACACAGCACTCCTCCAGGTAGAGCCTCTCATGAAGGAAGAGCATATCATAGTAAGAACTTCCCTTCGAATTAAGGGGTGGGTTGAAAATCCGTTCCATTAACCCTTCAGACTCCCGCACTATGTGGCATGCCTATTTGCAGCAGAGGATTATGTTGTCCACCAGCCCGCTGTCTCTAGATATGTAGGTGCAGCTAGGCCCTGTAGAGAATATAGAGCTCTAAATGCCCCCACCCCTATTCCTATAGCAGCCCCTTCAGCCTGTAGAAAGGGAACGGAGGAAATTCCCCTGAGGCCTGGTAGATAGATGGAGAGTTGGGGCAACAAATCCACAAAGACTACAGTTGCTATTCTGCCCAACACTGACACCATCTGGATGGAAACAGGAATGGACCACTGTAGCCAATGGACTGAACTTAGAGCCCACTGACTGGTGATCACTCATGAGCCCTGGCTGTTAACCCTTTGCACTGAGAGTCAGGCTGTTCTAAAGGGATTAACCCTATAGCTTGGACAATGGGAAGCTGAGGGGTGAATACTCATGAATAAGTCCTTGTGAGGTCAGGATTTGTAGACATTTGGGTTCACCTGTAAGAGCCTGAGGCAGTTCTCACTGTTTTCCCCCTCCCAGCTGGCACTGGCACCCCCTGGCAATCAGGAAGCTGATGCCCTAGCTCAGGTATGAGCCCTAACACATGACCTGTCAGTAGATGGTATAGCAGATTGGATACATAGGAAGAGCAGTCACCATACCACCCAGGTGGGAATGCATATTGTCAAGGATGCTGGATTGCCCTTGAAATACAGTGACTTAGTTAATGCAATAACAGCATGTCCTGTGTGTTCTAAACAATGCCCAAGGAAGCTGCCAAAGGACTCTGGGGCCAACCACCAGAGTTCCCAACTAGTAAGGGATTGGCAAATTGATTATATTGGCCCCCTCCCTCTGAGTGAGTGTTCTAAATATGTCCTAGTTTGTGTGGACACTGCATCTGGCTTAACCCAACCTCTCCCCTGTTACCATGGAAACCAGGCTGGCCACCATTAGGGGATTAGAAAAGCTAAGTACCATACCTTCATCTAAAAGATAGTGACTGGGGGGGGTGTGTGTGTCACATTTCAAAGGTCATGATATGCAAGATGGGGCAAAGCAAAACAAAACAAAACAAAAAACCCCAAAAACGACCTTAATGGGGCTTCCAACTCCCCTGTAAACTTTATGCACAAGCGTTGGTAGAAAGGAAGAATGAAATATTAAAGCAGCGATTAAATTACTAACAGGTAAAACAGTGTTGGCCAGGTATACTAAAGTACTGTCCCAGGCTTTAACTCATTTGAATGATCAACCTGTAAGGCCTGTTACCCCGTATGCCAGACTGGGAACCCCTGCCGAGACACCCAACACTGTAAAGATACGAAAGTCACAGGAGATAGCCACTGCCCCAGCTCTCGTGGTGGATCAATGTGCTGTGCTGCTGAGAGCACTAAGTCATGCCTGGAAGGGCATTTTGTACTGAAATTCTTAATGGGGTGTCACACCAGGATGGGTGAGTTACTTTGCACCCCTGGGTGAGGGGGAACAACTCAGTCTCCACTGGGATACCGTTGTCTTGCTGCAAGTCAGACCTGTTGAAACACTATACTTGGAATGGAACATGCACCACTGAAAGGAGGGAAAGGTGGAAATCCTGGTCTGGCATATCCTGTGCCCTAGTCCATCACCTCACGCCTGACGGTACTGCTTCCCCTGGACAATATGTATAGTGTGTACAACCCACTCAGGTTCCTAAAGCTGCCCACTTCAAGGTCAGGTAGGCATGTTCTGTTTTGCACTGGCACAATCATTTGGCTGCTGTCGTTTTTCCCTCCATTGGCCTGGAGGACATTTGTAGCACACATAGAAGCCTTTACTAAATTCACCAGCAAGTTTAAATAATAGCTGGCAAAACCTATCTTTACTGAACACTGAAATGCCTCTAATGAGCAAAACTGTCTTTCAAAATAGAATGGCCTTTGACATTATTACTGCCTTAAAAGGAGACACCTGTGCCATTATCCAGAGTTTTGTATGTTCATAACTGATGTATTGTCTTTATTAAATCACATGAGGACACAAGTGAATGCTCTGAGGGATCAGACCCCCCAGTCTAAGGGACTTCATAAATCAGTGGTTCGGATCATGGGGCTCTGGGTGGAAAAAATTGTTATTTATTTTGGGAATCATTATTTTGATCTGTGTTTTCTCTTGGCGTGTGCCTCTATTGCTGCTGTGGCATCTGCCTCCAGTGCAGCCAGGCAGCCACCAAATGAGCCGCTTCCACGCTAGTGAAACCCCTTGCTGGTAACTCAGGGCACATTGCGGAAGGTGGGGTGTGTGTGAGATTGTAAGAGCCAAGAGCTGGGTCTCGAGGGGGTGGAGTGTTGTAGGAGATCTTGGAGAGGACACGACCGCTGGTTGACCCACAAACTGGACCCAGGTATTAGAGGCTTTGCATTCGCTCCCCTGTCCTTAGGATGTACACCTTTTGCCCACTGTTCCCACAGTGGGAGCTGTTCCAAGGATGCAGCCTTGACAGAGCAATGTGTTGTTGAGACCATCTGGACGGTATACGTGACTGAACCCAGTTAAGATCTCTGTATAAAGTTTTAAGATTCTGGTTGGTGGGTGCAGAGAGCTGCTCATCTTGCTGCCCCCAAGACACAAGCATTGTATGTAAATTCCCTTACGTATTAAAACTGCTACCTACTAATCTGGAGTGTTCTGCCTCTTTCTTTGGTCTCTCACTCCCCTCTGTACATGCGCTCCAGCTTGCAAACCAATAAGCAATAAATATTCATTCTTGAGCCTTGTATTTTGTAATATCTTGATTTGTTGTTTAACTCTATTTATTCATCTTAATAGTTTCTCTGATTAAGGAAGAAACTTTCAAATGGAAATTAGGAAGGATTTGAAACCACTTAAAGCCTTTATAGTTATGTTTGATATTAAACAGAAGTGGTGAAATGGTATTATATCATTTAGGTACAGTCTTCAGGGGTTTGCAGTGCTGGGTACAAAACAAATCTGAACTTGTTATTCTTATGAAAAAATAAATTTGGACAAAGAACAAGAAAATGGATCCTGTGTGGAAAGGAGGAGGCTCACATGTGTTGAAAACATAATTAAAAACAAGATCCTCAGAGGGAAAGACTACCCTGGAAATAGTATTGTCAAAAAGACCTATGGTAATAGAGAAAAACAAATGGGAAATGAGGCTGAAATGTGATGGTACACAGGAACATTATTATGATTTTAGAGCCGTCTATGGTTGCACCCTATTACGTAGCAGGAGGGAGCTGCAACTCTTTACGGGGCAGAGACACAATCGTAATTGGAATAATAAATGATACTTCTGTTTGGGGGATCTCATTACCAGAAAATTATAGTCAAAATGCAATAAATACAGAGAATAGTAATAATAGTGGTTAGGGAACTGCTAGGATTACTTCTAGAAGAGATGATTAGAAGAATTAAATAGCTTGGTAAGGGGTAGCTAAGAGGGTGGGAGTGTTTCCAATCACATGGAGAATGTTAATCCTAAAGAGAAAGACATGTCAATTATTTGGCATGGTAGTAAGGGCTATAATTAGAAGAAATGTAGTGAGAATAGCAAAAGCGGGATTGGAGCAGCAGTCATAAGACCCATCTGAACACTGACAGGACTGTGCTTAGAAACAGCCTAGATTTATAGTTTGCAGTTTTAGCTTCTATGATTCTGAACATTTCTGTGGATCTCATACGCTCTTTTTCCCCCTATATTACCTTTCCTCCTTACAGATTTTATCCCTCTCATTTGAACCATAAGTTCTGTGTTCCTTTGTGTCAATACATTTTATGGATCATCTGTGGATTCCTGCCTGCTTAAATACACTATCTTTTAAAATTTATGTTTCAGCTTGAGCTAACAGTCATTTTGCCAGCACTGGAAACAACCTTTTCCGCACAAATTTGCCTTCCTTTAGTCCATGGGGATATTATATTTCCAAGTACTATAGCATGTATTTCTGTAACCAGAATTTCTCAGTATTCTAATAAAAGGTATAAAAACGTATGGCTATTGGTAACTCATTTAAAATGTTATATCACAGCATTCAGTGCTTCCTAGCTACCAAATTTTAATGGAACTTTAAACAGGCTTGGCTTTGAGTTATGAATGCAGTGAAATGTAGCAAAATATATAAGAAGTCCCAGGGGAATGTAAATTGGAGGACAGTATTCCTTTCCTATGGAATAGCTGCCTTCTCTTAAAAGAGTGACATCACTTCTGTAAAGTCTTATCATCTAAGCTTTATCAAGAAGCAGCTGTAAGGAGCAGAAGTGGAAAGATGCTTTGGGAAACCAAACGCCATCATCCTCAGTGGGACATAGAAATAGGTCTCCAAAGAAGATGCACATTAGAGCAGTGCAGGCATCAGTACTCAAGGAAGACTGAAGTACCTTTACTGATGCCTCTGTTCATAGCAATTTAGTGCCCTTAGGAGGAATGTTCTCTTAATCAAGAATTAAAATATTCCATGTTTTTTGCAAAATCCAGTGACATTTGCAGGATGTCTGAAGGGTAATGTGGGAGAACTCATGCCACAACTACAAACAATAAAGAAATATATTTTAATTGTTCTTATGCTTTGGAAAAATATTAAATTTACATCTAGAGAAATTCTTTGTTTCTTCTTCCTTCCTCTCCCTTCCCCCCCCTTTTCTCTTTTCTGCTTCAATTAATGTTATTAGAAGCAAGGCATTAAGTTGTTTTGACTGATTGAAATGTTGTAGCCTAGATGAGTCATAAGAAAAGTGAGGGATTGGCTTTTCTTTTCTTCAGAGGATGTGCCTGACACACAGACGATGCCTGTGGCCTCTTCTGCGATTGGAGACAAGGAGCGTGTGTTCACAGTGATAGCCAGAGCTTCCTTTTGCTTGCTGTGGTGAGTACCACTTGATCTATGCTTGTACGTGATATAAATCCTCCGAAGAGAGTACTGTGTACCTCTAAGTCCTCTAGAGCCTGGTTATAGGATAATATCCTGAGAGATAATCAGTTGTTCCTCATTTTAGAAAAAAAATCTTCTGTGACCTCCGCAGGTACCTCCTATCTCTGGATTCTAGTCCAGTTCAAAAGAAGTAAGTAGGTTAAACGTGTGTCTTTAAACTTTTGCTTAGTACTGCTTGGTAAGAGAGCTCACCATTGTTACTCAATCCTGACTTACCATTTTTAGTTTGGAAATAGGAGAATAGCTCTTGACCTAACTGTCTTACCTTGCTAGTGCTGTGATGATGGGGCTGAGAGGTGTGGAATTAAAAGGGGCCCATTTATATTACAGTCACAACATGATCACATATCTTTCTTAGTAAATCTGTAAATGAAATGGAAACTTGGATCTAAGAACAGCAGTAGTTAAACAGGAAATGAAGAACAGTGCCTGAGAGTGTACTGTATCAAGGTGCTGACCCAGGAGTTAAATGTCAAGGGGTGTCAGTTCTCAGTCCCTCTCTTTTGTAAAACCAAGTTTAATGTATACATTTGCTTATCATACATGCACATGCATGCACACATACAAGTGTGTGTATGTACACATAGTATGTACACACATGCATACATATGTAGTTTATTTATAAAACTGACAATGGTAGAAAAAAACCACAAAGTTGGAAGAATGAATAATATTTCTATAACCCAAATGTAATTGGAAAGTTACTGCTAATATCCTTTTGGTTTTTTCCCCCCAGGCCTTTATTTAATGTAGTTGTGATTATCCTGTATTTTGTATCTTGTTTTTTTCTGAAATTTAAGATGATAATGATCATTTCATGTACCTCTGTAAAGCCTTTATAGACATCATTTTAAATATATTTTAAGAGTCTATAGAGTATGGGTAATTCCATGGTTTATTTAACCATTTCCCATATTTGGTGCTTTTGATTTCTCTCTCTCTTTCTAGCTCTCTTACATTAAAAAAACCTTTTTTTTTTCGCATTTCCCTCTTCTTTCTCTCTTTCTCTCTTATTTCTTCTCATTTTAATAGGGACTCTGCCAGAACTTTGAGATATGGCTGGCATTTTAAAATGGATGACAGTCTTTGCTTCAGAGAAATATTTATATCCATTAACTTCGGATGTTGAGGAACCTCATAACTGGAAAAAAAAATGTGATGGCAATGCAACTCTCCAAAAGAAAACCTTGAATAATGTTTGCATATGAGTGTATATGGGTGTGCATGTGAGTTTGTATGTATGTATGCATTTGTACCTGTGTGCATGTGTGTGTGTGTGTAAGTATGTATGTATGTATGCATGTGTCCACACCTGTGTAATAGATTGAGGTATAGGTATGTCAGCCAGTCAATAAGTTAGGCTTCAGAGGGAGAAGAGCAGCTCCATCAAACAGAATTCCTAAAATGCACTTGCAAATCAGCAGGTTTGGCAACGTGGCCTCATAGTTTTGGGTTTAATGTGACAGTTGGTGTGGACACCTGTTTTTTCTCAGCTTTATTGAAGTATAATTGACATATAACATTGTTTAAGGTCTACAATGTGATGATTTGATACATGTGTGTATTGCAAAATGATTATGGTGTGGATGCCTTTTTCAGTCTAGATGCTCTAATAATGATACCTGTGTGCCTTGAAGGAGAGGTGAGGAAGAGCCATGTGTTTAAACTGAAGCTTAACTATTGGTAGTTCTTTGATAGCCAGGTAATGCCCACAAAAACCTGCTGTGGAACCCCACATTGAACATAACTTCCTAGCTTCAAGAGGAAGGGGTAGAACATTAACTTCTTAGTTTTAAGAGGCTATGGACTCACAGACTGCAAAAACAAACTTATGGTTACCAAAGGGGAAAGGTGGAGGGAGGGATAAATTCGGAGTTTGGAATTAACTTATACACACCACTATATATAAAATAGATAATCAACAAGGATATACTGTATAGCACAGGGAACTGTACTCAATATTCTGTAATAAACTAAATGGGAAAAGAATTTGAAAAAGAATGGATATGTATATGAATAACTGAATCACTTTGCTGTACAACTGAAACTAAAACAACATTGTAAATCAACTATACTCTAATATAAATTAAAAATTAAAGTAAAATAAAATACAGGTAAACAAACAAAAAAAGAGACTATGGAGAAGAAACAGCATCATCATTATGAGCATCGGTGATGGGGCAAGTTCAGAGACTTCAGCCCAGGGCAGTAGAGGCCAGTGAAGTGGTAAAGGCAGAGGCTTCAGGTGGTGACCTCCCAGAGTGATTTGGAGGCAAACATAAGCTACTACTTGCAGACTTTCAAAAAGTATTTAGAAGAGCTAAGAGCCAGTTAGGTTTAAGTATTGGGATTCAAATACCAATGTTAATATAAACTTATTGGTAGACTTGGGGAGATTTGGGTGGCATGACTAAAACCACAGTATTCAATCTTTGTTCATAAGGGTCTCCCTGTCCCATATTCCCAATTGTTTTCTTAAAGATGGATTCCCAGATGATAACTTACCAGATTTTTCGGTTTGAGTTTGTCCCTAAACAAACCCTGACACAAGTATTTGTGTGCAAAGAGTTTATTTGGAAGATCCCAGAATGCCCAAGTGAGGAATTGGAAAAAATTAGGTGAGAAAAAAAGAAAAGCCAATAAAGGGTGCTGTAATGAGTGGGTTATCCATGTGGGCAACTGGGGCTTGATCCCACTGGGGACCTTTTGAGAAACCAGCCCACAGAAAGCAGCAAGCAGGCCATTTCCATACCTCCAGGAAATGCCTCCTTGCAGCAGAACAGGATGATAAGAAGGAAGATGTGGGTACTAGAGGCGTCAAGTTGTCATCAGGCTGAAAATTGTATATTGCCACTGCCAAGGCTTTCAAGTGGACCAAGGGGTAAAGGATGGGACACTGACAGCATCTGCCACACTGGGCTTACCAAGTCTCTTTCCATTTCAGTACACTGTTCTTGTGATTATGTGCTGTCTGCATATTTAGGATTGTCATTCCTTTGCTTTCTGCCATCTAGCAATCACAAGGTTTCTAGGTATCTGAGATAAAATATGCCTCCAAGGCTTTTCTCAATCTCTGTGTCAAAGTTCACTTAAGCAACCAAGGCACAGAGGCCCTTCTACATTGAAGGTTAATTGTGATGTCAGCTTCTCCTTGGAAAGAAGAAATATTGAGGCAGAAACAGGCTTGAAATTTGGAAGAGAAATGTGCTACTGTAAGCAGCCTCATTCTGAGGGTGGCCTAATAGGCATAGAGTTTTGGCTCATACCTTTGAAAATCCTCTTTATTTCCACCCCAAATTCAAGTTGTCTGATGTCAGTGCCTATTTCTTTAAATAGTGTTTCTTTCATTTTCCAGTTCTCCTTCATTTTGCTTGTAATAAATCAACCAAGAAGCATTTTTGACCTTTCCTATGTCCTATCTTTCTTTATTCCTTCTTAGTTAAGAATTTTGAAAAAAAAAAAAAGTAGTTTACACTTCCTCACCATGCAGTCACACCTCAACACACAAAAAATCTGGCTTCCACCTCCACCACTTCACTGAGAATGTTCTTGTCATGTTCACCAAAAATATACTGGTAAACCCAATCATCACTTTTTGTTTTTATTCTGTTTGAACTTACTGATTGCTCTGCTGATATCAAGACTGTTACATACTACTTGATGAACATCTCCACTTGTACAATCTACAGAGGTCAAGTTAAAAGCGAAGGTCATCATCTCTGAAACCAGCCACCCATTTATCCTGCCCCAAATTTGCTCCTTCTGTTGTCTTGGTGGCTAGCATTATCATCTGCCTATATAGCCTAAGCAAAAAAGAGTTGGAGTCATTTTAGAAATTCTCTATCACTAATTCTCCATATCCAATCAGCCTTACAGTTTTTACTTCCTAAATAAAATACGTTTCTGAGGCTACACTGTAAGTCATAAAACAATATTTCTTTGACTCTGGACCTGTCTAATCTTTGGAAATTCTAGTTTCCCTCAAGAGCTTCCAAAACTTTTGCAGTGGGTATCTCATTTATTTCAAGAACGTGTCACTCCTCTGAGATCTGTTATTTAGTCTCTTTACCTTATATCTTCAGTTGCTTCTGAGATCAGCAGTAATTTATGCCCCAGTATCATATTAACAGAAGTCCCCAGGGCCACTGCTGCTGCCTTACAAAAACGTTTCTCCTGCTTCTGATGTTCATTTGCATTAAGGCTGTGGAAACTAAAAACTAAAAATGCTGATCTCCAGGACACTGGGGACACCATGATTCCTGCTGTTACTGCTGTTGCCGTCTGTGACTGCTAATGCATGCCTGGTGAGTGTTGAACCAGCAGTCTCCTAAATTATTTTTCTTCTTTATGATATTTCCTGATTATTTGTTTAATTAGACTCTTGGCCAACTATGGCAACCTGTCTTTTAGACAAACCCAGATACAGCTGCATCCTAAGGCAAACAAGACTTAAGCTTAAGGTTGAATCTCTGCTATATTCTGTTTCCAGTAAAATATTTGAAATTTCTCTGTGTCTCATCTGAGAATCCAACTTGAAATGATAGAAGAAAAGGTTATTTGCCTGGGCCACTCCAACATTTCTGCTGGGGACAGACTCTTTTTTTTTTTAATTTTATAAATTTATTTATTTTTATTTATTTATTTTTGACCACGTTGGGTCTTTGTTGCTGCGAGCAGGCTTTCTCTAGTTGCGGCGAGCAGGGGCTACTCTTCGTTGCAGTGCGCAGGCTTCTCACTGCAGTGGCTTCTCTTGTTGCGGAGCACGGGCTCGAGGTGTGTAGGCCTCAGTAGTTGTGGCACAGGTTATTTCTAAGATCATAACTTAGGAAGTATGTGAAAAAAAGGGTTTGGGATTCTCAGATGTTTCTGGCATGCGTTTATATTTGTATTGAGTTGTAGAAAGTATTTAATGGTTTGAAACTGCCCCTCCTGTAGGCTGTAGAAATAGCTGGTTTACTTATTTGTACTCAAAAATGTCCTAAGAATAGATCTCAGATATCTGAAATGCTGATATTTCAATAATCTCATTTCATTCTATAAGCTTCTCAGGATCCTACATTCTCTCCCTTTCTTATATCCCCTGTAAGAAATAAATAAGATTGCCTAATACATATTTACATATGAAGTGATAGCCACATTATATAATATAGTAGTAGTGAAGAAAAAAATGACTAAAGTCAACTGAATTTCTATGAAAAGAGGCTTTAAATTCATATGTGTGTGAAGGTTGTTTAAATAATTCAATATTGTTTTTCTTCATAAAAATTTTTCCCATAGTGCTTAGTTTATTTGTGAAAATACAAACAAGTGCTAGAGGCTGTATTATTCATTAGGTAAAGTCTTTATCTGTATTAAGTAAATGTGGTTTTAAAGCCTTTATTAGAAGCAGAATTTCCCATGGTCAAATTTGACCCAATGACCACATTATTTGAAAAAACTTAAAAGTTCTCCAATAATAAAAAAATAATTTTCTACATGGCAATATTACCGAAAAAGGACTCAAACAACTTTATGCCCTTACCAGAAATATAATATAGCATTTCACAATCTCTGATGCTGAAATTCAGTTATTGAGTTTTCAATAAAGCACATCATCAGTAAATTGAATAAATGGTTTAAGGCCAAAAAAAATTTGAAAGAACACCATAAACATTTGAAACCATAAAACTGTAAGCGTTCAGAGCTTACAAGTAGGGATTTACATTCTTACACTTGTTAAAATAGGGGTATTTGGTGCTAGTATTAATAATCATAAAAAAAATTTGAAATTACCTCTATTTTATTTTAACATCTTTATTGGAGTATAATTGCTTTACAGTGGTGTGTTAGTTTCTGCTTTATAACAAAGTGAATCAGCTATACATATACATTTATCCCCATATCTCTTCCCTCTTGCATCTCCCTCCCACTCTCCCTAATTGGAGTAATTTATGTTGATGTTATCACATTAAATTAAAAATAAGGCATAATGAATTCAGAAGGCAGTATATACACAATTTTCAATTTACAGATGAGTTATTTTCCTCAGGTTCCTTCACGTGTTCATTGAATGGGACTTTGAGAACACAACAATTAAGCTTCCATTATGTAGTTGGATTCCCAGACCAGGAAATGGAAGTCACTTCTGGAGGAAGTAGAGTACTAAATATTATGACATTTTTTCACTGGGAGTGTGCGTTAAGCATTTTGGCATTTGAGGAGCACATCTTGCTTTATTGCAGTGAGAATGAGAATTACCAACTCTAAATCACAGGATTCTTAAAGCTCCAGTGACCGTATGCCTTGATTTTTCTGAGTTGGTCCTGAAAGCATGTGATGTTGAGGAGCAAACACTCTACAGTGTGAGATCCCTAAGCCAGTGAACTGTGTGCTCAAAATCCCAGCTTGATGCTCAGAATACAGCAAAGAATAAGATAAACTGCTCTCATAGGACTTTGTATATAATGGGGGAGACACGCCATTAACATATGATACAAAAATTATTACCATGCAAACAAGTATTACGAAGGGAAAGGACAGGATGCTAGGTAAGCAGGTAAGGAAGATCTTAATATTGTCACAGTTTGGACTGGTCAAGAGAGGTGTCCATGAAGACGTGGAACCCACAGGAAGAGTAGGAGTTATCGAGGCTAATAAATGGGGAAAGCAACATCATTGAGACCCTGAAATAGAAGGTTCAGTATATCAGATGAATTGAGAGATTGCCAAGATTACTGGATTACAGCAAACTAACAATGTGCCAGTGGGTGAGACTGCAGAGGGAATCAAGGGTCAGAAGGTGCAGTACCTTTCATAGATGCCTTAGTAATGATCCTAAACTTTATACTAAGGCCAGTGAGTAGTTCTTGGAGGGATTTAGCAGGAGAATGCCTTCATTAAATTCATATTCAATGTCAATAAATGCTGACCTGAATTGAATAATTGAATTGTCTGGATATAAGCAGAAGTGGATCTAAAGGCAATTACTGTCAGTGGGGGTGTACTCTGAATCCTTCAGTTTCAAGCCATGCTACACAGCACAGATTTCTGGCAGTGGTGATCCTAGCATGTACTTTGGTTAACAGCTCTTACGTGCTACCATGGCCAGCTTCATTTGTGTGTGACCAAAACCTAGCTGTTGAGTGCAACCATACATTTGAGTAAGGTGACTAACACTTCTAGTATTCTCAGTATTGAGGGGTTTCCAGGGAAGCAAGGCTCTCAGGGCTAAAATGAGGACAGTGGTAGACAAACAAGGATGGTCAGTCACCTTATTGACAAGCCAGAATCATTTCTTATAGAAACTTTGGCTTCAGATGGTTACACCTCAAAGCTGATATATCCAGTTCTGAAATTTGAGTCCATTTCATCCCACTGTTTATTTCCACCACTCAAAGTGCAGGCTATCTGTTTTTCTCTCTTATATGTACTTTTTCCTTTCCCACAATTTGCCTGTTCGTTCCTTCCTTTCATTAGAAACCTCTACAATATTCTCAGGCTGTTGGGAGAGTCCTTATTCCTCCTCTTTGCTTCAAATGGAACCAGAGAACTACACCTTTGATAGTAATCCTACACTGAGCCTGCTCATGTAGTCCCCAACCTGCATACATAGGTCTTGGAGGTAAGAGCAGCATTCCCCTTGCTCCCCAGTGCTTTCGCCTTCTACATTCTACTGTAAGAGTTCTTTCTATTTTGACACTCAGGCCGTCAGAGCATCTGTCCTATACCTTGGCTTGTCAAGGTCACTTTCACACACTCACAGTGAATGCTGGCACCTGCTGGTACCTGGCTCGTAGCCTCTCTCCCTTACCTTAATTCTCACCACCAAACTCCTTTTATGAAGGTCAAGACTTACCAAATCCATTGCAAACTTTTTAGTTTTCACTTATTTGACCTCCCCGAATCATGTACTCTCACCCAATGACTAGGACCCCCATCTCCCCTTGGCCTCTCCCAGTGTGTGGGGCGGTGGGGTAGTAATGGATTCCATAGGCCCATTATGCCACCTCTCAGCCATAAGAAGAAAAGTCTATAAAATAAAAGAGATTTATTAATTTTTATGAGTTAATTCCATTTTATCCTCCCAAGTATCATGCGAGGTGTGCAGGAAAAGTAGTGTTGCAAACACATATTAAAGGAGAGAAAATGGGGCACGAAGAGAATAAGGAGTGTTCCTCCGAGTTGCACAAGGTGGCAGAAGCCAAAACTAGCATGTAGATCCCCTTCTGATGCTCCTTCCACTGTGCCAAGACGTGTTAGTGAAAGAATAAGGGTATAGAAATTGCCCTCATAAATAAGTTTTTAATTCAAATTCTTATTTGTGTTTATGATTCAGTAGCATGTGATGGAAGAAACTATTAAATTACAAATTCTGAGGTAGATTTCCTAGGTGATCTTGCATTCAGAATATTGTTTCAGAGCTTATTGAAAGGAATTAAGATTGGCTGACATGGCTTTCCATCTGCAATTTCTATGTATTTTGATGTGAAAGAACTACCCTGTGAAACTTGCGATTAAAAGAAAGCAGAATAATAATTTTTATGTAACCTCTGTAGCAGAAGAATCTTAATGGTGGGTAATAAAATGTTGAAATGAGATATATTTTAATTAGGTAATAATACCAAGCTTTGTTTATTAACTACTCTGAAGGTTCTAATGAGCTGTGAATTTCTAAGGCTCTTTGGCAAGAAAATGAAAACATTTAACAATTTCCCAAACTAATCTCATTATGGAGAAGTCAGCCTTGCACATGCTTATTTAAAAATGAAGGTGAAATAGAAAACTTCTCTGCTGGCTCCTCATGATACTTGTTGAATACAACTTCCTTTGTTCTTTTATATTTCTGAAAAATATTATTTTATGCCTAAAAACTAATAGGCCAAATTTTCTGTCCCAGGATAAGCATAACCAAGCTGAATCATCTTTTTGCAGGGCAGGGTTTTAGAAAGACCTCCTAAGTTTGAAGTCTTCTCAAATCTCTTTCTGTCCTCAGATTACTCAGGAGACGTGTGCTAAAGCTGAGGTATCTTCTTTATATCACCAGGGAGATGTGACCATATTCCATCACTCACAGATCCAAGAGGAAAAGTGCAGGGGGGCCTAAGCAGGAGGTGACCAGAGCAAATTGTGGAGCTAGTCAGAGCAGGAACATGATTTCAACCCAGATAGGTCAGAATCCGAAGTCCAGGCCTTTCAGGCATATAAATCAAAATTGACATCTGGTCATCCTAATTACCCCGTATTGCCACTTTATTACTGAAATTAATTCTTTAAATGCAAGTTCATTGGTATGTCCTCAGAGTGTAATCCAATCTTTTCTAAGATTAATTTTCCAAAATTCTGAAAGGCAAATAAATAGCTATACATTCTCTTTCCATGTGGACTGTTGGAAGATCCCTCTGTGTAAAGATTTTCTCTCCTGGATTGTTAAAGGTTGGTATAGCGATGAAAAATAATTGTATTTTTAAGTTCTTTTAGTTGAATGTTTATCTCTGAGAAAACTGCATTTTGCAAAATGCATTTTCTGTTGTTCCCAAGTTTAAGCCTTTTCTTTACTGGCAATAACAAGACATAATTTTGTTAGAAATAAAAGAGGTTTAACTGGTAATTTTAGAAGAATGTTTTCACAATTACAAGGCATATATAATAAAATAATACTTGTGGTATTCATGATTCAGACACTTTATACAGCCAAACTGGACTTAAACTTTCTATTTATCCTGTCAAAATGTTTTTAGATTCTTGTCTTCAACATGTCATAGCTATTTAATTTACTTTACAGGGGTTTCAACTGATATAATTTGCAATCTTCTACTGATATTTTATCATTAGGAAATCACTGGAAGACAGATTCCTCATGGAATATTTCTCTAGAAATAGTTGCCAAGACCATAGCTAAATTTACCTATAAGCACACTTCATATTGTTAGCTGACAACTTGTGGGACAGGTCTGGACTGAATTTAAATTTTGCCTTAAGCAGTGGTGGCAGTGTTATTAACTACTTACTTGTTAGTACACATTTTTGCTTATTTGAAATGTATGATGTGGGTTATGTTGAAAGCTACCTCTTTTCTTTGGTATAGCTATTCAAAATCTATTTGTACTGAATCAGAATTTTAAGAAGCTGAGATAATGAGATTTCTAACTTCATTAGAAAACTGACGTTAATGATACACCAGTAGATTATTAACTCTTAAGGAGGCTCTACTCTCAAGGATACAACAACCAAGTACTGCATCTACAGTATCTGCCCCAGATATTATGCACTGATACTAACATCAGTCCATTCTGATCAGTCCAGATTGCTCAATTTCTTCATCAACTTGGCTCCAGATTATAATCCAGCCTGGGTGACATTTAATTCTGTTATAAAGCATATACCAGAATACTGCATTTAAATGGAAGTTCTAAGTTTCTTAGGCTAATATCTGATGTTTAAGCAACCATGTCGCCAAGAAAAACCTAGGACTCTGCAAAGTTCATTGAAGTATTATTAGCTTTTAATACTATTAGTATAATAGTAAATTAAAATAAAAATTAGTATAAACCAATCTGTAAGATTAAGCATAGATTTCAGGATTTTTGCAAAGCCTAAAACATAAACATGGTAGTAGCAGTCTAAATGTATAGTAGTATTTCCCTGATAAACTGGCTTACATTTGAATCTGGTGTAAAATTGAAATGTTTCAATTCACCTTAATATATTCAAATAATTATTGTGACTGTTTTTAAAAATTAAATCACATCCATTTGCTGTAAAAATGGCATGGACATCATATTTTTCACTGATGATATTGTTTTGTTGCACACTGGGAATGGGTGCAAAAAGAATCATAACTTATGAAGTTATCATTGGAAAATTGAATTCAGTATTAATAATGTCAAGTCAGAAATGTTTGCTTTTCGCAGACTTTTCCAATGTTTGAATCTTAAATATTAAAAACCCTGTCCATCAAATGAATTTGTTCAGTATCCTGTACATTTTGCTGCTGATTCATCTTGGAGAGACCACTGGAGGGCATGCTGCTCAAAACTGCATAATATACATATGTAATACTGAGTTTCTCTTATGGTTGATACAGATGACTAATAGCATATTCTCTTTTGCTTCTGGAGATTTTACTTTGAAAAATCTTTACCTACATAAAAGTTGTAATAATAGTACAATGACAGTTCATGTACACTTCACCTTGATTCACCAGTTGCTAACATTTTGCCATATTTTCTTCATAATCTCTCTGTAAACATTCCTCTGCCCCCTGTTATTAATCTCTCCCTTATTCTTCCTTTCTTCATCTTTTTCTTTCTTCCTTCCTTTGTTCCATCTATAGTTCCTTCCTCCATCTCTCCCTCCATTCTCCTTTTCTTCCTTTCTTCTCTCCATTTTATCCTCTCTGTTCTATTTTTTGCTTTTATTTTTTTTTACAACCATTAAAAATTTTGTCTTAAAAGTCAGCTAACTTATTAACTAACATACTTCAATATATATGTTTCCTAAGAGCAGACATTCTCCTAAATAACTATGATTCAATTATCACCCTACGAAAATTTAGGAATTTTTCCTAATTGTTCCAGTAGTGTCCTGTGTAGCTCCCTCTCCCCATATGTTAAATTTATCCACATCTTTTTAGTCTCATTGAATCTAGAACAGTTCACCAGGCTTTGGTATCTTTCATGGCATTAACATTTTTACAGAGTTCAGGCCAGTTGTTTTGTAGAATATCCTTCAATTTGGATTTGTTTGTCACCATATCTATTCTTAATATGTGATAAGCTTATATAATCTCTGCTATGATATATGGTATCATTTCTACAGTCTTTCTAAAGCACTTATGTTATTGTTTCCATAAAAATAGGAGTGGTTTTAGAATAAATGTTATATGGTGTGCCAACTCATTATTTTTGTCTTTGGGTTTGAGGAAATTCTCAGATTTCAGATTTTTTCCAGAAATAGTCCACTCTCTAACACTACTTTTGGTTGATAGATGGTCCTAAGTATTGATAACATCTTGTTCCCTTGGTTACAAGAACTTGGATATAAAAATATGAAACCAGAACATTGGCCATTTCTTGTTTAAAAATAAAATGTGAATCAATTTACAGTCAAATGATAATTTATTATATCACTATAAGAGTGTCTGTAGACATTTATTAAATGCTAGATAGATGAGACAGAAATAATAATCAAAACACTCCTAACATTCTAGTAATTTTAGAATAAGGTGCGAGAGAAGACAAATACACACACACAAATACCCAAAGTCCTCAAATATAGAATTGCAAGTGCTTAGATGTGTGAACAAAGCGTTAAAAAACGTAGAGCAAATAACTTCTCTTGCTGCCTGGCGAGGAGTGGTTTGGGGGGTAGGGTGTCAGGACAGGCTTTACATTTGAGGTGGCAGTTGAGGTGTGGAAACAGTTCAGTGTGTTGGTAACATGCTCAGGTTTTAGTTACCCAGGCTTGGTTCTGAATTCAATTTTGTGATCTTTGGTAAAATGCAATAAATATCTGGTCCACAGTTTACTCTTCTGTAAATTGGGGTTAATAATACCTATCCTGTAATGCTGTGAGGATTGAATAAGATAATGGACATATGTAACCTGAAGTAAATGTTTGATAAATGGTAGCTCTTACTAGTAGTGTTATTTAAATGTGACTGGTAGTTCCTTTCATAGAGAAGTAGAAAATGACACAAAATTGTGACATATATAGTGTGCTAGAGAAAAGGATGTTTTTCTGTGTAGTCAGCAGGCTTGTCAGGAGATTAAGGCTGCACAGTTTGTCCTCAGATTCTGTGGAACTATATGCTAACTAAAGAAGAGAGGATGTAATCTTTAAACACAGATTTTTGGAAAGGGGAAGTGTTAGGATAAGATCTGTGTTTTACTAAAATCAATCTGGGGTCAGTGTAAGTGATGTGTTTGCTGGATCTTAACCTAAGAGGTCTTAGATGACTTGAAAGCTATATATGCACATACAAAATATAGGGATTATAGACTTTTAAAAGTCATCTAATCACTACCCTGGGGCAGAAGGATATGATTCACTGGGCTTCAGGAAGACTTTTATTTATTTATACTTCACTTTTAAAAATTATTTTTGTATATTTAAAAATGTACATTAAGCATTGGCAGAATAAAACAGGCACATAATTTATGAATAAATGCACATATGCTGTGAGTGCACAGACAAAATTTTTTTACTGAGAGGTGAGTGATGCAAAATGTTTTGAGATCTCCACTTCAGAAGGACTAGTTCAGATTTGAGAACTTCTGAAATAAAAGAAAGCAAGCTAGTTAGTGTAGAGTTTCAGTGGTCCTGATGAGTTTTAATGAGAACTTGACCTAGGTTGGTAACACTGGAATTGAGAAAGGGACTGTATCTGAAAGACTGAAAAATAAATTCATCATCAAGACTTGAAAGCCGTACTATCACTGTGGATATCTTTGCTTATCAAGGATTTGAAGGAGAGTAGTCAGAGATCAGCTGAGAGATTGTAGAAAATACATTCTACACTTGGGTAATACTAGGGAATGGGGATTTATTTTAAAGTCAAATTTAAGTTATTTGATACCAAGTTGCCTAATTGAATTACAGAATTCAGCTGATAAATAAGAAGTAAAAGAAGGATAATAATGTGTATTCAGTTTTCAGTATAGATGTGGTTTTGTGAGGAAGAGTTGATTAGAGCAGAATTTTCTACCTCGTTACATGAATTGAGTGGTGATAACTCAATTAAAATGATTAAAGTATCAATTAACTACATGATTTTATGGAGAACAAAGTTGTGTGCTTTATTGATACAGAGTCAATAGGTTATGGTTAATTTTGAGAAGTGCACTTACTGTGTCTGAAGGAATCAAAGTTTGCTGAGTCACAAACTGCTAAAATGAGCAAGGAAGTAAAGTTTTTCATGAATCAAAATCAAATATGAATAAAGGACACATATTTGTTTTGTAAAATGACAGTAATATATGTTATCCTCAGTCTTGTCAATATAGAGGTATTCTTTGATTTTGTCATACTCCTCTGTCAAAACATGGAGGACTGTTTATTACTTCTTATGAAATCAAGGGAGTATGAGTATTTTAAAACCACGCTTGAAAAAAAAAGTATACTAATCTAATTAGAGAAAAACAAGGCTTGGGAAGTTATCCTGTATATAACAGAGCTACATTTTCTATAAAACCCTGATTCATTCATTCATTCTTCACTTATTCACTCTTTCAATCAGTCATTCATTCATGAAATATTTATTGAATATCTCCTGTGAACTAAGACAGGTAGGTCTGTGGTAGGCTTGTTAATAGTGTGAACATGAGAGCAAAGGATCCTCACTTTATGAAACGTCAATCCTAATAGGAGAGACAGACATAAATTTAAAAAAATACATAAATAAGAGTAATTGTAGAGTGTGATAACAAATGCTGTGCAGTTTAACAAATGATATGATGGAGAGTACCTGAAACATGGAGTGGTGTGTGTGGCGACTTTATACACAATGGACAGGGAAGGTCTCTGAAAATAAGTGAGACTTGAAAGATGAGAAGGAACCATACCTCTCTCCCCAGACTCTGCTCTTCATGGAAACTGAAAACAATTTCCTATCTTACCATAATTTTCCTTCTCTCTTCCAAGCAAAAGTAAACACAAATATAAAATCATCCCTCCCTCAATCAACCCATGATGAAGCTCCTCAACATATAACTCTACCCCGTCTAGAAATGTCCTTGAATTACTCTCTTCTGCCTATTTACAGATTATTCTCCAATTACTGCCTTATCCTTTCTAGTGTAGCTCACCTTAGTGTCTTCTGCTACTTCCCTGTCTTTATGTTTCCTACAGTTCCACCCAGCTTGGCAAAGGACCTGCAGCTGAACAACTCAGTAAGAAACTAAAGGGATATATTCAGATGTCAGGATGAGAGAAAGGATGTAAGACAGATTTTAATAAAGTTGCTGACAGTGCTGTAATTTATCCTTTATGAAAAAGGCTATAATATGTACTTTGGCATCCAGTGTCCCTTTCCATCCAAATCTCAATCCTTTGGTCCCCTACTCCTTCCACTGGGTTGAGTGTCACATCTTTCTGTTACTCTTACTTTTGTTCTTGTTCTTTCTGAATCAAGCTTACTGTGCTCACCAAAGTATTTTCTATTCAGTCAGAAAGGAGGGTTGGTGTTTTTATTGATTACTTTTCTTCTTAAGTATAATCTGCCAACAAATGCTTGACTTTACCGTAACTGAAATAAACACAGGGTGTTGCTGTGTCCCAAAGTCCTTATCTGAGGACTGTAAAAATACCTGTCCCCACATCTGGGTTCTGATACATTCCAGGAAATTAGTGCTAAGTGGCCAGAGAGTTGCTGTCAATGACCAACTCTTATGAACAAAAGGTAAATTTGAAGGCATAATCCATAATATTGTCCCCCGGCTAGTTCTGAGGGTCTTTTGATAGAAAGAGGAGAAATGTTTCTCTCCATGCCCATGAAAATCTATATATTTAAAGATTCATTCCTTGTATATGCTTTCTTACATTAACTTTTCTGGTCCCCATGACTATCCTGGAACCTCTAGACTGAAGTCCATTGTTTGACCCTATCCGTGAGGTCTGGCATGGTAACCTCTTTTTTCTCATCTTTAATTAAATTTATTAACATTGATGATTCTGGAAAAAGTCTGTTTGTTCAGTATCCTTTGGCATTACTTTCTTTTGCATTGACTTGCCCCAGCCATTTTACCTCTCCAAACTATGCTCTAGCACTGTGTGATCTATTATCAAAGACTCCTGAATCTCATCACTATACAGAAAACTTCTCCCTTTCCTCTGATGCATTTTTATAAATTGATACCCTCAACTCCCTGACTTGCTCTTCATTCTTCTAGGGCTACTAGGCATTCAGTCATGGAAATGGAAGTCTACGTCTCCAAGTCCTCAAATTATTCTTAATGCAAGACCCATAATATTCCTCTTAATTTCTGTTGATTCTCAATCTCTGAGACCTGCCATTACTGTAGTATTTCAGTAGAACATCTCTTTTTCAGACCTGGAATGTAATTTCTGAAAACTTCTCTAGTTCCTTAAAGGAAGGATTTTTCAGTCCTCTGAGGTTTCCAAGCACCAGTGAATCAGGTCTTAGCCTGTGGGCCAGACAGACGTCCTGAGACTATTCAATTGTACCTGTCACAGATCGCCTGTCTTCTAAGAAAGACTCAGATGTTTCAATAAATTATGTGTCTATAGATGTGGCTTAAATACTAATTTTCTTCCTGCAGCCTCATGAGGGAGTTTCTTAGATTTTTACAGTCTAGCAATCTCACATAGTTCTAAGGCGCTGTATTCCATTTGGTATATCTAGTTACAGATCAGGCATTCTCCCTATCTTAGAGTAATTCTTACAGTTTGCTTCTCACCTTAATATGGTACTATAAGGGCAGTCCAATCATGGATTGTGTCTATTCAGCTTGTCCCCCAAATTCAGCAACCTGACTCTCATGACGATAGGGCATTCTTGGTCCCCTGGAAGTACTGCTGGGCAGTCACCTTATATCTGAAATTCCATGAGTCCCTGAAATGTTACTTGAATAAAATTAAGTCTTTTTTTCCTTTGACTTTAAGAACAGTCACAGCATATTGTAACATTAAAAAAACTGAAAAGAGATACTGTATTTTGGGGGATTTCCGAAGGTTTCAGATAAGGACGTTGCATTGCATATTATGTGGCATAATTAAACATCTCTTTGTCATCAGTCCTATTTCTCATTGCAGCTGGTCAAATCTCAACTTCCTTGTTTGTCTTCCTTTTCCTGATAAACGAACATTGCTGGTTCGCTGGTCTTTTTCCTTACAACCACTTCCTTCCTTTAGCTCAGCTCCTCCAATATTGTGTCTCTCTACTTTCTCACCTCTTTTAGCTACCACTAAGAATCTCTTGTCCATATTTCCATGCACTTTCTTATTCCAATCCACTTAACCATTTTCTCATTTTTCTATTCTCCTTTCTAAGACTATTATACCTCAGCACAATGATGGCCTCCTGTCTGAAGTGTACACAAAGGATCAAAGCAAAGTAGTACCTTAGGATAAAGGTAAATATCTTTACATCCTTTCAATTTGATAGTTTTTGTCTTTATCACATTAATACAAATTTCATAACTCTCAAACAACTTATAAACGTGTAAAAAAATGATACCAAGATAGATTTGTTACTGATGAAAATTCTTAGCGTTCAACCCTTCATAAGGTTTCTGATTTCCTTCTTAACATATGTAAAGCAGATCAAATTAAGCACTCTTGACATTTAGACTCTTAAAACAAAATAAGAAGCCAATTTACACTTCACTCAGAATAAGCAAAAAAGAAAGAAAAAAAAAACCCCACAGTTGCATTCTGCCCTCCCATCAACCCCTGCATCAGGGTCTTATGGATATACTGTTTCTCAAAAAAAAAAAAAAAAAAAAAAAAAAAATCACAGTAGCTTAGTGGATTCACTGGATGTAAGAGATGGTAGAGGCCAGAGAGTTTGTCCTACTCTAGTTTTAGATATGTGGCTTGAGGTTGGACCAGGGGCTGATTGGTAATTATTCCTGTGGATGAACAAAGTCAGATATCAGTATGAGGAACAGAAGTCCTTCTATATATTGTTCCTAATTGCTTCACAGAGCACTGATGCCTTACGATCTGGTGCCCATCTTTATAATGTCAGAGATTGGAAAAGATCCCATACCAGACAATATGTAAATACTTTGATTCTCTACCTGCAGGATATTTTTCTGCTTAAGATTGTTTTATGGATCCTCCCATTATACCTATACTGATATACTCCTCTCTCGCATTTTGTTTGGTTAGTATAGGACCATTGAACACATATTGACACAGGATAACCTAAAAAATGACTTCTCAGTGGTTGGTTGTTTTACCTACATTGTTATTTTAATGATGATATACCTACAAGAAAGAACATCTTAAGCATTATGATTTATAAAAAGACATCACACCCAAGACATAAAATAAAGCAGTTAGTCAAATATAGAAAGATGAATATGTTAAAGATAATTTAACAGGATAAACTATTTTAACCAAAATCAAGTTGTACCACAGATAATCATAATATTTTGAAAGACTCCTTAGGCTTGGTTTTGCCAAACAAAATTATAGAATCTCAGAAAAGCAGGGAGTTAGGTGGCTATGTGAACACCCATCAGTTAAGAGTTATAAATATTGGATAACATTTAAAATCAATGAATAACTGTATAACAGAAAACAAACAGAAACCAGGGATAGTTTAAACTCATAAAACCACAACTAGAATGAGTAAGAACTTCAAGTTTGTTTATTCTTGACCTGAGTATGCCATTCTTCCCTAAGGCTACAGCCGTTCAAAATGGCAACCAAGTGTGCTAGAGATCAGAGTTCAAGACTAGATGTTCAGAGGGAAAATACTAAGTAGTATGAGAAGCAAGGAGTCTCAAATTCTGAGCATAAACTGTCCAAATATTTGGCTTACAGCTAAACGATTTGTGTACAGGGGAGACCTCAGGAGGCATGATAGAGAAGAAGCCAGAGACCAGGGGTGAAACATAGGATGTCCCAGATTCAAACCTCTGAGTTTGATGTTTTTAAAAATGAACTGCATTCCTCAATCATGCTCAGTTCAGTTAGCAAAAAGATGAAAGTGTCAGAGTACAGGGCCCAAAACAAGCAGAGCAACTGGAAATTAGGGGATTCCCTGGAAACAAGGTAAAGCAGAAAGCATGAGCCCCATAATCCACCTAAATTTACAGTTTTTTGACAAATTTGGCAGGTATGGGTGACGATAGGAAACCTGGCTAAAAACGCAGCAGTAGGAAGGCATAAGAACAAAGCAGATATTGTAGCAGCTATATATTGCTGAACTTGGAGGGTAGGTGAGTGTGAGAGCAGAAGACAGGCAGTTGGCAGCAGAGTTTGCAGTTTGTCTCCAGGCAAGGTAACTGCCTAAGAAAACAAAACCAGAATAATTCCCAGAACAGGATAGAATTTGGAGTCACTACAACCTATTATTTGCAAAGTCTGCATTTTCAACCAAAAATCAGGCATCCAAAGAAACAGCTAGATTTGACAAATAATCAGGAAAATAAAGACAGTCAATGTAAATTGACTCACATGTTGGATTTGGCAGACATAGGTATGCTCACCTCCTCTCACGACCACTCCAAAATCACAACAGTCTGCAGAACAGCCATCATTGAAAAAGTCTGAAACCTACCAGAAAAGATCTTCTACAGCTAAAGACATAAAGAAGGAACCTAAACGAGACCAGTAGAAGGGGCAGACTCACGATATACTCAAATCCCATACCCCATGGGTGGGTGACACACAAACTGGAGAATAATTATATTACAGAGGTTCTCCCACAGGAATGAAAGTTCTGTCACCCACATCAGGTCCCCCACCCAGGGGGTCTGGCAGGTCCCCCGCCCAGGGGGTCTGGCACTGCAAAGAGGAGCCCCCAGAGCATTTGGCTTTGAAGGCCAGTGAGGCTTGATTGCAGGAGCTGCACAGGATTGGGGGAAATAGAGACTTCGCTCTTAAAGGGCTCACACAAAATCTCATGTGCGCTAGGACCAAAGGCAAAAGGAGTAATTTTATAGAAGCCTGGGGTAGACCTACCTGCTAGTCTTAGAGGGTCTCCTGAGGAGGAGGGGTGACTGTGGCTCACCCTGGGAACATACACACCAGTGGTGGACATATCGGGGGGTATTCATCTGCATGAACTGTCGTAGAGGCTGACATCTTGCTTGGGTCACTGGCACCAAGACCTGGCTCCACCCAACAGCCTGTAGGTTCCAGTGTTGGGACTCCGCAGGCCAAAGAGCTAACTGGGTGGGGACACATCCCCACCCATCAGCACATAGGCTGCCTAAAGACTTCCTGAGCCTACAGCTGCCTCTAGACATGATGCTAGACATGGATGGCCCTGACCACCAGAGGGCCAATCTCCCAAGACTGAAACAGGAAGAAATAGAAAATATGAACACACCAGTTGCCAGTACTGAAATTGAATCAGTAATTAAAAAACTATGCTATATATAGAAAAATCTGAAGATGCTACCAGAAAACTATTAGAGCTCATCAATGAGTTCGGTAAAGTTGCTGGATACAAAATTACTCTACAGAAAATCTGTTGCCTTTCTATACACTAACAGTGAAATATGAGAAAGAAAAATTAAGGAAACAATCCCATTTATCACTGCATCAAAAAGAATAAAATACCTAGGAATAAACGTACCTAAGGAGGCAAAAGACCTGTACTCTGAAAACTATAAGATGTTGATAAAAGAAATTGAAGACAACACAAACAGATGGAAAGATATACTGTGTTCTTGGATTGGAACAATCAATATTGTTAAAATGACTATACTACCCAAGGCAATCTACAGAGTCAATGCAATCCCTATCAAATTCCCAATGGCATTTTTCACAGAACTAGAACAAAAAATTTTAAATTTGTATGTAAACACAAAAGACACCAAGTAGCCATAACAATCATGAGAAAGAAGAATAGAGATGGAGGAACCATGCTCCCTGGCTTTAGACTATACTACAAAGCTACAGTAATTAATACAGTATGGTATGGGCATGAAACCAGACATATAGATCAAGGGAATGGGATAGAAAGCCCAGAAATAAACCCACGCACTTATCGTCAACTGATCTATGGCAAAGCAGGCAAGAATATATTATAGAGAAAATACAGTCTCCTCAATAAGTGGTGCTGGGAAAACTGGACAGTTACATGTAAAAGAATGAAATTAGCACATTCTCTAACACCATATACAAAAATAAACTCAAAATGGATTAAAGACCTAAATGTAAGATCAGATACTATAAAACTAGAGGAAAACATAGGCAGAACACTCTTTGACATAAATTGCAGGAATAGTTTTTTGAATTGGTCTCCTAGAGTAATGGAAATAAAAACAAAAATAAACAAATGGGACCTTAAAACTTAAACTTAAAAAATCTACAGATAATAAATGCTGGGGAGGGTGTGGAGAAAAAGGAATCCTCCTATACTGTTGGTGGGAATGTAAGTTGGTACACCCACTATGAAGAACAGCATGGAGTTTCCTTAAAAAACTAAGCATAGAGCTACCATATGATCCTGCAGTCCCACTTCTGGGCAAACATCGGAAGAAAACCATAATTCAAAAAGATACATGTACCTGTGTTCACTGCAGCACTATTTACAATGGCCAAGACAGGGAAGCAACCTAAATGTCCATTGACAGATGAATGGATAAAGAAGATGTGATATATTTATATAATGGAATATCACTCAGCCATAAGAAAGAATAAAGTAATGCCATCTTCTGCAACATGGATGGACCTAGAGATTATCATATTAAGTGAAGTAAGCTAGACAGAAAGACAAATATCATATGATATTGCTTATGCATGGAATCTAAAAAAAAATACAAATGAACTTATTTACAAAACAGAAATAGACTCATAGACATAGAAAACAAACTTACGGTTATTAAAGGGTATAGTGGGGGTGGGGGGGAGATAAATTAGGAGTTTGGGATTAACATATACACACTACTATATATGAAATAAACAACAAGGACCTACTGTATAGCACATGGAACTATATCAATATCTTGTAATAACCTATCATGGAAAATAATCTGAGAAGATATATATATATATATATATATATATATATATATATATCTGAATCACCTTGCTGTATACCTGAAACTAACACAACAGTATAAATTAACTATACTTCAATTTTTTAAAAATGGTTAAGAAAATCAAAGAAAAATATTTTCAAAGTACTGAATAAAAATATGGCATCAATGCATAAACAGATAAATATGAACATAAAAATTGCAATTAGTAAAAACTGTAAATTATAGAGTAGAAAAAGTAGAAGTAATAAAAGTAATCACTAGATGGGCTCAACAGCAGATTGCAGATGACAGAAGAAAGAATCAATAAATTTAAGATAGATTAATAGAAATTATCCAATTGAAGAAGAAATAGAAAAAGGCATGAGGAAAAATGAACTGAATCTTAAAGATCTGAAGGAAAATATGAAGTGGTCTAACACATATGTAAATGAAATCCCCAAAAGAGAAAGGAGACAGGAAAAAGCAGAAAGAAATTTAAGGAATAAAGGTCCAAAACATTCTAAGTTTGATAGAAAACAACCTACTCAAGGAATTTCATACAAGTTAAACACAAAGAAATACACTCCTAGACACATCATGGTAAAGCTGCTGAAAGCTAAGAAAAGAGACAATATAGAAAGCAACCAGAGAAAAATGACACATTACCTACTGGGGAACCATAATGAGATTAATGCCTGACTTTTCATCAGATTATGAAAGCCTGGAGACATTATATTTAAAGTGTTGAAGGAAAATAAAATCAACCAATAATCTATATCTGGTGGCGCTATCCTTCAAAATGAAGATGAAATAATATATCTAGATTTTTTAAATCTTACAGGCCTCCCTTATATATATATATATAAACATATGTATATATAAACATATATATATAAACATATATATGTATATATATAAATGATAGTAGATGGCAACATGGATCTACAGGAATGACATAGTCACCAAAGCTATATACTATATGATTCATTTATATGAAATTCTTAAAGATATAAAATTATAGTAACTGAAAGCATGTCACTGTGCCAAAGTGGGGTGAGAAATGATGACGAAAAGACAAGAGGGAAATTTGAATGATGTAAAATTTGAATTAGCTGATAGTTTTATAAATGTATACATTTGTCACAATTCATTGAATTTTGCACTTAAACTTGGTGATTTTTATTTTATACAATACATAGGGCCTTACTAAGTCACCAGCTAGAACCCAATAAGCAACACTCTGTTAAAATAAGTAAATTCAAATATTTAACTATTATAAATAAATGTATTCTAGTACAATTGAAATTTACATTATTTATTTAATACAATTATATTTCCAGCCATTTTTTAATGAGGTAATATGATTTGGGATATTACTCCTGCAATCTCCATTTAAACTAGAGCAAAATGATTCGCCAAAAAACTGTTTTGTTAATGCCAACTAATAAAACTTAGTCAGTAGGTTGTAGAATGTAATGAAAAGATGAACATTGGTGCCAGGTACTCCTGGGTGTGAATCCCAGCCCGCCTCCTTAGCAGTTTTGTAACCTTAGATAAGTTACTCAACTTCCCGCAGCTTGGTTTGGCTCATATGTTAGATGAAGGTATTATTACCTGTTCCATAGGGATGTTTTGAGGATAAGATGCCAAAAAGATATGTACACTGCTTAGTGAAGTTCTAACACAAAGTCAACATGAAATAAATGTTATCTATTATCTATTTTGTTATTTGCAGTATCAGGATATTCTTTTTAAAAAAATATTTATTTTATTTATCTTATATTTGGTTGTGTTGGGTCTTCATTGCTGTGCGCGGGCTTTTCTCTGGTTGCGGCGAGTGGGGGTTACTCTTCCTTGTGGTGCGCAGGCTCCTCACTGCGGTGGCTTCCCTTGTTGCGGAGCACAGGCTCTAAGCGCGCAGGCTCCAGTAGTTGCAGCACGCGTGCTTGGTAGTTGTGGCTCACGGGCTCTAGAGCGCAGGCACAGTAGTTGTGGCACACGGGCTTAGTTGCTCCGCGGCATGTGGGATCTTCCTGGACCAGGGCTCAAACCCGTCACCCCAGCATTGGCAGGCGGATTCTTAACCACTGCACCACCAGGGAAGCCCCATATCAGGTTATTCTAATTAATGTATAAAATAGATCATCTGAAACAGTGAATTACCATAATGGCTACTGACCAATAATAAAATATTTGTATACCCTTCCTAAAATATTTATGAATAGGAGGAGAGAATGTGATAAGGGAGAAAAATCAGAAATTATGTGAAAAGACAAATTATTGACTGGCACTGGAAGAATAAATTTGGCTCACATTAATCCTTTTATTGAGGGTCCTCAACAATAGCCTCTGTCCCTTTTCTAACAACCTACCTACCTAAAGTATATGTGATTTTGCATCTCTCTTTCCCTCCCTCTCCCTCTCCTTCTCCCTCTTCCCTTTCCTCTCCCTCTTCCTCCCTCTCTCCCTTTTCCCCTCCCTTCCCTTTTTCTCTGTTCTCCCTGGCATATATTCAGTTCCTCTCTATCAGTTTCTTAGTTTCTATAACCTAGAGGTTTTTCCTGTTTTGTGGTCTGAATGTGTACCTAAGCTTTTTTCTTTGTTGGGTCCGTGATAATTTCCTAATATTTTACTCTTACAGCTCCCTTCTGTTGTTCCACAGTGCTCTCCCTCTGACTTGTCCTAATGTGATGCTTAACCTGTGACAACTCCATCTTCCCATATTCCTTTTATCCCACCCAAAAGGTGAAGAGAGCATTTACTTGGGAGCAAGTGAAAGGTAATAAATGCTGGAAGGTAAAATGCTCTGGAATGAAGACTTGGTGAGGGACTCAGGTGACAGGGGTTGAGGCATCCTTCTAAGGAAGGGCTCTTGTGAAGAAACAAGTAGTGTTTGGTGATCTTGGAAAAGATGGGAATATTTAGAGAAAGTGGTTTAAGGAAACCAGTATGAGTTCAGAAAGATAAAGAAGCAGCTTGAAGTAATATAATCACTCAGAAAGCATTATAAGCAAGGACAGAAAGGGGGAGAAGAATAAGAACTAGGATACACTGGTGGAACACTGCATGTTGGCTGAGGCCCTGGAATTGTGGTAAAGATTGATCAGTTTTTCATGCACCAATGACCTGGAAATATTTACCAATGGAAGGTGTGAGTCAGATAACTTTGAGGAGCATGGTTTTTCTTGAGGCTGGAAAGCGATTTGGATCTAAAGTCTATGCAGGAAAAAAAAATACACTGGTTTCAGAAAGGTAATGAGAGAGGTCTAAACAAATAAAAAGAAGGGAAGAGAAGAGAAAAAAGCCTACATTTTGAAGGATACAGATAGAAAGATAATGAAAGAGCAGAGTATAAGAGAATTGGGCTAGAGAAATAATAAATGAAAACAAGGATGCATTTTGAAAATACTGTTTAATTTTTAAAGTATGTCATAGGCTAATGGAGTAATGTTGGGTTGTGAACGTGTGTGAAGTTTATGCAGCAAGATTTCCTCACTTTGGGGCAATATGCCCATAATACTTGCTTACTGTATACCTTATATCTTATTACATACCTTATACCTTTTTCCTCCATGTTTTATTTGTCTACTGCAATATAGTATCATCTAGAGCAAAACATTCTTAAATTACCTTTTTCTTTTCCCATTAGAATCAACCCTGTTTGAAACAAATTAGATTTTTCTTAAGTTTTCCTCAAAGTGAGATAGGGCTGGCCCTTTAAGATAATAGCAGTTTCACCTCTGTCTGAATCTAATTGTTGCAAATGACACAGAGAAATGAGAAAAAACAATGATGACCAACTAAACAAACAGGAAACCTGAAATTATGCAGAACAATCTCAATTAAAATTTTTTAATATTTTCTTTAAGGAAGAGGATCAAAGACATATTTAAAGGCTGCTCTGTTCATATATCTTTTTCGACCCATCATCTTTCCTCAAGAACATCCCAAGTCTTTCTCTTACTTAACAAAATAGATCCACAAAGTTTCCTTTCTGTCTCATAAATATTTGTGCCTTTTGTTGTCTATGTTTTCCTGCTTTCTGTCTCTGTACCACTATCCACCAATTATATTAATCCACACCCTTGCTATAATAAGTATCATTTCTCATCCAAGAACAAACTGCTGTGTTTACTATCTTGCTTTTGATTCATACAACCCATCAGCTATTTCCCTTGTCTCTCATATATTCCTTTTTTCTTCTTCCCCTCATCCTCCTTCAGTATTTGAGCCATTAGTCAGCATTTTTCTTCATTCTATCAATTCTGAAAAAAGTATTATTTGAAAACTTCTTTATCCACAATGATTCTATTTTTTATCAATATTTGCACTTCATGGCAAGATTAAACAACTCTTTAAGCACTGATAAAATATCAGAGAACTGCAGTTAGAACCAACTTATGACCTTAAGAAGTACCTGTGATGATGGAAAAGAACCAGGCAATTTAAAGGAAGGTCTTAATAATAAATCTGTGGAGCCCAGGGCTGTTAGAGAAAAAATTGCAAAGTGTATAAACCTTAATATTTCTCTGTGCCTCCACCATTTCTTGCCCCCAGAATCAAAATCATGCCACAGGATTCTTATTTAATGAAGTCACCATACATGCCTGGTATATGTCACTTGTTTATATATCTCACCTCTGGCTTGTTCCCTGAAACTCTGGCCCCTTGAGTTTAAATGGCATGGGCAAAGTGTTAGGAGGTAACAATCTAATAGTTTAACAATTTTACATTGAAGTGTCAATGATGGATAGCCCAGCTTAAGGTCCTAGGAATGTTTTCATTTTAAAAGACAGAAACATTAGAACCTATACCACTCTCTAGTTGGCTTATTTTCAGGTGGAATTATAGGCTTAAGTTATAATTATTAAGAAAAATATTAGTTAATAGAAAACTAAAAGGACTTTCTGTTGCTCCTGAATCATTTTACCTACCACCTTTCTTTTGATGAATAAGACTGAGGATGTAGAAATCCCAAATAACAATAGCAGCAAAATATTGAATGCCAATGTAGAGCTACAAAGAGTTTGCAGCAGAAGTAAAAACAGGTCTATAAATATGTTGCAGTTTGGGGGGAAGACAAAAAAGGTTAGAATAGAAGCAAGATAAATATGTAAGATACATGTATACTGGGCCGCAGACACACATATCTAACGCCTGTCATCCCCCCAGGTCTAATTGACCATCCCACATTGTTTCCCACAGCTTTCTCCTTTTTCAGCATCTCTGAATTATTTTCCTGTGAAATCTTTGTCAAAGTCATCTGATGATTTCAAGCAGGCTACAAGAGTTTTGTTGTTGCTTCCTTTCTCTCACCCTCCCTCCCTTCCTTCCTCCCTCTCCTCCCTCCCTCCCTCCCTCCCTCTCCTCCCTCCCTCCCTCTCCTCCCTCCCTCCCTCCCTCCCTTCCTTCCTTCCATCCTTCCTTCCTTCTTCTGCTTTTATAAAGATAAAAGTGAAAAAACAGAGGAGGATAATGTCAGGTTTTGATTCAGAAGTTGAATTAGTTTGAAAGAGGGTCATCAAAATCTTCCTGACTGAGATAGGGTGTGGGTAAAATAAGGATGTGTGTGCTGTGCTACTTTAATTGAACTCGTTTAATTTGATGAAACTTTTTTTTTAAATTGTGTGTCTGCCATGTTCATCTATTTTTAGTTTGTCAAATTATAGAGGTATAGGTATTGGATCTTCGTTGTGTCCTTAGGGAAGGAAGAAGACATGCTGTCTGTATGTTCAGCTCTCTCACCTGGATATGCTCCCGTATGTCGTGACCCTGTTTTAAAGACTAGGCCAATATTGTTTGCAAGGTTTTCTGGTCCCTGAAACCTACTCAGTTTCTCTAGGCTCCCTGCTAAAAGAGAGGAAACACTCAGAAATATATCATAGTGGAATGCTTATTAGAAAACACAGGTTTCATAGCAAGTGACTTTTCTATGAACTATAATAAATCATAGATTAGTAATAAACAGTAAGTGTTAGCCAGCTGCTGGCACAATCCTTTCCTCTAGTCAAGATTAAGACAACTAGGTGATCTGTATAGATTTCCAAATTAAATATCTGTTCTGAGTACACTACTTTAAAACATTCCATTTGAAATAATAGTATATTTGGTCATAAAGCTTGATATTTTCGTCTACAAAACTTCTTAGAAGAGCCAGATTTACCTCTTTTATTTTTGTAATATGTAAATGAGTCAGAGAGTGGGTTTAATTATTTTTCCTCTCAAATATCTACCCTCTTCCTTATTGTATCAAGGTTTTTTTTACCTTTTTCCACTCTGTCTATAGGGTACTTTGGTTGCATCTGATTACTTTAGATGCATTATATATAACCAAGAAATTAAAAATAAAAAGCTTTCAGTTTAGGGTTCTGTAAACATTTTTACCCTGCGTTTTCTTTATGGAGTAACATCTGATACTGCTTTTAATACATAAACATAGTTGAATTTCAGCTACAGAAATACACATACTGCCAGATACAGACCTTTAGCCCAGTGGGGACTTCATTAGTAGATGTCTTCTTCAGTTCAAAGATGGCACTTGAGAGTTTCAAGACTCTCTAGTTTACTAATTAGTTTACCTCCAAGGACTATGTTTAACATCGCTCAAACCTTTTAAACTTTTATTGATATGGACATTTGCACATAATTGTTTTCAGTTTAATGTATCCAAATCCCTAGTCACATTCAAGGACAAGTGCGTTAGAACACATTAGAAATCCTGTTTAATGATTTCCTTTCATATTTATGTATATTTGCTTATGAGCAAATACTTTGTTTTGTTTTACCTTTCTTCCAACTAAGCATATTCTCTTTGCCTAAATCTTCAGATTACAGTAACCACATAAAAGTAAATTTGCTGTGAATTGGCAAATTCTGAACTTAATCCCACCTAGTGGGATACTAATCACAATAGAAACCTTTGACATGAATCTGTATTCATCAGATGGTATTCTAGGGATTAGAGAGCTCTCCTGGTAGGTAAATATGTGATTAGTTTTATAAACTCAACTGCCCTATTCTGTTTTCTGTAAACTGTATCTATAAAGGCTTTCATTAGAGTACTTTTTGTAAGGTTATTGGCAAAGTTTTATCTTGAGTCAAGAAGAAGCACTTGGTGTTTATTTCCTGACATTAAATTTATACTGTAATATCACACAAGGTATATTTCAGAGCTGTCTTCTTTCCATCTCCATTGTCACTCCCCAAGTCCTATGTGCATTATGTCAGAGGTGCAGTAGCCTCATGACCTCTCTTGTTTCCCTATAATTTATCCCTACCACTCCCCATGCTGGAGTGAACCTTTTATGAATAAAGTTTGGCCATGTCCTTCCCTTGCTTAAGACTCTTTAATGGTTTTCCATTGCATTTAGGAAGAAAAACCTACATCATTGCTATATCTTATTGAGCCCTGCATGACCTGGCCCATACTTATTTCTCCAGCCTCACCTTACTCTCCATCACTAATGAAGCTCTTACCTCACTGTCTACCTTCCAGTCCCTTGAAAATATCAAGATGTTTCCCACATTGCAGACTTTTCTACACATTGCTTTCTCTGCTGAAGTGAACATCCACCTGGGAAATCCTAATATTCTTGCAGAAGTCAGATTAAATGTTTTTTTCTCAAACCTAAATTAGATCATCCTTTCTTCTCTATCAAAGTACTTTGCTTTTTCATCATAGACCTAATCAGAATATTTAATTGAACATTTATTTGTGTAACTTAAAGTTTGCCTTCCATATAAGAATGCAAATTCTATGAGGTCAGAGGCCATTTTCTCTTTTATTAACTTCTGTATGTCAATATTTAGAGCACAGTCACGTAATGAGTTATAAATACCTGCTTGTTTCTGAATAAATGAATAAAATATGGTGTTGGATTTTTCAAGTTATCTTCCAGTTTTTTAAGTTCTGTCAACAATCTAGTCCCTAATGGTAAAATTAACTTTCTTATATAAACAAAATCTCTTGGTTATTTAATTAATGAATTAATATTTATTTTATTTTCAACTGAGCATCCAAGGAGAGAGAGTATTAGTGGGGATTTATATGGACAACGTCAATCAGACAGTGGTAAGAGAATACTGCAGTATATCTGGTGGGCAATATTTTTGTCATATGCTATATGTATGACATAATGTGACTCAGAAGAATCTAATCTTCAGCTAGAAGGGACATTCAGAACATCTGGTTTACTTGTGACCTTTTAGACAATTCCAAACTATCTAGATAAGGCAGTTCATTTTGGTCTTAAAGTCTTTTCATTAATTAAAAAAAATGGCTTCCTTCTACAAAAATTTTACTTGTATTTTTCCCTTATAAAATATTTTTATACCTAATCGAAATATTTCTATTTAGTAGAGCTAGAATGGAGCTAATCACAACCCTCTGGATTCATCTTCTCTGAATTATGATTATAAAGTGATGAGATTAATTTCCTTTAGGGCTCCTTAAGTGACTCTGGAAATAATTCCCTAAAGTGGAATTCTAAAATGGTGTCAAAATGGTACAAGTTGCAATAAGTTGCTTTGAAAGAAAAAAAATTATCATGTCATTTAAACATGTATGCTTACATGGTAGTTCGAAAACACCGGAAATCCCATGGAATTCCTATACATTCAATGAGATACAATATGCTAGAAAAAAAGAAACTCTTGTGACCAAAACAAAAAAATCTTTCAGGCTTTATAAGGCCTATGGTGTTGATCAAATTCCTTCTAAAGCAATATATCATATGATTGGTTACACTTTCTTATTGAAGATTTTGACTCTATGATGTTGCCAGGCAGCTTCCTTTTTCACATAGATTAGTTTGATTCTACCAGTCCCATTCCAAGAAAACCACCTACTGCATTTGGTACCCATTTACTGACCTTATGGATTGCATTTGTGGTTGATAGTCTATTAAATTACTGTGCAGATTGGATTCACGCCAGTGGATAAAATATTTCTATTAGATTCCAACAGCATACGTGTATTTCTTACAAATTCACATCACTCTCTTATCGTTCACAGTGTTTCATTCTGTCTACAGAGGTTGAATTGGGTGCACACTCAATTTCACAGGTGAACAGAAGCCTGCAGTTTCTCTGGGCTGAGTCTTTGGGAGCAGAGAGCAGTGCCCAGAGTCAGTGTAAAGGCTTGTGTGTCACCAGCACCCTTTCAAAAGGACCTTATGTCTCACTTAGGAGATATCAAAAGAGAAATTTCCTCCTATTTTAATTTAATTATTAAAGACCCTAAAACATACATTTTTACAATTCATTGCTGAGATTTTTTATGCATTTACTTAATATGTACCTTACATTGACGTCTTTAAAAAGGCAACATGTATTTTGTTCTCCCTTATTAAAACTAAACATATCTCTCCTCGTTCCATGATAAATACAGATCATGTTGTTATTGTTCTGAGAATCAAGACATAGCTTTGGTCCAAGGATCAGTTTTTATTTAGAAGTTACATATCCAGCTCTGATTATGCTTCCTTTTATTTTTGATTGCTTAAAAAAACTGTTCTTTTCTATTTCAGGACATGTGTGATAGGAATAGTAAGATGACTACTTCCTTCTGTTATTTAATTGGAAAAAATCTTTGACCTTGAGACTCTTCATGCTCTGATACTGAAACATTCTCTTTCATTTGATCTGTGATTCCCTGGGGATTATAGAGACATGATCAATAAGTTTTACAGAAGTTTCTGGGTTAGTACTATAACTAGTTAAATTGTTGTTATTAAACCTCAGTGAGTCCATGAAGATAGTGGGAGCCTGATACTCAGAGTGACTGATGTATCACAGCTGGCTCCTTCTTCATTTGGCTGGTTTGGGCCCCATCTTGGCATTTTAGCCTTCCCTTAGAAGGCTATCTGGCAATTCTTGATTAGCCTAAAATAAACCTATATTTTCCAAGGAATGAGAGTAACAGCAGTTTCTCACACCTGTATTCCTTTGTTAGTTGAATTCTGTGGACATCTATTTTGAGCGTATGGTATAATCAGGTGTCTGTGCACCATTCAAAATGAAGAAGGACCCTCAGGGCTGGAGGGTGCAATAATATGAGATCTAATATTTTGACTCTACAGTGTATGTGCAACTATATATCATACCATCCCTAATCCTTACAATAGCCCAGGAAAATGGATATTCTCTCTTGTCAAATGACTTACCAAAGCCCCCCACATTTTAAACAAATGTCAGAGGTAGAATTCTAATCAAGATGAGTCAATCTCTAACAGTCTTCCCTTTTAACCACCCTACACTACCTAGCGAAGAAGATTATATTATGCTGTGAGATAATATAGATTCAGACTGGGGATATCCAGGAAGGTTTACAAATAATATAACGTTTTATCTTGACTTGAAGGATGAGTAAACTTTTGGAGGGTAGAAAAAGGTTGAATAAACATTGTGCTCAAAGATTTGGAAGCAAGAGGCCTGTGGTTTGAGAAATGGCAAACACCTTCATGTGGCCAGGCTGTGAAATATGCAGAGGAATGCAGTGAGATCTTAGCTTAATGAAAGCCTTAAGTGTCATGATAAGGAGTTGCAACATTATTCTGTAGGTGATGCTACCAAACAAGGGAAGAATCATAAAGATGGGTTGGTTTTGTGTAGGATGTGTTTTTCAGCTCATCAACCCTGATTCTTCTCTTTCCTGGCCTCAAGCGTTTTGAAATCAAGGAGGAAAGAACACACAGAGAGATTGTCTTTGTGGTAATTCTCTTCAGGCAGCTATCTTAAGATAAATGGAAAGTGAAGACACTGATCTTGGTTTATCAGAGAAAGCATTTTTATGGCAGTAGATTTTAAGTATTTAAATGATTCAAGAGACATTTTGTCAGTTAGAGTTGGTGAAAATTCTATAATTTTTCTTTCATGGGAAGTCTAAAATTTATTTTCCTATATCCCAGGGGGGAAAAAGCATTCAGTATTACTTCATAGACATTTTTTAAAGTCAGTTTCATTTAACCTACTGTTTAGGTCTATTTATTAAAGTAGTTTTCTTCCACTTTTACCACCTAAAATGTATTTGTAAATTAATTTTTTTAATCTATCTGGAATCAAACCTAATTTATATCCATCCTAAATCAAATTTAATTCATATTTATATTAATTATATTTGCTCTAAAAATTTTCCAGTATTCACTATTCTTTTTTTTTTTATGTTTTTGTCTGGCAGTTTAATTTAGACAACACTTATCTGACATAATCAACTAATTCCCGTTTTTAGCAAAGAAGTACAGAGTTGTCTATCAAATGAGTACATAAAATTAAAAATGGTGGATGATGTATATTCTGTTACCACATGTTTTTTGATGTAATTTTAGTCATAATCTTGGCCTGTTGACTTTGGTCTAACTTTTGAAAATATGCTTTATCAGGAGAAAAAGTGTACTGTGTTTGAGAAATGCATTATTTCTCCAGTGTTCTGGAATCTGTTGTTAGTATAATTTGAAGTGAACTTTCTTTAGCATGGCCTCCAGGGTAATCAGCTACAGGCATGTGGATAATGAATAGCTAATAACTGTTCCCTTAGAGGTGACAGAGAGTTGTATACACATTGTAAGTCTTGGCAAGGAGACGAGACTTATCCATCCAGATTTTGCCAATGAAGACACATAAAGAAAAGAGAAGAAAAACAAACAAACAAACCTATACTGAAGAAATGTTACAGCTGCAAATATTTGACAACTTAAATTTTCCACAACACTGGTTTATTTTATCTGTTAATTCAACAATATTTACTGAGGTCTATTTATACTTAGTTTACATTTATATTTAGTTCAGCTCTAGGCCAGGCCCTGAACTAAGTTGATGGAAAATGCAAAAAAAGCTCTTTCCTAACTCTTTCTGTTGTTTTTCTTATAACAAACTAAGAAGTTATATGCAGTCATTTAAAGCAAGTGAAATCATATTTCTGCACATACCTAGAAACATCCTATATTAAATTTATTTTTGATTTTATTCACATCTCTAAAAAAAATCTTTTTCTTTTGTTCATCTTGATTTCCAAGTGAAGGGGAGCTTAGCAGATTTGGAAAGCTACTAAGAAGAGTAAGAGGACTTTCAAAGAACATTATGAGTCCATTGAAGCAAGTGTGAATATTTATTAACTGTCATTTCCTTTTGAAGCTTTGAAGTACAATAGCAAGAACCATAGAGGCTGACTAAGATGAAAACATTTTCTGTCACCATTTAAGATGATAGAGGGATTTGAGATAGGAAAGCCACCTTCATGAAGTATAAGGAGGGGAGAGGATAGAATCTAATATTGCTATATATGAGTATTATCTGTTTTTGACAATATATAGTAGTGGTAATGATGAAAATAATAATAGTAGTATGTAGTAATTGTTACATTTTTATTTTATTCTATCATTCTAAATCCTTTACATATTCTATCATCTAAATCCTTTATCTCAACTAATCCCAATACAAACTATATAACTACTACCAGTATCATAATATGAATGGAGGTGCAAACTTAGGCACAAATCAATTAAGTACCCTCCAAAGATTATCCAGTAAGTGTGCTGAGGCTAAACCACTCTGCCCTTGAGGGAGAAGGATGTGGTTGAATGTTTCCACACAACCAGCAAATCCTCAAAGAGCAAAACTTGTTTTGAAGAATAGTTTTCCTCTCTCTTTCAAGAGAACCATTTACCATTGCCTTGAAAAGACTAACATGCTTTTTGATCATACCAGTAATTTTGTAAGACCCGAGTATAGGTGCTGTGCCAAGGGGCTAAAGAAAGGTGATGTTAAATTTATTATTTTCCATAAAAATCTTGATTGAATGAGGTGTTACTTTTCTCTCATCTTGAGTTGTATTAATCCTAGAGGTCTTTTGCTCCATAGGAACTCGCCACAGAGTTCTGTTTTAGAGCATCAAAGTATACCACTACATCTTAGGTTTGATTTATGCAGTATAATGTAAGATAAAGAAAACTGCAGATTTCTGTGACCTGATTTCTAATCTTGGTTCTGCTGTTATGATCATGCACAAGTCACTTTGCCTCCCTGGGTCTTAGTTTAGTCATCTGTAAAATGAAGGGGTTGATTAGAAAGCCCTGTGGTCCATCTCCAGCTCTAAAATGCTGTGACTCCATGATTCCTCTTCCGATGCAAAAGAGAAGGCAGTGAAAAATTAAAAGAGGCTTATCTTCCATGACTTTCTACCCATTTACATAGGACTGAAATTGCTTTGAAAGTATCAGAACAACCAGTAATATTTTATTTGGAATGTTTCAGCTCTGTCAGTTTTTTTGTGAATGAACCAGGTTAAGACTTTTATTTTTACTTTATGGATTCAGCTATTAAATGCTTTCAATATAAAGCACTTATTATTGTTGATTAACAAGAACTCACTAAAAATCACTGATTTAATCTTTCATTTATTGAGTAGGTAAGACACAATAATAGGTGCTGAGTGATAACAGAATGAATCAGGAATCTTATAAATGAATAATAACTATCAATTATTGGGCAACACTGACATGCCAGTTATTTTGCCTGCATCACATCATTGATTCTCAGCAGGATCTCTGCACAATTTATATTGGCCTTAGAGAATAAGTAAACTGAGATTAAAGAGTTTGTAAGTGACAAAATCAAGAATGGAACTCATGTCTATCTCTGAATATTGCACTGTTTATTTATTTTTCAGTTTTTTATTTTATTATAATTTTTTAAACATCTTTATTGGAGTATAACTGCTTTACGTTGTTGTGTTAGTTGCTGCTGTATAACAAAGTGAATCAGCTAAACATATACATATGCATCCCCATATCCCTTCCCTCTTGCACTTCCCTCCCATCCCCCCCATCCCACCCCTCTAGGTGGTCACAAAGCACCAAGCTGATCTCCCTGTGCTATGTGGCTGCTTCCCATTAGCTATCTATTTTACATTTGGTAGTGCAGATATGTCAATGCCACACTCTCACTACATCCCAGCTTACCCTTCCCCCTCCCTGTGTCCTTAAGTCCACTCTCTACATCTACATTTTTATTCCTGTCCTACACCTAGGTGCTTCAGAACCTTTTTTTTTTTTTGTAGATTCCATATATATGTGTTAGCATATGGTATTTGTTTTTCTAACTTACTTCACCCTGTATGACAGATTCTAGGTCCACCCACCTCACTACAAATAACTCAAATTTGTTTGTTTTCATGGCTGAGTAATATTCCATTGTATATATGTGCCACATCTTCTTTATCCATTTCCCTGTTGATGGACACTTAGGTTGCTTCCATGTCCTGGCTATTGTAAATAGTGCTGCAGTGAACATTGTGGTACATGACTCTTTTTGAGTTATGGTTTTCTTAGGATATATGCTCAGTAGTGGGATTGCTGGGTCATATGGTAGTTCTATTTTTAGTGTTTTAACGAACCTCCATACTGCTCTCCATAGTGGCTGTATCAATTTACATTCCCATCAACAGTGCAAGAGGGTTCCCATTTCTCCACACCCCCTCCAGCATTTATTGTTTGTAGATTTTTTTGATGACGGCCATTCTGACCCGTGTGAGGTGATACCTCATTGTAGTTTTGATTTGCATTTCTCTAATGATTAGTGATGTTGAGCAGCTTTTCATGTGCTTCTTGGCCATCTGTATGTCTTCTTTGGAGAAATGTGTAGTTAGGTCTTCTGCCCATTTTTGGATTGGGTTCTTTGTTTCTTTAATATTGAGCTCCATGAGCTGTTTATATATTTTGGAGATTAATCCTTTGTCCATTGATTCGTTTGCAAATATTTTCTCCCATTCTGAGGGTTGTCTTTTCGTCTTGTTTATGGTTTCCTTTGCTGTGCAAAAGCTTTTAAGTTTCATTAGGTCCCATTTGTTTATTTTTGTTTTTATTTCCCTTTCTCTAGGAGGTGGGTCAAAAAGGATCTTGCTGTGATTTATGCCATAGAGTGTTCTGCCTATGTTTTCCTCTAAGAGTTTTATAGTGTCTGGTATTAGGGAGTGTTCTAATTTCAGTCTTTTATATGTAGCTGTTCAGTTTCCCCAGCACCACTTATTGAAGAGGCTGTCTTTTCTCCATTGTATATTCTTGCCTCCTTTATCAAAGGTAAGGTGACCATATGTGTGTGGGTTTATCTCTGAGCTTTCTATCCTGTTCCATTGATCTATCTTTCTGTTTTTGTGCCAGTACCATACTGTCTTGATTACTGTAGCTCTGTAGTATAGTCTGAAGTCTGCGAGCCTGATTGCTCCAGCTCCATTTCTCTTTCTCAGGATTGCTTTGGCTATTCGGGATATTTTGTGTTTCCATACACACTGTGAATTTTTTTGTTCTAGTTCTGTGAAAAATGCCGTTGGTAGTTTGATAGGGATTGCACTGAATCTGTAGATTGCTTTGGGTGGTAGAGTCATTTTCACAATGTTGATTCTTCCAACCCAAGAACATGGTATATCTCTCCATCTGTTTTTATCATCTTTAATTTCTTTCATTTAATTAATTTCATAACTGTAAGTGTCTTACAGTTTTCTGCATACAGGTCTTTTGTCTCCATAGGTAGGTTTATTCTTAGATACTTTATTCTTTTTGTTGCAGTGGTAAATGGGAGTGTTTCCTTAATTTCTCTTTCAGAATTTTCATCATTAGCATATAGGAATGCAGGAGATTTCTGTGCATTAATTTTGTATCCTGCTACTTTACTAAATTCATCGATTAGCTCTAGTAGTTTTCTGGTAGCATGTTTAGGATTCTGTATGTATAGTATCATGTCATCTGCAAACAGGGACAGTTTTTCTTCTTCTTTTCTGATTTGGATTCCTTTTATTTCTGTTTTTTCTCTGATTGCTGTGGCTAACATTTCCCAAACTATGTTGAATAATAGCAGTGAGAGTGGACAACCTTGTCTTGTTCCTGATGTTAGTGGAAATAGTTTCCGGTTTTCACCATTGAGAACGATGTTGTCTGTGGGTTTGTCATTTATGGCCTTTATTATGTTGAGGTAAGTTCCCTCTATGCCTACTTTCTGGAGGGATTTTTTCCATAAATGGGTGTTGAATTTTGTCAAAAGCTTTTTCTGCATCTATTGAGATGATCATAGGGTTTTTCTCCTTCAATTTTTTAATATGGTTTGTGACATTGATTGATTTGCGTATATTGAAGAAATCTTGCATTCCTGGGATAAACCCCACTTCCTCACGGTGTATGATCCTTTTAATGTGCTGTTGGATTCTGTTTGCTAGTATTTTGTTGAGGATTTTTGCATCTATGTTCATGAGTGATATTGGCCTGTAGTTTTATTTTTTTGTGACATCTTTGTCTGGTTTTGGCATCAGGGTGACGGTGGCCTCCTGGAATGAGTTTGGGAGTGTTCCTCCCTCTGCTATATTTTGGAAGAGTTTGAGACGGATAGTGTTAGCTCGTCTCTAAATGTTTGATAGAATTCACCTGTGAAGCCCTCTGGTCCTGGGCTTTTGTTTGTTGGAAGATTTTTCATCACATTTTCAATTTCAGTGCTTGTGATTGGTCTGTTTATATTTTCTATTTCTTCCTGGTTCAGTCTTGGAAGGTTGTGCTTTTCTAAGAATTTGTCTGCTTCTTCCAGATTGTCCATTTTATTGCCATATAGGTGCTTGTAGTAATCTCTCATGATCCTTTGTACTTCTGCAGTGTCAGTTGTTACTTCTCCTTTTTCATTTCGAATTCTATTGATTTGAGTCTTCTCCCTTTTTTTCTTGTTGAGTCTGGCTAATGGTTTATCAGTTACATTTATCTTCTCAAAGATCCAGCTTTTAGTTTTATTGTTCTTTGCTGTCATTCCCTTTATTTCTTTTTCATTTATTTCTGATCTTTATGATTTCTTTCCTTCTGCTCACTTTGGGTTTTTTTTTGTTCTTCTTTCTCTAATTGCTTTCGGTGTAAGGTTAGGTTGTTTATTTGAGATTTTTCTTCTTTCTTGAGGTACGATTGTATTGCTATACACTTCCCTCTTAGAACTGCTTTTGTTGCATTCCATAGGTTTTGGGTCATCGTGTTTTCATTGTCTTTTGTTTCTAGATTTTTTTTTTGATTTCCCCTTTGATTTTTTCAGTGATCCCTTGGTTATTTAGTAGCGTATTGTTTAACCTTCATGTGTTTGTACTTTTTTACAGTTTTTTTCCAGTAACTGATATGTAATCTCATAGTGTTGTGGTCAGAAAAGATACTTGATGTGATTTCAGTTTTCTTAAATTTACCAAGACTTGATTTGTGACCCAAGATATGACCTATCGTGGAGAATGTTCCATGAGCACTTGAGAAAAAAGTGTATTCTGTTGTTTTTGGATGGAATGTCGTATAAATGTCAATTAAATCCATCTTGTTTAATGTGTCATTTAAAGCTTATGTTTCCTTATTTATTTTCATTTTGGATGATCTGTCCATTGGTGAAAGTGTGGTGTTGAAGTCCCCTCCTATGATTGTGTTACTGTCGATTTCCTCTTTTATAGCTGTTAGTATTTGCCTTATGTATTGAGGTGCTCCAATGTTGGATGCATAAATATTTACAATTGTTATATCTTCTTCTTAGATTTACCCCTTGATCATTATGTAGTGTCCTTCTTTGTCTCTTTTAATAGTCTTTATTTTAAAGTACATTTTTTCTGATAGGAGAATTGGTACTCCAGCTTTCTTTTGATTTCCATTTGCATGGAATATCTTTTTCTATCCCCTCACTTTCAGTCTGTATGTGTCCCTAGGTCTGAAGTGGGTCTCTTGTAGACAGCATATATATGGGTCTTGTTTTTGTACCAATTCAGCCAGTCTGTATCTTTTGGTTGGAGCATTTAAATCATTTATGTTTAAGGTAGTTATCGATATGTGTGCTCCTATTACCATTTTCTTAATTGTTTTGGGTTTGTTGTTGTATGTCTTTTCCTTATCTTGTATTTACTGCCTAGAGAAGTTCCTTTAGCATTTGTTGTAAAGCTGGTTTGGTGGTGCTGAATTCTCTTAGCTTTTGCTTGTCTGTAAAGGTTTTAATTTCTCCATGGGACCTGAATGAGATCCTTGCTGGTTAGAGTAATCTTGGTTGTTGGTTCTTCCCTTTCATCACTTAAAATATGTCCTGCCACTCCCTTCTGGCTTGTAGAGTTTCTGTTGAAAGGTCAGCTGTTAACCTTATGGGGATTCCCTTGTGTTTTATTTGTTGTTTTTCCCTTGCTGCTTTCAATATCTTTTCTTTGTGTTTTATTTTTGATAGTTTGATTAATATGGGTCTTGGTGTGTTTCTTCTTGGATTTATCCTGTATGGGACTCTTTGCACTTCCTGGACTTATTGACTATTTCCTCTCCTATGTTAGGGAAGTTTTCAACTATAATCTCTTCAAGTATTTTCTCAGTCCCTTTCTTTTTTTTTTCTTCTTCTGAGACCCCTGTAATTCGAATGTTGGTACGTTTAATGTTGTCCCAGAGGTTTCTGAAACTGTCCTCAGTTTTCTTCATTCTTTTTTCTTTGGTCTGCTCTGTGGTAGTTATTTTCACTATTTTATCTTCCAGGCCACTTATCTGTTCTGCCTCAGTTATTCTTCTATTGATTCCTTCCAGAGAATATTTAATTTCATTTATTGTGTTGTTCTTCATTGTTTGTTTGCTCTTTAGTTCTTCGAGGTCCTAATTAAATGGTTTTTGTATTTTCTCCTTTCTATTTACAAGATTTTGGATCATCTTTAGTCTCATTACTCTGAATTCTTTTTCCGGTAGATTCCCTATTTCCTCTTCATTTATTTGGTCTGCTGGATTTTTACCTTGCTCCTTCATCTGCTGCATATTTCTCTGTCTTTTCATTTTGCTTACCTTGCTGTGTTTGTGGTCTCGTTTTCGCAAGCTGCAGGTTTGTAGTTCCCATTGTTTTTGGTGTCTGTCCCCAGTGGGTAAGGTTGGTTCAGTGGGTTGTGTAGGCCTCATGATGGCAGGGACTGGTGCCTGTGTTCTGTTGGATGAAGCGGGATCTTTTCTTTCTGGTGTGCAGGACCGTGTCCGGAGGTGTGTTCTGGGGTGTCTGTGAACTTATTATGATTTTAGGCAGCCTCTCTGCTAATGGGTGGGGTTGTGTTCCTGTCTTGCTAATTTTTTGGCATGGGGTGTCCAGCACTGGAGCTTGCTGTTCGTTGAGTGGAGTTGGGTCTTGGCGTTGAGATGGAGATCCCTGGGAGCGCTCTCGCCAATTAATATAATACGTGGGGCCGGGAGGTGTCTGGTGGTCCAGAGTCCTGAACTTGGCTCTCCCGCCTTGGAGGCTCAGGCCTGACACCAGGCCGGAGCACCAAGATCTTATCAGCCACATGGCTTTTGGGAAGTTTTTTCTGCCAGCGTTCAGTAGGTGTTCTGTAGGAGTTGTTGCACATGTAGATTTTTTTTTTTTTTTTTGCGGTATGTTGGCTTCTCACTGTTGTGGCCTCTCCCGTTGTGGAGCACTGGCTCCGGTCGCGCAGGGTTAACGGCCATGGCTCACGGGCCCAGCCACTCCGCGGCATGTGGGATCTTCCCAGACTGGGGCATGAACCCGTGCCCCCTGCATCGGCAGGCGGACTCTTAACCACTGTGCCACCAGGGAAGCCCTGTAGATGTATTTTTGATGTATTTGTTGCGAGGAAGGTGATCTCGTCGTCTTACTCCTCTTCCATCTTGAAAGTCCTCTCTCTTCACACTATTCAGTTTTGAAGTGTTCCATACTCACAGATCAATCGAGGAAAAGCTTAAGGGCAGATTTAGGGAAATCTTCCATACTCTTGTTGCTAGAGGATCCACATTTCATCTGGAAAGGACGTAAATCGGGCCATCTCACTTCAGGCCTACCCCGTCCACCTTTTATCCCTTCGTGCTTAGTCTGTTTCACTTGCTCATAGTGATCTCTGTGCAGAGGCCTTGCTCCTGGCCCTTCAGTTCCTCGTGAAATGGCTGAGCCGACACCTCAGCTTGGACATGTGCTGAAGCTCCTCACAGGACACTCAACTCAAGTTACGTGTATTCACTTTTCTCTTTTAAAATTAATCAAGAGACAGCACACGTGCCTGGCACTTTTTCCCTTTGTGCTTAGTCTCTTTTCACTTGCTTATAGGGTACTGCGTGCAATGGCACTCTTCCCGGCATTTCAGACAAGAGTTTGTAGCCTGAAATGGCTGCACCTGATACTTGATCCTGGTGGCCTGAGTGCAGGCCATGACATTCTGCGCATGACACCTTGGCTCAGTGGGGCTGTGTGCAGAGACACTGCACCCAGCAATGTGATCTGGAGCCTTGAGCAGCGCTAGCAGCACGCAGTTACGTGGACCCACTGCACTGTGTTTACTAAAACATATTACCTCTCCTTAATTTCTGAAGATCATTTCCCCACCGCCCCCTCCCCCCATGACAGTCAGAGGCCCTGAGAAATCATTGAAGAATTCAGCCTAATTATTATAATGTACAAGTATAGTTTTTCATGATATCATTTAAAAGCAAGCTTATCAAAACAGCTAAATAAGGGTTATCATGTGAGGAGTATTATTTTAGGTTGAAGGAGAGATCAGTCAAGGAAAGTCTGTCATTCATTTCTTATCAGCTGGCTTCATGAATTCCTCCCACTCGCCTTGGTATGAGTCCATCTGTGTCTTTTGAGATGACTGTTTTAAATCTCTCATCTTCCAGGTCAACTGTTATATCACAATCCAAAGGAAGTTGTCTGGCTCCATAATGTGACTTAGTAGAAAGCAGCATGCAATATTCTGTGAGTCACATATGGTCTGAGGGTTGTAGGATGAGAATCTGGATCCAATGATAGTGAAAAAGTATGTTTTTCTCAATTCCGTGTGTTTTCAAAAATTGGAACAAGAATGTTTGGTTTCCAAGCTGGCTCCATAAAAGTGATTGCCTGATGTCCTCCAGTTCAAACAAATCATGCAACAAAAATGAAAAAGCCCACAAATAAAACAATTTCATAAATTGCCTTTATGGAGTAATTTGCACCTGAAGGAAAGGATTCAATTTCATTACTTAAATTAGCTCTTAATGTAGCTTTAATACACCTCTTTTCCAGTGAAATGATTGAGTAGTGTGCTTGAATACACATCAGAAACAAACCACCCCTTCCTTATTCCCATTACATAATTCTCATAACAATAATGAAATTAAACGTACTCACCAGTTTTTTGTTTTTGTTTTCTTTTAGGAAAACACATTGCTTGAATGAAGGAAATAATGTAGCTTAGTTTCAGAAAGAAAAATCATTTTGTTTAAAATTGTCATAAATCTATGCTATTTGCATATGATATTCTGAACTTTGGTCAAATGGAATACTTAAGCCATCTAATTGATACTATAGACTTTTACAGGATGGGACTTACTTGTGTGGAAGACCCAGTGGATTACAGCCTCTTCGGAGGTGAGAGACATACAGAGAAGGGCTAAAAGCTGAGGCTGCCCAGCTACATTTTTGATAGAGTCTTGGAAAAATCTCATTTCCACTGTTGACATTCTGACTTTCTCTTTAAGAAGAGTTCTGAACTTTGAATCCTAATGAAACCAGTGAAGCTGTGAATAAAAAATTTACCTAATGTACAGCTTCCTGATAAATTCGTTACCAAAAAAAAAAAAAGCTATGCTTTGAAAGCAGAATTTGTCACCAGCTAGAAAAGCACAGAAGTAGTCTATACACAGTTACCAAAGTTTTCTCCCTTAGCTTTTTCAGGAGTAATTTTCCATACCTCCTACACTTCCTCACATTGCTGGGCTAAAAGAACAAAATACATATCATCATCATGTCCACTTAAAGATTAATCACATAAAATTGAGCAGTTTGCTGAGTGGGTCCAGGATATGATGCATTTCTTTCAGGCCTATTGCTTTATTTCCTTCAGATTCTGTATATTCGAGCAAATTGCTATTCTGTAAGAGTTAAGGAATTAAGATGATTGAGACTGCATAATTAGACTAAGGACAGATTTAAGGAAATTATCTTTTCTCCTAGCTGAAGTCTAGATTAGTGGGTAAAGCCACTGCGTTGTCATTACACAGTTAGTATGCCTAGTCAGATCCTTATCTTGGTCCTGGTATTCCAATTTCAAGCTTGTACTACGTTTTAAACCCTAGTTAGCCATTTTAAGCCCTTCATATTCAAAAGATAACCGCAAATCTTACGTCACAAAAAAACAGAGACATTCAGGTAGAGGATCCTCAGCTGTCTAGCTCTCCACATCCTAAAGTCACTTTCATTTAGTCCTGGGAATGGAGTATACGTCTGACCAGATCATATTTTCCCATCTCCTCCAGGACTGTGCTCTGGCGGCTTCGCCCTTACTTTCTTAGATCTTTCTCTGCTCTAGTTCCAGCCTCTCTCTCTCTCCCTGGGCCGTCTTTTCCCTTTCACATGCTCAGATAATTCATATGATATAGTCACATGTTACAAATGCACATCTAGAGATAAAACAAAAGAAAAGTAAACAAAAGGAAAGCTATTTTTTTAACCTCTAGATCCCCCTCTAGCTAGGCCTTATTTCTCTTCTCTTTTTCCAAACCAAGCAGTTTGAATGAATTGTCTGAACTCACTGACCCTGTTTTTTCTATGTTTATTACTTCATTAAAGTATAATGCAGCAAGGTTCACAGTTCTTAAATATACAGTCTGATAAGTTTTGATTAATATAGACACTGAAGTAACCACCACTCCATTCAAGTTATAGAAATTTTCACCAACCCTGAAAGTTTCCTCATGCCCTTTCTCAGGAAATCCCTGCCCTACCCTTTCCTACAATCACTTGTCTGGTTTCTTTAAATGTAGATTATATATCTCCTGTCTCTTTTCCTTTAATTTTTAAAACAGCCTCAAAACTTACAAAAATTTTGTAAACACAGTATAAAAACATTTTTTTTCCTGAACCATTTGAAATTAAATTGCCAACTTGTTTCCCCATCAAGTCTGAATATTTTAGTGTGTTTTTTTCTCCAACAAAGACCTTATCCTTCAGGACCACAGTGCAACCATTAGAATTAGGAATTAGTGTTGAAGTATCACTAACATCTAATCCTCAGGATCCATTCAAGTTTCACCTATAAAAGTGCATGGCAGAAAAAGAATCCAGTTCAGAACCATGCATTGCATTTAGTTTTATATCTCTTTAGTAACCTTTAATCTGGAGCTGTTCCTCAGTCTTCCCTTGACGTTCATTGCTTTGGCAACTTCAAAAAGTATAGGCCGATTGTTTTATAAAATGTCTCTCAGTTTTGTTTGTCATGATTCTGTGTTCTTCTCATTGCATCATATCAGTGGCTCATGGCTTTAATTTGTCCCATTATTGATGATCACTTTGGTCACTTGATTAAGGTGCTAATTTCCAGGCTTTTCTACCATAAATTACTCTTGTTCCCTTTGTAATTAACGAACATTTCATGAGGAGGTAATTTGTGTACATGCACACACACATTCATTTATATTTATTTGTATTTCTCCTATATATTGAAAACCATGAGTTCACACTGAAACTTCCAATTACAATCCAACACCACAAGGTTCATTCTAGTTTTTTCCTTTTCCGTATTTGTAACTCCTTTCTCTGATAATGAGAAATAGGATCTCATTATTCTTAACATTTTTACTTATTTGATGAATTCTCCTCTATGTAACCCATCTCATTCTTGATACTGCCTTCTCCCCATGTGGAAATTCTCCTTAATGCCACTCATACTCAGACAATGTGTGCTATGCTGCCACTACCATACCCTCCTCTACCTGTAGAGCTCTGAGACCCCGTTCAAGCACCCCCTCCACTTGCATGTTTCTCCTTCTCACACCACTTGGGCTCCAATATTCTGTTCTGGCTGCTGCCACCCCTCTCACATGGATGCTGTCCTCATTCTGCCTGTCATCTGACACTTACACCAAGCTTCTTTGCTGGGTGGAGCACTGCCTCACTTTGCATGGGTACCAGAAACCCATGATGGGCCATCTTCCCCAGCTCCGCCAGTGGGGATGTCTTTTCTCCCCTTGTGTGGTCTTTGACACCTGCACCTCTCTGCTCCTCACACCCCACACTTGTGGTTGCCTTTCTGTCACTCTCCTCACCCCACATGGGCTCTGACACACTGCATATTGCCACTGTAATCTGTCCTCATCCAAACCTTAGTCTGACGCCTATCTGGCTTGACCCCAACACAAGCCTTTTGGATTGAATTGTTCAGGAGAGGAAGGGAATTGTTCAGGAGAGGAAGGGAATAAAAAGGAAGTATTATGAACGTCATCGTCCTCCCCAACCCACTGGCAAATTTGTAGTTTGCGTTCCTAACCTCCAGTGTGACTGTATGTGGAGATTGGGCCCTTAAGTAATTAAGGTTACATGAGGTCATAAGGATGGGGCCCTAATCCAATAGGACTGGCGTCTTCGTAAGATAAAGAGACATCAGGGATGTTCATACACAGAGAAGAGGCCATGTGAGGACACAGCAAGAAGGTAGCCTTCTACAAGTCCAGGAGAGAGACCTCAGGAAAAACCAGATCTGACAACACCATGTTCTTGAACTTCTAGCCTCTCAGAACTATGAGAAATAGACTTCCATTGTTTAAACCACCCAGTCTATGGTATTTCATAATGGCAGCCTTGGAAAACTAATACAGGAAGATAAAAGGAAGAGGAAATAAAAATGGAAGTGCTTCCTCTATATTTTACTTTATGTTGTAAGCTGCTTCAGTCCTCACGGTGGTTCTGGGCCTGCTTTTATCAAAACCATTATGAATTTTAATGGACATCACTATAACACAATACCCTCAACTACTCCCTCTTCTTTAAAATTTAGTTAATGTATTTATTCTTTTTCCTCTTTTTCTTTTTTTGAAAATTAAAAAAATTCCAGCTTTATTGAGATAAAATTGACATATAACATTGTAAGTTTAAGATGTACAGTATGTTGATTTTATATACTTATATATTGCAAAACCATTACCACCATAGTTTAGTTAACACCTTCATCACATAACTACTATTTCATTTTCTGGGTGAGAACATTGAAGATCTACTCTCTTAGCAACTTTCAAGTACATACTACAGTATTATTAACCATAATCATTATGCTGTACTTTACTAGATCCCTAGAATTATTCATCTTATAACTGGAAATTTGTACCCTTTGACTAACATCTCCACATTTCCCCCACGCTGGTAACCCCTGTTAATCAACATTTCTATTTTACACCACTCATAGAAATTAACTTGAAATGGATTAAAGTTTTAAACATAGACCTGAATCCATGAGTTTTATAAGAATGCATAGGGGAAAAGCTCCTTGGCATTGGTATTGGCAATGACTTTTGTTTTGTTTTGTTTGGATATGACACCAAAAGCACAAGCAACAAAAGCAAAAGTGGAACTACATCAAACCAAAACCTTCTGCGCAGCAAAAGAAATAATCAATAGAATGAAATGGCAACCTTTATAAAGGGTGAAAACATTTGCAAATCATATATCTGATAAGGGGTTAATATCCAAAATATACAAGGAAATCCTACAATTCAATAGCAAAAAAATAATACAATTACAAAATGGTCAGAAAAACTGAATAGACATTTTTCTATAAAAAAACATACAAATAGCCCACAGGTACATAAAAAAGTGCTCAGCAGCACTACCCATCAGGGAATTGTGAATCAAAGCCATAATGGGATCACCTCACACCTGTTAGAATGACTATCATCAAAAAGACAAGTAGCAAGTCTTGGTAAGTATGTAGAGAAAAGGAAACACTTGTGCATTTTTGGTGGGAATGTAAATTGTTGTAGCCACTTATGAAAACAGTATGGAGGTTTTTCAAAGAATTAAAAATAGAGCTACCATGTTATCCAGCAATCCTACTTCTGGATATGTATCCAAAGGAAATGAAAACAGGATATCAAAGAGATATCTGCATTCCCATGTTCATTGCAGCATTATTCACAATAGCCAAGGTATGGTAACAACCTAAGTGTCTGTCAGTAGATGAATAAAGAATATGTATGTGTGTGTACTGTATGCATAATATATTGAAATATTATTGTATAATATAAAAATATTATTCAGCCATAAGAAGGAAATCCTGTCCTTTGAGACAATATGATAGATCTTGAGGGCATTATTCTAAGTGAAATAAGTCAGAGAAAGATAAATACTGTATGATATCACTTATATGGGGGATCTAAAAACACACCCTCCTTTTTAAATCGACAGGCTGAATGACCAAGTGAGCTTGTCATTTTGGCATCAAACACACTAGTCCCTCAAGGAGCGCATGCTACTTTCCTTACCTCCGTCTCACATAAACCAACACTTAACCTTTAACTTCCCAGAGTAAGATTATTTTTAATGGGTTAAATCATTTCTGGTTATTAGCATTAAAAATAGGCATTGAGGCATTTAAATAGAGACCCTGGATCCCATAAGGCAAGTTTTGCCACTCAGACCCACAAATCTACAGAATCATTCTTTTGCAACTGGTGCATCTTATCAACTAGGGCCATATTTTTGGTTTCCAAAATTCCTCTCCATGGTGTCTGACTGACAGTGCACGTAGTATTTGTGCAAGCAATGGGAAATGCTGTCTTACCTGTGGTACTCTTTGTAGTGACTACTGGCAGAGGAGGCAGGAAGTGACTGCTGCAAACAGAAGTAGACTCTATATTACCATGCAACTTAAGTGAGATTTTGAAGCATCTCCTTTTATAAAACTGCCTAATTAGAAGTAGTGATCTGTCTGCTGACAAGAGGCCCATGGACTTCTGCTAGTCCACATTTTGAAAGACTTCTGGGACCTAGGCCAGTGTCTGTCAGGAGAAGGGTTTTGTCTCTCTCAGAACAAAAGAGTATCTCAAAGAGCATCACTCAGTCCAAGTCACTGGTCTAGGCAGTGAACATTTTCATGTGAATGTTTTAAAGTATCTTGAATTTAAGAGGGTCATATGAAACTTTATATATATATATATATATATAAATTCTTATAACTGTTTCTCCTTTTGAAACCTCCATTTTAATTAATGACACGAACATTTCTGTAGTTTCCCAAATTTAGGAATCCTTTTCTGTTTCTTTCTTCCATATCCAGTTAGTAACTATATCTTATTGATTTTACCTCCATAATATATCTCCCGTCAGCTGCTCCCTATACCTGTGTTCATAGCCTTAGTTCAAATCCCCATCCTTTCTTAGTTGGATTACTCAGATGCCTTATTAGTTGTTTTCTCTCTTCTCTGACCTTATGGTCTATTTGAAAAGAGCCATTATTAGGATATTTGATGGGTTGGGTATATGTATATTGTTGGAGGTGGAAGATTAGCCTTGTAAGCCCCATAATCCAACATCTCCCACCATTCCCAGCAACATCATCACATAACTTCTAGACATTCCAGAATAAAATAAGAATGTAGGAAATGTGGCTGTTATGGTTAATTTCTTGTGTCAACTTGACTGGCCAGGAGGTGCCCATATGAAACATTATTTTGGGTTTGTCTGTGAGGGTCTTTCTGGATGAGACTCAATAAAGTAGATCACCATCCCCCAAATGGGTGGTCATTATCCAATCCACTGAGGGCTTGAAAAGAGCAAAAGGCAGAGAAAGGAAGAATTCTCCCTTTTTTGCTTCCTGCCTGCTTGCTTGAGTTGGGACGTCTCACCTTATTTCCTACAGCCTTTGGGCTGGGATTTAAGCCATTGACTCATCATTAGGCATTCAGACTTGAACTGAATTACATCACAGGCTTTTGTGGGTCTCCAGCTTGCAGACACCAAATCGTGGACTTCTCAGATTCTATAATTGTGGAAGCCAGATACGTCATGACTTCTCTCCCTCTCCCTCTCCCTCTCCCTCTCCCTCTCCC